>NC_081405.1:534270806-534595898 GCF_030272615.1 Cryptomeria japonica | reverse complement strand
GTTCCGGGTTTCATGTTGCAATCCACCCCGAAACCCCGGATCCCTAGAGTTTCGGGTTTCATGTTGCAATCCACCCCGGATCCCCAGAGTTCTAGGTTTTGCCTTCTAGCCACCATTAAGTACCAATATCAAGGACAGGTTCATGTTTCGAAGCTAGATGATCAAATTAGATGGGTCATGGACACCAAAGTGGGACACATAGAGATTGGGGATATTGCAACCCAATTAGATAAACCTAACCTAGATGCTCTCCACCAAAGAATAAAGAGGTCGGTTCTTGTGGAAGCTACTATATTCCCGCAGTCCCTTCAAGCACCTGAGTTTACAATGACCATCGCTCCATTCTACAATCCAGAGACAAGAAAGTTTATGGATACACATGGAAAAACTGTTATTAACTTGTCACCGGATATGCTAGGGTTCATCTTCGGAATCCCGACTAGGGAAGAGGCATTCTTATTAACAAAAGAAGAGGCCTTGAAAACATGGA
This sequence comes from Cryptomeria japonica, assembly GCF_030272615.1. Taxonomy (NCBI): domain Eukaryota; kingdom Viridiplantae; phylum Streptophyta; class Pinopsida; order Cupressales; family Cupressaceae; genus Cryptomeria; species Cryptomeria japonica. The sequence goes on along the minus strand of NC_081405.1, from coordinate 534,595,408 downwards.
ATGAGAAGGTGTCAGCTAGCAAAAGACACATGAATACCAACTAGTTGGAAGAGGAGAGGAAAATAGGGCTCAAGGCTACAGAGATCTTGAGGGCAGACTTCAAAGAGCCTCAAAGGGACTTGATCATCATGCTCAGCAGGGCCTTTGGCAAGCCTGACTGCAAGCATTTCCACCCTTGGATGTTCCAATTTATGAGTACCATATTGATAGGAAAGCAATAATTTGATTGGCCGCAAATCATTTCGGATAACATTTGTAAGCAGATGAAGGAGGTGCAGCACACCCAAAAACTATTTTTCACATCCTATGTCATTTGGGTAGCTGCCAAAGCCAGAAAGTTTCCAGAGCTATAGGTAGAATGGTTGCTAGGAGAGAAGGAGGGGCAGAAGAAGATATGGTAATATTATTCCCAGCTCACTCTAACAAATGCAAAGACACACTTTAAGAGGGTTAATGATGCTTTCATCTTCCCTATAATAATTAAGTTGACTGGAGATGCAGGATATCGGATAAGCCCATAAGCCATGGCTATCATCTGGGAGTGGGTGTGTTGGTTCATCCAAAACCCACGTTCCACTTATGTCAAAGTTAGTCGACTCACAGGGAATCCAATGCTGTTGCCTCGTTATTGCAACGATAGGGTAATCCTGCTGGAATATGTGAGACAACTTCTTGGTCTCCAATCACTGCTATCTTCTAAACATAAAATAGGTATTGACTTCTTGGTGTCCATTGGGTACTTCGCTTGTTCTAAAATACAAGTGGCAAAATTGGCCGAGCAAGAGCTTCAATATTTGAACCTGAAAGAATATAATCATATTAGGGAATTTTATGATCCGTACGGGAAACTTAAGAAAGCTATGCCTAAGGCATATGAGGGGCATAGGCCTAGCTTGGAAGACTTTTGGGCCAACTTGCAGGATAGTTTTGAAGTCAGGGAGAAGAATTACAATAGGTTGTATATGCCACAAGTTAAAGACTTTGGTATCGAGACTAACCTCCCTAAAGACTTGAGGGATGATGGAGAGTTACTCGATCCAATTTATAAAGAATTAGGGATAGACAAGAGGCCCCTCTCCCCAGTGAAATGGTCCACAAGAGAAGATATAGATATGGAGAAGGTCTCCCAAGTAGTCATCAAAAGGACTAAGCAATGGTTAAGCTAGAGGGTCAGACCCAGTGCATCAAAAACAAAACAAAAAGAATCCACCTTAGGGGTGCCGCAATCGAGAGGCCATAAAGAGTATGCTCGAAATACGAGGTCAGTGTTGGCATTTTTGTTGTTTATGTTGTGATTGTCATTGATGGAAACACACTTTTATTGAGATCCCTTTATATGTTTGAGCTAGAGCTCAACTAGTATTTGTTCCAACCGGTATGTTGTATTCTAGTCTTTAGGCTATTGGTGATTTTGTAGAATGTGTTTCTCGGTCTGAAGCGGCATGTCAACCCTCAAGCAGTTCGTAGATCTCAAGCGGTACGAGGGAGCAAAGCGACACAACACATTCTTACTAGTCTTCATTTTTGTCAAACCAGGAACCAGTATTTTGTATGAACTGGTAATACTCTGTGATGAGTTACCAACCGACATTTAATGATGAGTTACCAAATCATTGATTGTTTGACGGTGCCGACACATTGACGGTGCTTTTTGTGTCGTGTTACTGAGTATGTCTAGATTCATTGAACCTAAGAAATTGTAATGTAATCCTATTGGACCAACATGAAATTAGATTCCTTTAAAAGGACATCATGTCTATGGTTTTAAGTTGTTGCTGAAAGGGTTAATGTCATGCTAGGGTTTAAGGTGGATGTTGAGTTGTTGTAAGAATGATCTTACCTGAGAAGATCAAGTTGTAACAGAGAGAGAGATAGAGAAGACTGAAGTAATGCTTGAATGCATTAACTGTGAGCAATACTGGATCTAACCAAGCAGTTTGTGCTATTAGATAGATCAAACACTTGTTGATTACTCACATCTTTGACAAGTTTGTAGCCCTTAATCAAGTAGGCCTCAAAGCCTTTGTAAAATCCTCTAATAAGGTGGTTCACTTCTGTGAATCTAAAATCCTCTAACAAGGTAGTCTTTAATCGGACTTATCTCCTAACAGAGATTCAGATTCCTAACAGGATCTGTTCTAGTGAAGAACATTGTAAGACCTTAACCGGTCTGCTGGTTTCTACTTTGTAGATAGTGACTTGTGAGTTCCATCTCACCGTGGTTTTTCCCAGTTGGGTTTCCACATCAAATATCTTGTGTTATGGTTGTATTTCTTTTGTGGGTGAATGCTTTATTTGCATTTTGGTTTGCATGTGTGGTAACCAGTCTATCTATTAAACTATGTTATCGGTTTATCTTCAGACTGTTTAAGTGTTTTAGTGCATTGATTTTTGGCATATTAATTCACGCCCCCCCCTCTTAGTATTCACAGTTGGTATCAGAGCCTACCTTTCTATAAGTTTAACCACTTGGAAAGAGATATGGGGGAATACACCTTTAGGGAACTTACTCAATGGTTCACTCAGTCTGAGCAAGCCTATGATGATCTTATGGTCAAATACAAGGCATCTCAAGCAAAAAGGAGAGAACATGCAGAAAAGCTAATGGAGCTATCTGAAAGTAGTTCTGAAGATGAAGCTAATACGGAAGCCATGATAGTAGAAGTAAATAAGTTGAATGAATCAAACTCCAACCTAAGAAAGGAGTTGGAAGGACTGACTATTCATTTTAGTCAAGAGCTTGAGAACCATAGGAAAGCTGAAGATTGGATAAAGTATAGAGATCATGAGATCTCCAAGTTGAAATAAGAGATTAGTGCACTGACTGCTTGCCTTCATGAGAGTAGAATGGAAAAGGAAGACATGCAAGGTGAAATGAACATAGCCATCTCTGAAAATGCAAGTCTAATGGAGACAAATACTACTATTTCCATAGAACTCTATGAGTCAAAGGAAATACTTGCTAAGTTTGGCAAAAGTACTGTCAAGCTAGAGCAAAAGCTTGAGTCATCTAGACCGGCAAAGAATATCAATGGTCTTGGTTTCTCTGGACATGAGGAAGGAGAATCCTCAGGAACAAATGCAGAAGCATCAAAGAAGCAACTGACACTCAAAGGAGAAGGTAAGCAAAGATTCAAACCTATTTTCTTTAATTGTCTTCAAGAAGGACACACTGCCAATGTATGTAGGAGCAAGGCCTACAATAATTTTCCTTACTTTATTAACAATGTACCTAGATCCAATAAGTTCACTGGTCATTGTTATGCATGCAACAAGTTTGGGCATAGAGAATTTGAATGCAAGACTGTGATGGATAACACTAGAAGATATCCTCAAAGGACCTAAGGAATTGGTCTTGAACCTTTTGTGAACTGGAACCACAACTAGTTTAATGTCTTCAATCATCAGTCGAGAAGTGGTGGCCATCATGTGGCAACCGGATGGAGAGAAAATCGTATGATTTTTCATGTTCATGGTCACACTGCTGCAACATGCAGAAGGAAAAATGGAAACATGTACAATGGATCTCAGAGAGCACCTGGATTGGTTTGCTATCACTGCAACAAACCGGGTCACATTGCAAGATTCTGCAAAAGCAGAAAAAGTATATCTAATGATATATCGGTCACTCAGGAAGGAGAAATTGATGTTGAAATAGTTCAAACGGACATGAACAAAACCTGGAGGAAGAAACCAACTATGTTGGAAGAGGAACCAGTTTCTGCACCTAGTGTGGAAATATCGGAACCAACAAACTAAGCCTCAAAGGCTTAGGGGGAGAAAATGGTGAAATGCTTTTGAACCCCGGGTTTACACTAGTAAAAGACCTTAACCAGTATGCGATACCTGTCGCTTGGCAGAAGACCGTAAACGGTAAAAAGGCAAATTAGGGTTTACGCCCTAATAGAGGAGCATTAATGGCGGTAGGTGAGAGACATGTATAAAAGCTTATTTCAAATCATTTCTCACTATCTGTTTTCGAGTGAAGAAAACTTTTCAAGTGCAAAGTGAAGAAAAGACAATTTGAGCTAAGATTTCAAGAAATTGATAAACCTTGAAGGAGATTCAAATCCAGTTTGCAAGTGGTAGTGGAGAACTCAAAGCGGTGATTTGGCAACCGATGGAGAGTGGAGTGAAGCAGAATCAGGAAGCCCTAAATTCACATTTGAAAGGTATTTTTCATGTTCTTGAAATACTCTACAATGGCTTCCGCATCTCATACCAATTCGAGTACATCCATTGAGTCGGAAAGTTTTATTCAGAGGAAGTCCAAATATAATGCCTTATCACAAGTTCTAACTGGAGTCATAGTTGAAGAGGGAATTTCTAATTATATTGATTGCAAAATAGAAGACCTAGGGTCTTTAGCTATTCACACCCAGTTAGGTCTATTTTGCAGCAAGGACAAAAAGATCAAACTGGAGTTTAGTATCTTAGAGAAGAAGAAACTCCATAATGCAGTATATTTTCTAGAAGATTTTATGGAGGATCACATCAGGATCATTTTGAGTAGAGTCCACAGTGACAAGGTGTACCTGGAGATGACGCATGATATTACGCCTCAAGCAATTCATGCAGTCATCAGTTTTTTGCAACATAGGGGAAGTGCCAGCCCTAAGAACGGTAAGCAAAACCAAAATGGCCAAGCTCACCAGTTCAACAAGTGACTCACGAGGTATGACAGTTAATCCTATCAAGGATGATCTGGTGAAATACGTTTGCATGGTGATAGGCTACATAATGTTTTCAGCCAGTAGGATTAATTCTATATCTGCTGTAGTGGTAAATGTTGCTTACCGGATGATTAAAGAGGATGCATCTTTTGACTTATGCACTGGTATGCAGAGGCAACTCCTGTTGAATCTAAAGGCAATCAAACAAGACAATGCACTAAGGTTTAAGTTTGGACAACTACTGATAGGGTTGTTCTTCTATTTCCAAGGCTACTTTCCTGGAGTAGGAGATGTCCAGTGGTCTCCTGACCAACCGGTAACCAAGCAGATCAAGGAAAGCATACAAGCCATTGGAACCGGTTACCCTGAATTACTGAACAAATATTTTGATGAGTTCAAAAGAAAGATGAGTCAAAGGGTAAGAATCTCAAGTGATATAGTAAAGAAATATGAAGATGACATCTGTTTCACCATTCAAGTGGACAAATGCTTAATGGAGGCTATTGAGCTTAGAATGGAGAAAGTGGAGCCAATGGGCTATGAAGTTATGTATGATATGCTGGAAGGGTATGCCTCAACCCTTATTGCCTCACCTCTTGATCCAAAGGCTAAAAGGAACAGAACCTACTTGGAGAGGATTGCACCGGCTGAAGAACCATCTGCTAAGAAAGGAAAAGAACCGGCAGCAAAGAAAGCCAAGGCAGTGCTAGCAGCATCGGCATCGGCTACCACTGCAACTCCAAGAGTGACCAAGCGGTCACCTACAAAGAAGAAACTAGAGGTAACACTAGCAAAAGTCTTTGAAAGAAAAAGGAAGATGAAGACAAATGAACCGGACTTCGAAGAAATCGAGTTTGATGAAAAGCCAAAGAAGGCAAGACAGATAAAGAAGATGAAGAAGAATGAACTGGCCGCATCCGCACCGGTAAATATTGATATCTCCTCATACAAACCTTTGACACTTTTTCAAAAGACAATTAAGAATATTAGGAGAAAATTACTTCATGGTTTAGTAGATTATTATGATGATTTTAGTGATGAGGAGAAGGAAGAAATATTATAGGAAATCATTATTTATTTGTGCAAGAATGACCGGTCGCCATCAGAGATTAAATCTTAGACACCGGCTTCTTTATTTAAAGCATTAGATAATAAATGGTACATTTCCATTGAAAAAGAATAGGAGATTAGGGAGAAAGTATTTTCACAATACTTTCCTGACCTCTCAAATTCAGAATTATTTGATGTCCTGGATCAAAATAAAGCTCTCTTCTTCACAAGGAGAAGAAGACACTGGCTATTGGAGGGAAGAATTGATGATGTTGAAAAAGGCACTCATCAGCATATGAACCATGCTATTCTAGCTCACAAAGCATGAATGGCCAACCTCCAAGCGGAAAAAGAACTGATTATTTCCAAACCAGATGAAGTCTTTGATGAGGAAGACAACCTGGTTGAAGAACCAATCGACACTATTGATGTTGATGCCCTGGATGCAGAAGATGTCAATCAGGACATACCTTCTGAGGGAACATAATAGGGGCAACAAGTTGAACAGGGTGGTGAGTAGGCTTAGGACACATAGGAAGTGGCTAAAGAACAAGAAGAGAAGAAGAAAAAGAATGAAGATGAGAGAAAGAGAAAAGAGGAAGAGAAGAGAAAAGAGGAAGAGGAGAAACGAAAAGTGAAGAGAAGAAGAAGCAAGAAGAAGAAAGGAAGAAGAAAGAAGAAGAGGACAAGGAAGAAAAGAGGAAGAAAGAAGAGGAAGAAAAGAAGAAGAAGGAAGAGGAAGAAAATAGGAAGAAAGAAGAGAAATAAAAGAAAAAGATGGAAGAGGAAGAAAAGAGGAAGAAAGAAGAGGAAGAAAAGAAGAAGAAGGAAGAGGAAGAAAAGAAAAGGATGGAAGAGGAAGAAAAGAAAAAGAAGGAAGAGAAAGAGAAAGAAGAGAAGGAGAGGAAAGAAGAAGACAAGAAAAAGAAAGAAGAGGAAGATAGGGAACAAGAATAGAAGAAAGAAGCAGAGAAAAGAAAGAAGGCAGAAGTAGACAAGGCAGCTGAAGCAATGAAGAACACACAGATGGAGACTCCTAAGGCAACCCGGAGCCAAGCCAAACTGGCTGATATCTCGAGTCCTATCAATCTCCAATCTACAAGTGAGTCAGAGGTTATGCAAAGCATCAAGATTGCTCAAGGGCGCCTTGAGATCATTCACAGGAAAAAGGAACAAGACATAATTCAGGCGGCTGTAGACACCCTTACCAGTTTAATCCCCAGTACTAATCTTCCTAACATTGAATCATCACTAGCACAGCTCAAACTACTATGTACTATAGTGGATGATCAGGTGCAAAGCCTGGAAGAAGCAGCTGAGGCCAATGTCAAGAAAGAGCACCAAAAGGCTCTTAACGTTGCTTTGGTGAAAAAGATGAATGAGCTTAGGACCGAACTATCAAAAGGACATAAGGAATGCCTTGGATGAGGGAAACTTACTACTCAGCAAAATCTGTCAACCTCATTTGTTCTGCGATGATGTGCTAGCCAAGAAGCAAAAGCTTCAAACGAACTTACAGTCCTACTTGGGCACATTTAAGACACCTTATGATTCCTTTGCAACATATGGGCAAACCATTCACCGGTTTCAGATCCAGTCAGCCAAGATGGAGCAAGAGATCAGTACACGGTCTAGGGATTTGCAGGAGCTTCAACTGGTTTTACTTCCATGACTGCAAATTCTTTAGAAGTGTTATCTGAACCTGGATGCCCTGACAGTCACACATTAACTGAGCACAGTTGATGCCATGGAGGAACAGGTATCCAAGATGGAAATAGAGAAATAAGTGGCAACCTCCCTACTTGAGTCTTGGTCTCTATCCATGAAACAATTTTTGCAGGACTATAAATTGGTTTTTGACCAATATTATTCATTGTTGTCATAAACTCTTTATATATATCAAATGGAAACAGGGTTATTAAGCGGTACATTATCATTGTTGCCAAAGGGAGAGAAGTATATCTAGTTTTTGCTTTTAAAATTTTGATCTTTTGACACAGGGGAGAAGTATCTGGTTTTGAAATTTTGATATATGTTTTGCTATATGCTATATGCTCTGATATCTCAATGTTTATTCTCTGTATGCAAAATTGCTATGCATTGTATTGATTAAGGGATAGTGTACATGCTTAGGGGGAGCAATTTTGTTAATGGTAAGATTTTATTGTAAAACAATTAGATGTCAAAATTTTATTTTCCTAAGTGTTGCCATCAATGCCAAAGGGGGAGATTGTTGGCATTTTTGTTGTTTATGTTGTGATTGTCATTGATGGACACACACTTGTATTGAGGTCCCCTTTATATGTTTGAGCTAGAGCTCAACCGGTATTTGTTCCAACCAGTATGTTGTATTCTATTCTTTAGGCTATTGGTGATTTTGCAAAATGTGTTTCCCAATCAGAAGTGGCATGTCGACCCCAAGCAGTTCATAGATCTCAAGCGGTACGAGGGAACAAAGCGGCACAACACATTCTTACCAGTCTCTTTTATGTCAAACCGACAACCGGTATTTTGTATGAACCGGTAATACTCTGTGATGAGTTACCAACCGACATTTTGTGATGAGTTACCAATTCACCGATTGTTTGATGGTGCCGACACATTGATGGTACTTTTTGTGTCGTGTTACTGAGTATGTCTAGATTCATTGAACCTAGGAAATTGTAATGTAATCCTATTGGACCGACATGAAATCAGATTCCTTTAAAAGGACATCATGTCTAGGGTTTTAAGTTGTTGCTGAAAGGGTTAATGTCATGCTAGGGTTTAAGGTGGATGTTGAGTTGTTGTAAGAATGATCTTACCTAAGAAGATCAAGTTGTAACTAAGAGAGAGATAGAGAAGACTGAAGTAAAGCTGGAATGCATTAACTATGAGCAATACTGGATCTAACCAAGTAGTTTGTGCTATTAGATAGATCAAACACTTGTTGATTACTCACATCTTTGACAAGTCTGTAGCCCTTAACCGGGTAGGTGTCAAAGCCTTTGTAAAATCCTCTAACAAGGTGGTTCACTTCTGTGAATCTAAAATCCTCTAACAAGGTAGTCTTTAATCGGACTTATCTCCTAACAGAGATTGAGATTCCTAATAGGATCTATTCTGGTGAAGAACATTGTAAGACCTTAACCGGTCTGACCTTAACTGGTCTAGTTTCTACTCTGCAGATAGTGACTTGTGAGTTCCATCTCACCGTGGTTTTTCCTAGTTGGGTTTCCACGTCAAATATCTTGTGTTATGGTTGTATTGCTTTTGTGGGTGAATGCTTTATACGCATTTTGGTTTGCATGTGTGGTAACCGGTCTGTTTGTTAAACTCTGTTATTGGTTTATCTTCAGACTGTTTAAGTGTTTTAGTGCATTGATTTTTGGCATACTAATTCACCCCCCCCTCTTAGTATTCATCAGTCAGCATCAAGACATAATACCTCCACTGACCCAGGAGGGGAGGACAAGCCTCAGGAAAGCACTGAGGACTTGCTAAACAACTCCAAGAATAGATGAAGGAGTTTGAACTACTAAAGAAGGCTGCAGACTTAGGGGTGACCGATGGGCTAGGCGTCGTTCCACTTGCTAGAGTTTTCCCACCAAGGACTGCTATAGGCCACAGCGGAGGAGAAGATATTCAAGAACAAGAAGGGAACCTAGAAGCCACCAAGAAGGTACCTACTCAGCCACCCTCCATAGGTATAACAAGTCCTTCAGGTACCGCTGCTCCCGCACCACCATTTGTTAATGTATCCACAGGGTAGCCCAGAGTGCAAGCTTCCACATCCACTACTGAAAAAGTGAAAATTAGAAACGTCGAGTCTAACTCTAACGAGGAGGAAGAGGATCTTGACCAACAACAACCTCTAGGTAGTGAGCAAGAAGGAGGTGAAGCAAAGGATATCCTGAATGAAAGGTTGATTCTAACTCCTCAAGACCAAGAAGACTTGCTTAAGGATATAGAAGCCAGGCAAACAGAGATGGACCTAGGGAATGAAGAAATGGCATTCAATGAGGAGGTTAGTGGTAAGCTAGGAGAGTTACACAAACAACAAGCTCTCCAAGCTAACTTAGCCCACCAAATTTCATCAGTACACATTACTGGCCAAACGGGAGCTGAAGCAGAGGAGTAGGTAGAGGAGCAGGTAGAGGTGCATGTAATAACTGCTGAGATTGTATCTCATCATGGTGATAAAGCTGAGGATATACTAGAATGGTTAGAGTTCACATTTGAGAAGAAAAAGAGAAAATTAGAGCTTCCCAAGGCTACTCTACAACAAGCAATCATCGAGGAACCACCAAAGATTAAGAAGTTGAAGATGGTTCACCACCTGTCGAAAACTAGTTCCGGTGAAGTGATTGCAGATGTGGCGGTTCCATCGCAGGCCGAAGGACAAGCTTCTCTGAAATACCAAGTATCGCAGGTAAACCTAGGTAAGAAGATCAAGTGGGGAGAGTTAGATACCTTGGAGCTAGCCACAAGCATTGTCAGAGGGCGTGTGGAAAAAGTGCATAGTTCAAATGTAGAACTTAAAGTGCAGCTTGGGTAGTCTAAACATCTCTTGGTAGAAATGTGCAAACCTTTGGACTCTTGTAGGACAGATGACTTGCCTTCAACCTCATCCTTGCCAGAAGGAGATGTAAAGGCACTATTAGAGGTGAGACGAGTAGCTGCGGCTGCTAAGTCTTGGACTCAAATGAATGCTGCCAAAATTAGGTTGTTTTTACAGGACATGATGGAAATATACCGTAAAGCGGTATAGGTAGGTGGAGATTTGGCAACCTGTTCCACACATTGGGAACAAAAGGAAAACACCTTTAATAAATAGCTCCGAATTTTGAAGAAGATACTATAGTTAGGAGAGGAGCTAATAATAAAAGAAGATCTCTTAGGAGGAGATAGTTATGAGAATTTACAATCCTATATTTACATTTTGGAGATGAAGGTAGAGATGTATGAACAATATGTCAAGGAGATGACTAATATTCAGGACCCTCTTCTCAGAGAGATTTTGTCATATGAAGATTTTGTAACGAATATACTAGGGCCTTTTGGCCTCGGAATGGTTGATACCAGAATAATGGACCAACAACAAGTTTTGAATCAATGGGATGCATATGAGGCAAAAAATTTAGGACCTGTTGCCCAGTTCGATGTTGCCCTTATGGATAGATACACACAGCTGATTACTCAGTGTCAGAAGGTGGCGGATACGATAAAGGAATTAGAGGAAGAAGGAGTACATGCAGAGGAGACTTTGAAGAAGTATAAATTTATAATAAGCATGTAGCTAATCCGCCAGTTCAAGCAGTTGCATGCATAATTGAAAATTATAAAGCATTTACCAAGAAATAAAAAAAAAGCTAGGCACACAATTGCTAAAGATAGCAAAACTTTTTCTTGATTTTTAAACTACTCTTCTTACTCAAAGTTCCAATTTTCAAAATCCTGCATGGTTACAAAAATGTGGCTCACCCAGCATGGTCTTTGTAGTGCTCATGCAACATCCATTTCATAGTTGTTAAGTGGGGTGTCTAGGCAGAAACTTGCAAGTTAACTGCGACTCCTAATTTTTTGTTCTTAATTTAGGGTAGAATTATTTCCTAAACAATAGGGTGAAAAACTTTTATAAATTGAGAAGTTGAATTCATTTGTAGGGGTCCCCAAATTGATTATTTGTGGCCCACTTAGAGATTTTAGAGATTTTTACAGATTGTTAAGAAGTTTGAGTTATTTTTGCTATACATTCATGGAGATTAATATGAAAAGCAGCTTGTAAATTGTCTGATTTACATCTATATTCTACCAAATTGTTCTGTGTAATTGGTAACGTCTATTATTTTGAGTTAGCAACATGGTAATCTTTTTGTCTATTATGATATGAACCATACTGCACACATCAGTGGCGTATGGGAATTACTGTGATAGGCCATATTGTTGATGATTCTATGTCCATAGATTTGTGAAATTGGTGATTTTGCAGGTTTTATGGAAGTCCATTGTTGAATGCTAACTTGGATAATATTTGATAATTGCTCAAATTGCAGGGAACTAATTGAATAGTTTATTGAGTTGTCATTGTATTGATTTTCATTGTTATTTTCTTGTTTCCCTTACGCTTTGCATTTTATTTCCCCAGAGAGTCTTAAATCATAAAATACAAAAAAAAAGGGAAGTACAATTGTTCGTAAACCAGTGAGATTTAGTTTTAACTAGCAGGCCCCTTTATAGGTATAACCACATCAGCCATTGAGTTATCCATCACCTTCAAGACCTGACTACAAAGACCTTGGAGTAGTGAGTTCTTCCGAAGCCGTTACTTTTCAGAAGAGGTGGTGAGTGTTTGCATAAACTACTTGACTATTGGTGGGTGTGTCAAAATGCCCGTCAACAGAAACTGGCGCTAGAAGGAGGGCCTTAGGCTAAACCCCTCGTAAGTGAATTGCATTTAGTATTTCCATGTAATTGAGGTATTAAGTTGGATCGTATATCATCTTTTTCTTCTGAGAGATTCCACCGAGTCTTAAGGAGTGGTTCTTCATCGTCTAATTTAGTTGATTTAGGACCTTCCACTAGGAGGAAGAAGGACAAAGCTAAGAAACAACCCTCAACATCCTCACCAATACAATCATCCATACTCAACGTAAGAGACCAACTGATCCCCAGTGCTCAGCCTATCATTGCACCTTTCGTAACTCAACGTTCACCATTATTACCTTTGATGGCTTACTTCAACCAAGACACTACACCGCTAGGAACCATACCAGGGGGTATACATGACCTACCTAGAAACCTTGGCAAATTTTGCAGCAAATTTTACTATCTAGGCGGACGAATGACTGATGAACATATTGAAGCATTCAAAGATGTGGTTGTTTGTAATCATATTGAACACCAAGATGTAGTATGTAGAATCTTCCCATATTCACTTGGGGAGAATGAATACAATTGGTACTTAACCCTACCTGCAAACTCCATCACAGGTTAGGATCTTTTGGAGAAGGCCTTCATTGATCAATTCCGAGTGTACGTAGACCGTGGGTCATTATACCATCAGTTTGCCTCTCTTAAGAAATTGCCAAATGAGCCATCAATGAATTTTAATACTAATTTCCAAAGGGCATTCAAGAGGTTGGAGGCCCCTTACTAGGTAGCACCTAATGTATCCATTGACTCATAGCTAAGAGCTATTGACCCTTGTACTGCTATGTTCATTAAAAAGAGTGTTCCTCAAGATCAAAGGGATATTTTAGCGAAAGTTTTCACATTAGCAATTAGCATGAACTAGGAGTTGAATCAAACCCCAAGAGGGATCGGATATAATTTACCCACAAGGGTGAATCAAGGGAATTACAATCAACTCCTAGGTATACCCTCGTCTTTACCTGTCGGTGCCCCAACAATGAGCCCTGTGCCAATTTATGCACCCCAACCTCAGGCAAGTCAACAATTCACAACTCAAGCATCGACTTGGCAAAATGGTACCAATAACATTCCCACTCAAACGCAGTACGCTGGTCAGCCGCAAGCCGAAAATCAACAATTTGACAATATGCATTCGACAAACCAACTTCCAACTACAGCACCTGAGAATCAATGATCCCATATATCTGCTGAAGTAGAGGCCTTAAAGAAAATGATCTCGCAGGTTACTTCAGACTTGATCCAGCTAAAGATGAATCAACTAGGAGGGTATAATCAATCTCAATCATATAATAATCAGTGAAACTACAATAACCAGAACCAAAATCAAAGGTACAATAATAAACCTTATAATAGACAATGGAATACGGGTCTGAATAATGGTGGGGTGAACCATGACCAACCGGATGCATGAGATAACCCAAACCACACACAAAGTGTTAACCTTGCTGATATGAATCTACTAACAAATTGGTGCAGGTTGCATGACACAACTTCCCATTCTGAGGTTAATTGTGCATAGTTCGAGAAAATCATAAGAATTACTCAAGCTAACTCTCAGCCCAAAGAATGTTCCAATGATGAACCGGATAAGGTTAATATTGCTATGCTGGTTGATACTTTCTTGTCTAAAGAGTTTCAAGCTGAAGCTGATGGTGAACCATGCATATACGATGCTTAGGCCTTTCAGACTAGGAACAACTATAATCTTAGAAGTCAAGGCAAGATTCCGTTAACAGAGCCACCTCCCTTGATGGGCGGGTTTGTACCTCCAGACACTAATGTGAGCAACAATCCTCGTCCACCTCCATCTTTCTAAGGAACACACCCTAAATAAGTTCAGGGGCAAGATTATGTTCTAAAAGGATCATTTGATGTTACTAAAGAGATGGAAAGGACTGCCACTACAATGTCCTTAATGGAAGTATTGAGATATTGCCTCGGACAGAAGAAGGCTCTCCTTAGGAAGTTGGAGATGTTAGAATCACAAAGTAATGAGGTTAAGATGGCGGATTTTAATGAAGTTAATGCTAACGTTAGTAATGATGCAATAGAAATTCCACCATTTTTACTAAGTTTGAAGATATTTGGGAAGAATTTACATAACTGTTTGGTGGATTCAGGAGCTTCAAGAAATGTGATGCCTTACTCTATATGCCAACAACTTGGACTTCAACTAGTACGTGCAAATAGTAAGGTAGTACAATTAAACAAAACAAAGGTTAATGTCATTGGAGAATTGAAAGATGTATATATCCAGTTAGGCGTTGATGCTCGAATATCTTGTTATATTGACATTCAAGTGGTGGATATTCCAGAAGTATATGGGATGCTTCTCAATAGAGATTGGTCCAAGACATTGGGAGGATATTTCTCAACTTGTTTTACGTATTTATGGCTTCCTTGGAAAGGGGTGAGAAACCAGATCCGAATTGATAGTGAGCCTAAATTGAAGAAATTGGTCATGGATTATGGTGCTCTTAATGAAGTGTCATTTGCTGAGGTAAGCCCAGGGGTTTATAGAGTCAATGAGATTCTTACTTTTTCTACACCAACCCCACTTCAACCATCTCAAACCGACAAGACCGCATATAGAGGGCAGGTGAAAGAGTTCGTTATAGAAATACAACAAGGAATGTGCTTATTAGGAACTACTATGAAGATACAAGAGTTGCTACTACCAAAGTCGTGTCGGATACACCATGAGGAACACTCAGAAGTTTCATGTATCCCATGTTAGAATGAGATCACAAAGTTGATGAATCTAGTTCCGTTCGAAGAAGATGGTCATACCAATAATATGGGGGAAGTTCAAGGTATCGGATTAGAGTCTTAGACAATCAAGCTTGTAGACAAGATTACCATACCTAAAAAAGTACAACCATGAGGTTCTTATGGTTAAGGTTGTTAGAAAGGAAGAGGGAGATGTTCCTCTAGAGTTTAAGAAGGAAGAAACACAATCCAAATTTCAACCTCAATCTGAACAGAAGGTTGTTTCGAATACAATTGAAGAGCTTATACAACCAGGGATTGAACAAATTCAATTGTCACAAAGTCTTGAGCTTGAGGAGCAACAATCCTCTCTGAGATCTGACCTTAGCATTGACCCAAAGGTGAAAAATACGAAGAAACCAAAAGATAAATATGGTTTTTAAAGTTTGATGGGTCAAGATCCAAACAAGGCAGCGGAGCAGGCGTAGAGTTAACCGACCCAAAAGGGAAAACCCTTTTAGCTTCTTACCGACTTCAATTCCCTTGTATTAATAACATAACGAAGTATGAAGCTTTAATTAGAGGATTACTTTTCGCTCATAAGAAAGGAGCAAAGTGTTTAAAGGTGCAAGGAGATTCAGAGTTGGTGGTTAAACAAGTGCGAAGCCAATATGTGTGCCATGACAAGAGGTTAGTGGCATATCGGAATAGAGTGTGGGATCTGATTGAAGATTTCAAGGCTTTTGACATTTAACTGGTACCTAGGAAAGTAAATGGAATACCCTATGCGTTGGGTGTAGCTGCTAGTACATTAGAACCAGTAAGCCAATCCCCTTTAAAGAAGTTTTCGGTGGAATTAATCTTTGCACCTGCGGTGCCTGATAATATCAAACATTTCCAAGTTTTCCTAGATGATGCCCATATCTTAGCTTTTCTCACCGATTCGGGGGCTTTTGAAGATCAAATTATTGATGAGGAAGATAAATCGGATGATTTAAATAATGAAGGTAATGTGGATATTTTGGATTTGCCAACCAATGTTATTCCTAAAGGGATGGTCACCTTGGAGAGACCTTTTGATTTAGACCCAAGAGTAAAAGAGAGATTAACAACCAACTTAAATGCTGGAAAATATGAGCCTCATAATAGTGGTCCTGAAGGACAAGAGAAAATTGTTTATATTGGGAAGATTTGCACTCAAGGTGAAAGAGAAAAGCTGATACAGATCTTGAAATAATTCATCGATGTAATAGCATGGGGGTATGAAGATTTAAAGACATTCGATACAACGATTATCACCCATGTGATTCCCCTAAAGCCAAACATAAAACCCTTCAGGCAAAAATAATGTCCTGTCAATGCACTGATAGAACCTTTGATCTTCAAGGAAGTGCAAAAGTTACTTTCCACTAAGATAATTTTTCCAGTACGACATTCTACTTGGGTTGCTAATTTGGTACCGGTACGGAAAAAGAATGGAGAAATACGGCTTTGCGTGGATTTTCACAATCTCAACAAAGCTTCTGAGAAAGATAATTACCCACTCCCTTCTTTAGATGAAGTATTACAAATTGTGAATGGTTCACAAATGATGTCATTTTTAGATGGTTATTCAGGATATAACTAGGTGTTGGTAAATTATGAAGATCGTATGAAGACGACATTTACAACGAAGTGGGGAACATATGCGTATAAAAGAATGCCATTTGGATTGATTAATGCTAAGGCAACCTTCCAGCAAGCGATGGACACAACATTCAAAGAACTGATTGGAAAATGCATTATTATTTACATGGATGATTTAACAATATTTTCTAAGATCAGGGAAGATCACCCAGACCACCTCATAAAGGTGTTAGAGAGGTGTAGGAGATATGGGATTTCCCTTAATCCCAAGAAATGTGTGTTTGGAGTGGCTGAAGGAAAGTTACTCGGCCACATAATTTTTGAGAGGGGGATCTCTATAGACCCAGATCGGGTAGAAGCATTATTAAAAATACAAATGCCCGGTAGTAAAAAAGAGATGAGATCTTTCTTCGGAAAGATCAATTTTGTGAGAAAATTCATTACTGGGTTTGCAGAAATAGTCAAGCCTTTGAATGAAATGATGAAGAAGGATGCTAAGGTTGAATGGACAACTGAAGTAAAAGAGGCTTTCACCTAGATCAAGAAATCCATTGTTGAAGCCCCTATACTAACTATCCCTGATTACATATTGTCATTTTACATATATTCTTTTGCTTCACTACACTCAGGAGAAGTTGTTTTGACGTAGAGCCAAGTAGGAGATGAGAAGCCTATTGCATTTATGAGTTCTCCTTTCAAAAGCACTGAGATCAGATATTCTGCTCTTGAAAAATAAGCGTTTGCATTAGTAAGAGGGGTAAAGAAGTTTAGACACTACATCCTGAGGAGTAAAATTTATGCGATCATTCCTGACCAAGCAGTAAAGTCACTACTCATGCAGTCTGAACTTGGAGAACCACGAGGGAAATGGATGGCAATATTACAAGAATTTGACTTAGAGATGCATCCAATGAAATTAGTTCGAGGCCAAGGATTCTCTCAGGCCATGGTGATGGACATCCCTCAAATCCAGTGCCAACAATATACATTGAAGTCATTCACTCAGGACCCTTGGTACATAGATTTGGTATTTGTATTATTGAATAATAGGTGTCTTGAGGGATTGACAACTACGCAAAGATGAGCATTAAGATTCAAGAGTGCTAATTATATGAACAAGGATTCAACACTCTACAGAAAAAATTATGACGGTATTTACCTTTCGTGTCTTGATCACCAAGAAGCTCACAATATGATTGAGGAATTTCACGGGAAATATGGTATAGGTCATGGGTCAGTTGATGCCACTGCACATCAAAATTTGAAGGCTGGATATTATTGGCCTAGCATATTTAAGGATACTCATGAACATGTTTGACATTGCCATACGTGTCAAACTGCAGCCTCTAGAGAAAGAAATCCTGCTATGCCTCTCCAACCAGTGTTTGAGGTAAGACCTTTTGCTCAATGGGCTATGGATTTTGTAGGAGTTATTAAGCCTAATTCATTTGTAGGTCATAATTTTATTCTTATAGCAATAGATTATTGTACCCAGTGGAAGGAAGCCATAGCCTGCCGCAATGCTACTGCTGAGGTAGTCCTGAAATTTATTGAAGAGCATATCATCACCAGGTTTGGTATGTCGTTCACTCTGGTATGTGATAATGGTCCTGCTTTTACTTTCGCACAGTTGATGCAATGGTCATACCAATATAAAGTGATATTGAAATTTTCATCCAACTATTACCTGTAAGGAAATGGGGTAGTTGAATCCACAAACAAGAACATCCTAGATGTCATCAAGAAGCTACTCAAGAAAAATCCCAGGGATTGGCATAATCAATTAAGATATGCCTTGTGGGCTGATCAAACAAGAATAAAAGCCGCCCTAGGAAATTCTCCATACTACCTTGTCTATGGCCAGACCCCTATTTTCCCAATTAACTTGCAAATACCAGTCCTCCAATTAATGAAAGAACTTGATATTGAGAATCAGGTAGAGGTTCGCCTCTTAAACTTGTTAAGACTTGATGAAAAAAGAATTAATACACTACAACACTTTGCCAAGCACCAAGCTATTGTTAAGCGATGGTTTGATAAAAGAGCTAAGGTGAAAGCTTTTCGAATCTCTGACCTAGTCTTGCTATGGGACAAGGCCAAGGAAAAGAAAGGTGATCATCACAAGTTTGAAAGGTTGTGGTTAGGTCCTTACCAAATAGCTGAAATTCTAGTGAGAACACTTTTAGGTTGAGCTCATTGACTGGAGAACTAGTACCATTTCCCATCAATGGTCAGTTCCTTAAGCACTACTCTGATTAAATCCTTAATAAAGCTTGACCTGTTGTATATAGTAGTTAGTTGTTTTTCTTTTTGGTTCTGCTTCGTTGGGCCTCATTGTGTGTTTTCCCTTTTGTTTTTGTTTTCTTTGCTTGTTTCTTCTTTTGTTTGTTGAGTCAAGGTATATGTTTTGTTCTTGAAGATTCTGAAGCGAAGTAGGTATCCTTTGTATAACATCTTGCCAAATTCTGAGAGACTTCGACTCTCTGCTATTTATATTTTCATTGTCATTTGGTTGAGTTCGAAACCTTTGTCTATACTCGTTCAAAGTGGTATATAATCGTTTAATTATGATACAAGTTTTTGACTTTCAATTTGGAAAAGGCTAGCTTGATAAACTCAGCACTAACATCACATTAAGATACATTAGAAAGGTTTTGTGAGATAATAGATAAACTGGGTCTCAAGTGAAAAATCCGAAGTCAAGGCGTTTCATGTTATCCACTGTGGCTTCCAACCCAGTCATCAAACTTCAATGTTTGGAAGTTTCTTAAGAGATTATTGAAGAAAGAAGTCATTCTCTATATCCCATAAATCTCTATCAAAAAAGAGAGAAGAAAAGAAATAATAAGATAAATGATCTTCTTAAGCAACTCAAATGGGTGTTTCAAGTAACCTCCATCGGGGCTATGGACGCCTGGCTAGCAATGGAGCATTGCTTAACGGAGGCCAGAGGTATCTCTGTCGGGGCTATAGATGCCTGGCTTGCAGCAGAGCTATGCCCAGGATAACCTTGCATGAAATACGATTAAAGACTTCACCTATGTAACTTGCGCCTAGTTTCCTTTGCCTATCTACATTATTGAAATGATGGAGTAATAAATCATACGCACACACTTAAGAGTTGATCATTTCTATTTCTCATCTTGGTTGTTTGTTCAAGTCACTTATTCATCTTAAAATTCTTATACATCCTTTTGAGTGATAATAGCCTTTCGTATCGGGTTAACCAGAGATTCTGAAATTCTAAATTGCCTATAGTCATTTTTTCCAAATAGTCACCATTTGTTATGCCTAGCATATCTATTTCCCCATTTGGTTTCCTTGACTCAAAATATGGCCCCCCTTTTTTAGTTTATTTCTTCTCTTTTTGGTGTCGACCTCGGAACTCCAGAATCCCAGAGTCCCAAGGTCCCTTTTGTTTTTACCTTGAAACTTCGGAGTCCCGGAGCCTTGAGGTTCTTTTTGGTTTTACCTCGGAACTCCAGAGTCTTGGAGTCCCGAGGGTTCTTTTTGGTTTTACCTTAGAACTCTAGAGTCCCAAGGTTAGTTTTGGGTTTCACCTTGGCACTCTGAAATCCCGGAGTCTCGAGGTTCCTTGCTGTTCTGACCTCGGAACTCCGGAGTCCCGAGGTCTTGGGTCTTTCGACATCAGAACTTTGGAGTCCTAGAGTCCCGAGGTGGCTTTGTTTTTCCTTTCATCCCACCCCAGAACCCCGGAGTCCTAGGGGCGTGTTTATGGTTTTCGTATGGAAGGGTTTTGGGAGGCTATATATATGAGATAATGAACTTTTTGAGTTCATTTGTGCATTAAGAGTTTCTCCTCCCTAGCTCTAAGCCGTGAACCTTGGGACCCCCACACTCTCTTTCTTGGCGTCCATTTGATTTTTGATTCACCAGGTTGGTGTATTAGTTTTCTCTCCTTGTGTTTTTCTTGGTTTGGTGTCTTTTCGTGTTTTTGTCCTTTTTGTTCTTTTTGGTTTTTGTTGTTTATGGGCGTGCCCTAGCAATCCACCCTGAATCCTTGGAGTTCCTAGTTTCATGTTGCAATCCACCTCGGAACCCCGGATCCCTGGAGTTCCAGGTTTTTCCTTCCATCCCACCCTGAGACCTTGGATCGCCGGAATTTCGGGTTTTGCCTTCCATCCCACCCTGGAACCCTAGATCCCTGGAGTTCTGGATCATCCCAAATTTGGAGCTCGGAACCCCAATGTTCCGAGCCCTTTTACTATTTGCTTACCTCGGGACCTCAAAGTCCTAAAGTGGATCAAGAATTATGTTTAATATTGACGACTAAAATTTGTGCTTTGCCTACAGGTTACAGTGGTTAGATGGACTCATTCACCAACAAGAGAGGTAAAGAAATTGACAGAGTTCCAGCCACCATGAAGTACCAATATTAAGGACAGGTTCATGTTTCGAAGTTAGATGATCAAATTAGATGGGTCACGGACATCGAAGTGGGACACATAGAGATTGGGGATATTGCAACCCAATTAGATCAACCTAACCTAGATGCTCTCCACCAAAGAATAAAGAGGTCGGGTCTTATGGAAGCTACTGTATTTGCGCAGTCCCTTCAAGCACCTAAGTTTATAATGATCATCGCTCCATTCTACAATCCAGAGATAAGAAAGTGTATGGATGCACATGGAAAAACTATTATTGACTTGTCACCAGATATGCTAGGGTTCGTCTTTGGAATCTAGACTAGGGAAGAGGCATTCTTATTAACAGAAGAAGAGGCCTTGAAAACATGAAACGAGAAGGTGTCAGCTAGCAAAAGACACATGAATACCAACTGGTTGGAAGAGGAGAGGAAAACAGGGCTCAAGGCTACAGAGATCTTGAGGACAGACTTCAAAGAGCCTCTAAGGGACTTGATCATCATGCTCAGTAGGGCCTTCGCAAGTCTGACAGCAAGCATTTCCACCCTTGGATGTTCCAATTTATGAGTACCATATTGATAGGAAAGCAATACTTTGATTGGCCGCAAATCCTTTCAGATAAAATTTGTAAGTAGATGAAGGAGGTGCAGCACACCTAGAAATTCTTTTTCACATCCTATGTCATTTGGGTAGCTGCCAGAGCCAGAAAGTTTCCAGGCCTACAGGTAGAAGGGCAACT
This sequence comes from Cryptomeria japonica, assembly GCF_030272615.1. Classification (NCBI taxonomy): domain Eukaryota; kingdom Viridiplantae; phylum Streptophyta; class Pinopsida; order Cupressales; family Cupressaceae; genus Cryptomeria; species Cryptomeria japonica. The sequence continues at coordinate 534,573,812 of NC_081405.1, read as the reverse complement.
AGGAGAGAAGGAGCAACAAAAGAAGATATGGGAATATTATTCCCAGCTCACTCTAACAAATGCAAAGACACACTTTAAGAGGGTTAATGATGCTTTCATCTTCCCTATAATCATTAAGTTGATTGGAGACGCAGGATATCGGATAAGCCCAGAAGCCATGGCTATCATCCGGGAGTGGGCATGTTGGTTCATCCAAAACCCACATTCCACTTACATCAGAGTTAGTGGATTCACAGGGAATCCAATGCTACTGCCTCGTTATTACAACGATAGGGTAATCCTGCTGGAATATGTGAGACAACTTCTTGGTCTCCAATCACTGCTATCTTCTAAACATAAAACAGGTATTGACTTCTTAGTGTCCATTGGGTACTTCGCTTGTTCTAAAATACAAGTGGCAAAATTGGCCAAGCAAGAGCTTCAGGATTTGAACCTGAAAGAATACAATCATATTAGGGAATTTTATGTTCCCTACGGGAAACTTAAGCAAGCTACGCCTAAGGCATATGAGGGGCATAGGCCCAGCCTGGAAGACTTTTGGGCCAACTTGCAGGATAGTTTTGAAGTTATGGAGAAGAATTACAACAGGTTGTCTATGCCGCAGGTTAAAGACTTTGGTGTCGAGACTAACCTCCCTAAAGACCTGAGGGATGATGGAGAGTTACTCAATCCAATTTACAAAGAATCAGGGATATATAGGAGGCCCCTCTCCCCAATGCAATGGTCTGCAAGCGAAGATACAGATATAGAGAAGGTCTCCCAAGTAGTCATCAGAAGAACTAAGTAATGGTTAAGCCAGAGGGTCAGACCTAGTGCATCAAAAACAAAACAAAAAGAATCCACCTCAGGGTTGCCGCAGTCAAGAGGCCATAAAGAGTATGCTCGAAAGATGAGGTCAGCTTCAAGACAGAATACCTCCACTGACCTAGGAGAGGAGGACAAGCCTCAGACAAGCACTGAGGACTTGCTAAAGAAACTCCAAGAAAAGATGAAGGAGTCTGAACTACTAAAGAAGGCTGCAGACTTAGGGTTGACTGATGGGCTAGGCATCATTCCACTTGCTAGAGTTCTCCCACCAAGGATTGCTATAGGCCACACTGGAGGAGAAGATATTCAAGAACAAGAATGGAACCGAGAAGGTACCTGCTCAGCCACCCTCCACAGGTACAACAAGTCCTTCAAGCATCGCTGCTCCCACACCACCATTTGTTAATGTATCCATAGGGCAGCCCAGAGTGCAAGCTTTTACATCCACGACTAAAAAAGTGAAAATTAGAAACGTCGAGTCTAACTCTGACCAAGAGGAAGAGGATCTTGACCAACAATAGCCTCTAGGTAGTGAGAAAGAAGGAGGTGAAGCAGAAGATATCCTGAATGAAAGGTTGATTCTAACTCCTCAAGACTAAGAAGACTTGCTTAAGGATATAGAAGTCGGGCAAACAAAGATGGACCTAGGGAATGAAGAAATGGCATTCAATGAGGAGGTTAGTGGTAAGCTAGGAGAGTTACACAAACAACAAGCTCTCCAAGCTAACTTAGCCTGCCAAATTTCATCATTTTAGGTTCCTGGCCAAACGAGAGCTGAAGCAGAGGAGCAAGTAGAGGAGCAGGCAGAGGTGCATGTAATAACTGCTAAGATTGTATCACATCAACGTGATAAAGCTGAGGATATACCAGAATGGTTAGAGTTTACCTTTGAGAAGAAAAAGAGAAAAGCAGAGCTTCCCAAGGTTACTCTACAACAAGCAATCACCGAGGAACCACCAAAGATTAAGAAGTTGAAAACGGTTCACCACCTATCAAAAACTAGTTCCAGTGAAGTGATTGCAGATGTGGCGGTTCCATCGCAGGCCAAAGGACAAGCTTCTCCAAAATACCAAGTATTGCAGGTAAACCTAGCTAAGCAGACCAAGTGGGGAAAGTTAGATACCTTGGAGCTAGCCACAAGAGTTGTCAGAGGGCGTGTGGAAAAGGAGCATAGTTCAAATGTAGAACTTAAAGCACAACTTGGGTAGTATAAACATCTCTTAGCAGAAATGTACAAATCTTTGGACTCCTATAGGATAGATGATCTGCCTTCAACCTCATCCTTGCCAGAAGGAGATGTAAAGGCACTATTAGAGGTGAGACGAGTAGCTGTGACTGCTAAGTCTTGGACTGAAATGAATGCTGCCAAATTTAGGTTGTTTTTACAAGACATGATGGAAATATACCGTAAAGCAGTACAGGCAGGTGGAGATTTGGCAACCTGTTCCACACATTGGGAATGGAAGGAAAACACCTTTAACAAACAGCTCTAAATTTTGAAGAAGATACTATGGTTAGGAGAGGAGCTAATAATAAAAGATCTCTTAGGAGGAGATAGTTCTAAGAATTTACAATCCTATATTTACATTTTGGAGATGAAGCTAGAGATGTATCAGCAATATGTCAAGGAGATGACTAATATTCGGGACCCTCTTCTCAGAGAGATTTTGTCATATGAAGATTTTGTAATGAATATACTAGGGCCTTTTGGCCTCAGAATGGCCGATACTGGAATAATGGACAAGAAACAAGTTTTGAATCAATGGGATGCATATGAGGCAAAAAATTTAGGACCTGCTGCCTAGTTCGATGCTACCCTTATGGATAGATACACACATCTGATTACTCAGTGTCAGAAGGTGGCAGATACAGTAAAGGAATTAGAGGAACAAGGAGTACATGCAGAGGAGACTTTGAAGAAGTATAAATTTAGAATTAAGCATGTAGCTAATCTGCCAGTTCAAGCAGTTGCATGCATAATTGAAAATTATAAGGCATTTACCAAAAAATAAAAAAAAAGCTAGGCACACAATTGCTAAAGATAGCGAAGCTTTTTCTTGATTTTTAAACTTCTCTTCTTACTCAAAGTTCCAATTTTGAAAATCGTACATGGTTACGAGAATGTGACTCACCCAACATGGTCTTCATAGTGCTTATGTAGCATCCGTTTCATAGTTGTTAAGTGGAGCGTCCAAGCAGAAACTTGCAAGTTAACTGTGACTCCTAAATTTTAGTTCTTAATTTAGGGTAGAATTATTTCCTAAACAATAGGGTGAAAAACTTCGATAAATTGAGAAGTTGAATTCATTTGTAGGGGTCCCCAAATTGATGATTTGTGGCCCACTTAGAGATTTTAGAGATTTTTGTAGATTGTTAAGAAGTTTGAGTTATTTTTGCTATACATTCATGGAGATTAATATGAAAAGCAGCTTTTAAATTGTTTGATTTACATCTATATTCTACCAAATTGTTCTGTGTAATTGGTAACATCTATTATTTTGAGTTAGCAATGTGGTAATCTTTTTGTCTATTATGATATGAACCATATTGCACACATCAGTGGTGTATGGGAATTACTATGATAGGCCATATTGTTGATGATTCTATGTCCACAAATTTGTGAAATTGATTATTTTGCAGGTTTTATGGAAGTCCGTTGTTGAATGCTAACTTAGATAATATTTGATAATTGCTCAAATTGTAGGGAACTAATTGAATAGTTTATTGAGTTGTCATTGTATTTATTTTCATTGTTATTTTCTTGTTTCCCTTACGCTTCGCATTTTATTTCCCCAGAGAGTCTTAAATCATAAAATACAAAAAAAAAAGGGAAGTACAATTGTTCCTAAACCAGCAAGATTTAGTTCTAACCAGCAGGCTCCTTTATAGGTATAACCACATCAGCCATTGAGTTATCCATCACCATCGAGACCTGACTACAAAGACCTTGGAGTAGTGAATTCTTCGGAACATGTTACTTTTCAGGAGAGGTGGTGAGTGTTTGCATAAACTACATGACTGTTGGTGGGTGTGTCAAAATGCCTGTCAACACAACCAAGTGCTAAAAATAAAAATGGAGGACATAATTTCTCAAAACAATGAAATGTCTGAGAAGAATTTTGTAGCTCTACATGCCATTCAGGAAGAAATCAATAGGAGGTAGGCTCGTAGGAAATGTCATTTGGATTCTTTCCGTGCTATTGGTTTAGAGTCGATGGTGTCTAAGGTGAAAGCTACCTAGAGTCCCGTACTACTTCATCTAGTTAAGGTTCAAACTGGAGGCTCCCCTTCTCTGACAAAGTGAAAGCGATGAGCCACAAATAAAAAATTGAAAAACCCCACTAGATAGGCTATATGTTCATTTGTTTGGTGGGGGTGTGTCTATTAGTTTTTTTGTTATGTTTGTTTAGTTTTGTCTAGTCTTATCTTTGGGTTTTATAGTGTCTACTTATGCATATTTGTTGGATTTTGTTCTTTTTTGGTAGCTACAACTTTGATTTAGGGTTCTCACTCCTTGTGATTCTCTTAGTTTCTTCATAGTAGTGGCTATGTAATGGTTCGGTCCTCTCTCAGTTTAACCTATCAATATTCCTGATAAAAGGAATATGCGCTATATATTACATAGGTACCTTCTTTTGAACACTACTAGATACTAAGAGTGGGGGTGAATTAACAAACACTAAAACTTAATCAAATTTAACCTTTCACTTATCATTTATTCCATATACCTTATACATGAAAGTAAATAATTGAAAGCACAAAAGCAACCACACAAGAATACTAATATTTTAACATGTAAAACCCAAACTAGAAAAAACTATGGTGAGAACTATCTCACTACATGATAATCAAATCTGAATGTTAAGGCCAAAGGTCAAGGAGCTCATTTCCCTTGAGATGAGTTGCAAATCTAAGGCACACAACCTCAGAGCAAGCTACCAAAAGGACATGCAAACACTAAAGATCACTTCTTCAATGCAAAATGCAATAATTTTAGTAAAAGGACACCAACAAGGTTGAACTATAAAGAACTACATCTTTTGAAATGTTGTGCACATAATTCACAATTCAAAATACATCAAAAACTATCGTCATCACTATTTTGAAACACTTTTAGACCACTATACTACTTCACACACACTTCACACATCACACACAATACTCATACATGTTCCAACAAGGATTCCATCCTTTATGTAACAATTGCAACCTCAAAGACATCAATTAGGTTGGCCTAATTAGATGTAACATGTAAACACAAAATTATCAGCCAAAAAACAAGATCCAATGCAATAAAAAAGGAATAATGAGATACATTAACCATCACATCATGTCAATGCATCTTCATATCCATGCTAAATAATCACCCATAGATCCACATGCAACCGCACAAACCAAAACATTATAAGTTAGGTGCAAAAGATAATTTTGTCAAAGTGCACCACCACAACTTTGCACAAACTTCAATGCAGACCACTAAGAGTACTTGTGGATGCATAAGACAACATAACAAGTATCTACATCACTGAATAATAAAAATACATCACCAAAATAGTAGTAGGTATAGGAATCCTTTGCATTCTTATACACTACACCAAATCAATCACACTTGACTAAATACCAACTATAGATCCTAGAAACCAATGTACCAAAGCTTTAAAAACCTCAATATACATCATTATAAATCTTCTGAAAAAACTACAAATAGATTCCACTTATCTGCATGATCACATTGCTATCCTACCATAGTTGCCCTATATTATATCACATCTAGACCAAGGAATGCTACCAAGTTGCACATCTATATCACCAAGTTTGACATCAATGACAACAAGAACTCATATTTGCAACAATCTCCCCTTTTTCATTGAAGGTCACACTTGTACCAACCCCAAAATCACTTCCCCTTTGACATCAAAGACAAAGAATGTCTTCTTACAACAAAATCAATATTCTACACATAACTCTCCCTATCTACAAGATCTCCTCAAAAATTGAAAACCAAAATTGTTTCAGAAAATCATATACATATGTACATGATCAAAATGTCTTACCAAAATTCATCTAAGCACATTATTGGGTAGGTTGGCCACTTTGCTAGGCTAGGGATATGTTTTCTATATACACTAATTTCAACTAAGCCCAAGTAGAATTCTAGTCAACTCCTATACAGATCACAATTTTTCCCTTTTTCCATTCTCTGCCTCATCACAATTATTCGGTACCTTTATTGATTTATACAATTTTTGAGAGCCTTCAAGAATTTTCACCATACTGGTGAGATGTATGTCAACTATATCTCTTAGCCTATAAAATTCTTTATTTATTTGCTCCTTTTGATCCACTAGAAGATTCAATTTTGCATATAGATTCTCTATGTTTACCCTCTCTTTGTCATTACCGTTGTTCTTCAAGTATGATATATTAGTCACCTATATAATTCTAGCTTAAAAAATATTTATTTGATTTTGTATATTCTATGTGAACTCGAGTCATCAGTGGCTAAACATATATATTGATCATACTATCTACAATCTTGTAAAAATTGGTTGTGCTCTCTCATGACTAGTTGTGTGCATCTACACACTTATTCATGAGATCATGCAACCTCTTCTCTACCATCTTATTTTAAGAATCTGAACCAGAATTATTGCTTGCAAGTTAGAAACATAGTCCTTCACTCCACTCAACAAAGCCTACAACTACTCCTATTCACTACAAGACTCATCGATTGTCACCTCTAGAAGTTTCTCATGGAGAAATTTCACTATGTTATTTATCATTATAGTATGTGAACCACCTTAGAAATGATATATTTCTTCCTTACTATATGGTGGAGAACATCACTCAAATGTAGCATATGAAGGCATGACAACTTATATAAGTCCATCTTACGCCATGTCATGGGTACTTGCAACACTTTGATGTTATAACTGGTTCAAACTTCATTTGCAACTGTAATAATTATAATCCAAAATCTTTGGATAGTTAAGAATATTTTCCCACTCAGATTCTTCTAATATCCTTCTTCTTGTCCTTTACCAGACTCATTTGTTCCTTTTCCAAACTATCTTTCTTCTCCTCTGATTTCTCTATTTTTTCTTCTTTCTTTTCTTCTTCACTCTTCTCCTTTCTAGTTTCCTCTTTATTTTGCTTATCTTAAGTATTATCCAGAATCTCCATTATCACATTGTTTACATCTTGTCTTGCATCTACTTGATCACCCAAAACACTTTCTACTTTTTTCTTTCTCTTCTAAGCACCTTTAAAATGAAAAGGGTTAATGAAAAGGCTAAAGTGAGTCTACAAAAACAGTAAGAGAATGAAAACCAAAGTGCAAACAAAACATAAATGAAACTCCAAGGGTATGCAATTTACAATACTAAACATTCAACTTTAGGCACATACACCAATAGGAGTATCACTTGAATTAAATTTTGGAGTAATTTTGATAGCATTATCGCATTCCTACAATACACTATACAAAACTTCATCCAAACATGTTAACAAATAGAAGAGAAACAAATAGGAAACCAAAAGAAACATATAAGAGGTATGGAATCCAAGCCTCATAGATCAAATTTTAAATCCCCATCCAAATTTAAAATGTAAGCTATATTTAAAATATTCAAGGTATAATTATCATAATTTTCCATACCCTATCATAGTCAACGTTCCAACTTAGAAAGATTAATTTGTTGTCTTCCTCCATTCAAAGATGCTTTATGGAGTAAATCACAAGACTTATAATATTGGATGTGATTCTAATGTAACCCCTATAATCATAGTCTTGCATTTCATAGAATCTTACATAAGAAATGACCATAGCCTACAATTTTGTAAGATGCTTTTACACATCACAATTATTGGAAAATAAACAAGTTCAATACCAAAGATTGTGAAGATCAATCTCCATCTAATAGAATAATCAAAGGATGAGCTACAAGGCTCAGAAAACTACAACGTGAAAATCTGAAACTTATATGAAAATATAAAAGTTAATTTCCCTTAATGTTGAAAATTGTGATTAGATTCCTCTTTTTAATGATGTCAAAAGTCAACCCTACATTTCATGCTTAATAACCCTGTCTTATGTGAGTTTATAAAAGAAATAAATAAAGAACAACATCACCATAAGATAGAAGTAATGATACATAAATCAACAACATAAAACCACCACATAACATAGGATTAAAATGGAGAAACCTAGAGGTCAAGTATACATTATCAATAATACATGTGATTACAATTCATTCACTTTCATTATCCTCTTTGCCTCCAACATGGCAACACTTGTATACCTATGAACAACCTCCTTATGTCCCACTTGTCCTTGTTTCTATAGATTAAACTCTACATTAAACTATTCTTCATATTTTCTAAATCCAAGGAGCTAAATTTATAGAATGGCAAGAGCTCCAAAACTACCAAACAAGGCATCCAAGGAAGGCTCTTCATTCCAAATGGACATAAACCTTGATCTCCTTCATGTAATTCATAAGGGCATTAATTTTGGCTCCAATACTTTCCATCCAACTTGGGCATCCAAACTTGTAAGATAAGAATTACATTAAATGTAATTAAGGATAGAATAACAAGAGACACCTAAATTGCCCCTACTTGGAGAATCCCAAAGGTCACTTAGTTGTCCTCTTCCTAAGTAATTAATTACCCCATTTTAGGCATCCACATGTGAGGAAAATAATATTAAATAATTGTGTTACAACTCATGTTTGTCGGTACTAGTGGAATCCATCACCCCTTATGAATGTATTACAAACAATAGTGAGGATAACTAATTTACCCTAAGTGCCTTAGGACACTTTCTAAGGATGTTGGAACCATGTCATAGGATTTACAAGGTAGATATCACCTTAATCATAACAAGAATGGCATAAGATTCTCTTACAACTCCTTAAACAATCCAAGATTTCCAACATAAGGAAAGAGTGTCACTTGAAAGTGGTATGTCCCACTTCTTATGTAGGAACAAAATAATAAATAATGAATATTCAAAATGAAAGGTCGAGACACATTTCTCAATATTTCTAGCCATATTGTTTCTATGATTTGAATAAATTAAGGTGTTTATTTATATATATTTAGTGATTCTATCATACATTTCTAATCAATGTGAGAATGATACATATAATTTTATTTATTCAATGTAATGATATCATAAAAGTAGTGTTTTTACTTTTGTCAAGGTTATGTGATACACATTAGGAGATTAATTTTCTAACATACATGCACTTCAAAATCTCACTCTCTCTCTCTCTCTCTCTCTCTCTCTCTCTCTCTCTTCATAACCAGTGATTCAGACGAAATCCACGAAATCCACGAAGCTTCCACCTACTTTCGACGAAGTAACCGACCAATTTCTTAACCTTTTCGCCGAAAGGAAGTGAATCATTAGGTTACAAAAATAACTTAGCTTTGACATAGAATCCTCTAACAATTCCAAAAAAAAAAAGATAAGATTGTTAATTAATTGATAACAACAATTATGATCTAAAATAATAATTTGAATTTTTCAATCTAAAATAATGCAAACATTTGTTTGATTATATATAGATCAAACATTTGTTTCTAATGAAAAATCTACAAACCCTTCAAAAATGACCAATTTGTTTTCCTCCAACTATTATCAAATTTTGATTCATTTTATTGCTATTGATGCCTTCTAGACTTAATGGTGAGGTTCCATGTAAGAGTCATGCAATAGATTCAAGCAACTAGGATCACCTATAAAACCATAAATAACCATCTTCATGAGACTAGGAATGAATGAATAACAGATATATAATGCAATAGATACATAATTTACAACAAACACTTTTCTTATATACGTTATGTGAAAAGATTGAAAATCATAATATTATGAAAAATGTCACAATCATATGAAATGAGACAAGATTGAAAATCATAATATTATGAAAAATGTCACAATCATAATATTCTGACCTAGATGAGACTAGTTAGGTAATGTGTCATGTTTATGCCAAGATAATCAACCAAAATAATAGAAACAAAACTTAACACCCAAAATAAAGTAAAGCCAACATCTATGCAACATGAGAAAAGAACCTAATTACTAGAAGAGACAAAGAAACCTATAAACCCTATACATTAAAGAAAACACCATAACAAACATGACCTAAAAGGGAACCTCAGCACTACAACTACCTAGAGAAACTATTTTCCACTATCTAGAGATGTGACGATACAATCCATTCTATAAAATTGGTACCATCTTCAATAATGGCACAAGCCTCAACAATATTTATAGCTCCATATTGATACTATTAATGATCTTTGTCTATAGTATAACTCTTGTTACTCTATCATTCCCTAATAGGAACATCATGAAACTATTTGAGAATTCCATAGTTCCATTGTGAAAATGACAAAACAATAATGTTTTGTTGTTTAAATGCAACTCCTGCTCCTCTTCCTACATCTACATATGGAAGCTTCAAGAACAAAACTCAAGGGTTGACATTTCTTTTTAATTTCTATATACCTTGATTCTCTTGAGAAGAGATCACCTTATCTTGATTCTTCTTCCTCTTTAACTTTAAGAAAGAGCTCCATAATGCAAGCCTCGATTTCTTCATTTGCTACTATATTAAACATATTTCCTTGAAATGAGTAAGAATAAGAACCAAATGCAAGAATTCAACTATCCAATATTATTAACAATTATTTCTCAAAATTCCTACCAAATACCACAACATACATCATTCATTTTAATCTACCTTGCTAAACTTGTACCGCATACTACCACATACATCATTAATTTTAATCCATATCACTTCTTTACAACACATAAACATTTCATAATAATTATCAAGTGTATTAAAACTCCAAGGTAGTCAATTTGTGTATTTTGAAATAAATTTTAAAAAAATATAGACATTAAGAAAATTGATCATTTTTTAAAAAAAAATAGTTGTTATTGATGCTTTGACATTTAATTGATTTGGGTGAATGCATAAGCATTCCCACCTTTAGCATGAACTAATAAGATAGATGGATGAATAAATTGCAAACCAAAAATAAAAAATAAAAATAAAATTAGAAAAAGGAGTCGTCGATGACCCAGGTGCTTATGTTCTTTCTAAATTTCAAAGTCCTGAATTGCATTTTCCTAGAACGCGTGTATGCCATCATTTAAGACCAGTAGCTGGGTGCTCACCAAAGCTTTGTACAATTTACAAATTGCTTGTATGCTTTTGCTTTTCATCAATCTCCATATACTATTGTTCCTAGTGTAGACACCTACAATTGTCCTGGCCTAGTTAAATAACTATTAAAATTATTTAATTATTTTACTCTAAACCTTCTATTAATTAACTAGATTTTTATTTATTTAATTAATTTATTTATCCCTTTCTAGCCTTTCCCCATTTAAATAAATATTTTATTTATTTAACCGGTCCTACTTCTTCTATTAATTAAATAATTTTTTATTTATTTATTTAGTTCATTATCTTTTTCCCTCCATGACACTTGTCATTTATCTCTCAATTTTATCCTAACTACCCTCTTAATATTTTATCCGTTTTCCCTACCTAGCCTTTAATCCTAGCTAACTATTTATCCTTTCACCTCTTAATTATATTGCTTCATTTTCTAAGGTGTCTTCTATGTAAGAGGATCATTTCATCCTTTCACAACCCCAAGAATTTTATGCAATCAAGTGATCAAGCAATCAAGCATCTACACAACCACAATCTATTCTTTGTTAATCTCTTATGAACGATACAAAATCTAAGAGCAACCTTATCAAGCAAGATCAATGGAGATAGGAAACAATGGAGATCAAACCCTACTAAGATTTGAATGGTATAATATTTCTATTTTGTTGCGATTTGCATGTTTTAGGTTCTTCATTGGTGTATGGTGCATTCTTAATTGTAGAACTAGATTTTTATGTGGTTGGATCTTTGTTGGTTTTATACTAACTTTTAACATTCCAAATTTCACTGCACATATTTTAGCACGTCTGGTGGGATATGGATTTCTATTAGATCTATGCTTTTGTAGTTTTTTCTAATCCTATATTGTTGTTTCGCAAAACAATGCAGAGATTCTACATTAGTCACACATTGGCTGGTTATGAGTTTAATTACACTCTAATTGAGTGCGTGCATCTTGTCATGGTTTTTTCTTTGTAGAAATTGTATCATTACATGCTAACTCTTAAAACAAAGCTTGTTGTGAGAATTGACCCACTAAAATACCTACTCAACAAGGCAATTCTTATAGGTAGATTAGCTAAATGCGTCATTCTGTTGAGTGAGTTTGATATTGAATATGTTGATAAAAAATTCATTAAAGGACAAGCCATTGCAAACTATCTAGAAGATGCACCTAAGATCGATGGCACTCCTATTGTGTCAGAGTTCCTAGATGAATATATCTTTATAGTGACAAACTCAAGACCATGGAAGCTATATTTTGATGGTTCATATACACAACATGGTGCAGGAGTAGGTATCCTCTTCATCACATCTCAAGGGGACTCCATTCCTAAATCATATTGATTATCATTCCCTTGCACAAACAACATAGTGTAGAGTATGAGGCATTAACAATAGGATTATGAATTGTAGTTCAATGAAAGATCTAATAACTTTACATTTTTGGGAACTCTCAACATGTGATTCGTCAAGCAAATGATGATTACCAGAATAAAGATGAGAAGTTAATGACATATCAGAAAATTTTGGATGATTTCAAGCAATACTTCACATAGATAGTCTTTGAACAAATCCCAAGGGATAATAATTGAGCTACAAATGCTATGGCTACTATTGCTTCTTTGATGGACATTGTAGACACATAAAATTAATTAAATTAATATTTAATTAATTTTTCCTTTATCCCTTAATTAATTTAATTAATCATGTTAGCCTATTATTCCCCCAAATTAATTAAATTACATTTAATTCATTTTCCCCTTTCCACTTCTTCCAAATATTGATTTATTTCAATAAATGAAACTCATCTTTATGGAATATTCCATTTTTATCCCTAATCCTAATTATCTAAATTAATCCATGATTAATTAGCATAATTTAATGATTCCTACAAACCTATCATCCAATCCCCTCATTATCCTAATTAATCCAAACCCTAACCAATGTTAGTATTTATTCAATTTAAATATACTACAAATCTACCCAAACCCACATGTGACTCACAAATCATTTCACATCTCCACATCACCTTTGACCAAGGGATTCTCACACATGTGTGAGGATGCTCTTCCCCATAGAGCCACCCTACAATTTCCTCTTTTAGCCTGTATGTCATAAAATCTCTTCCACTAACCCTTACACCTTTCCACAAGTGTTTCCACTTGTCACCTCTTGGACTTCCCAAGATTTTCTCACACATGTGTGAGAACACTTACCTTTGCATCCACTTCTCCTTGTGACACTTGTCACAAGGCCAAGTATTCAAACCATGGGACCACATTCCCTTTCAATCTTATCCCTTGATCACCCTTTTAATCTTGACTGTCAATTTCCAAGCCTCCAACTCTATAAATTGAGCCCTATCTCTTATCAATTCTTCCACTTTTTATACATCCTTATGCTGGGCTTTTATTGACTTTTCATCATAGCCTTATGCTACCATTTTGGTTGCATATCCATAATAATTATATCCATCATGTTACCCTATTGAGTACATAATCCATTTATCATAACACCCTCATCATGTCAGAATCCTTATCCACGCATCTTACTTTGTTATGCAATTGTGAGAGAAATACACATTCACCATCATCCATCTCTCCAAATCTTCATTTGTCAATCTCGAAGCATCGACATCGTGAAGAGGAGGAGGACAAGAAAGAGCTATGAGAAATGGGAGCTTCATGAGTATATTTCATTGATTTTGTTGTCTCTCATTATTCTCTTATTTAAATCTTTCTTGATAACTCATTAAAAATAGTTTCAGTTTATAATGATTACTAATTTGATACTAAATGTTTTTGTGTGAGACATTTTGGCACGCCCAATTCAAATAAGTTTTAATGTTTTTCTCTAACAATTTCAGGGAGCTAGTTTGCACGATATGATTACACTCACGGTGTTAATATGTCCAAAAATTAATCTCAATTTGTTTTTGTTGATGCACTACTAATCAATCATTCTTTTGAGTGATCTTATCTTTAGAGCATCGTGTATTATTAAAGTTCTTTTACTAACTCTATTTGTAGCAATAACTTCCTCATTTATAATCATGTATTTAGTTTTTTACCGAATGATTTTTTAATTAATTTTTTAAAGCTTTTTTATTAGTTTTTAAAAAGAATGATTTTAAATTCGTATTTAAAAATAAATAAAAATAGTTTATTAAAATTGGATTTTGAAGTAAGTCTAGATTTTATTTTATTTTTTTAGTGTGTTTTTTGTTAGTATGTTTAAATTAGTGATTTTTATTACGTTGTTTGCTTATCTATTTTTGAGTTTATAAAATAATTTTGGGTTTAGATTTTGTGCAGGACATCAATGAGTGTCTTCCTAACACATTGTTTTTTGTAGGTGTTGAAGGATTCAATATTGCAAATTTTCCTTAACAAATTTTAATTTGGCAAATTGATCATTCATAGGATAGTCATTTACATTTTGCAACATGGATTAAAACGAACATTCACATTGTCTCATTTTCCGCAACAATTTGGTCTAAGATGAACAATCTCATTTTGCAATCCTGGTCTAAAAATGAACAATCATCTTGCTATCCTAGTCTAAAACAAACAACACATTTTGCCATCTTGGGATAAAATGAACAAATCACCTTGTCATTTCCAAGTTTCTAAAATGAACTTACATTTTGCAATGAAGGATTAAAATGAACAAGTGTCTTCCATGTTTTGCGCGTTTGCGCCCATGTAGGATGGACTCACTGTCACGTATATTATCCTCTCCCCTCGCCTTCACGTACGTTGGGTGATGAGAAAGGTGATTGACAACACCCGATTCTTCCTTTTGTAGAGAGGGCTATTTTTGATTGGGGATTTCATCACCTCACAAGGGTAGTTCGAATTGGGACATGTAAGGGATATCAGCTCTCCCAACACGATCTAGAGTAGGTTTTCCGAGTTGCTATATAAATAAGTTGGTCAGGTGGCTAAGATGCTAAGTGAATTCAACATATATGGGGCCCCTCCCTACACCGATAAGCTCAGTTAGAGCCTTAAGTGGCTTGCTTTGAGAATCTGTCATTGGATTGGTAAGCCCTCAGAAATTACACTAGACACTAGTTTTAGTAGCCAAAATATCACATTTGATAGTGCAGGGGATGCAAATCGTACCCCGAAGTTACGCCTCATTTATCTGCTCAGGATGAGACATAAATCCCCTATGTAATATATCCTTGGATCTTTGGTGTAAGAGAATCTGATATTCCCAAGAAGTGAGTGCTATGGAGTGGAGCCAATGCTACCAGAATCTCTATTTGTCTACCTGAGTGAGGTATTGCTTATGTGAGGGTCCTATCCAGTGGTTTCCATTTTCCAGCCTAAGTTGCGTAGTCTTCAAGTTTCTTCAATTGTGTTATACCTGTAAAATTAATTTGGGATAATCTAAGACCCCTCATCACTTGCCCACTTATTATTGAGTGATACACTTGGCCAGTGTATTTATTATTGTTGGTGTAAATAATTATTCATCATGGATATTATTACACTTACTTAAGTTTACTTAGGATAATCCATTTCATAGTAGTTTGGATATGAGACACTTGGGTGTTTGTGCCACATTGGGATAGTGTGTGTAGGAGAAATTCCACCTCTTATGGTGTTGATCTTGTTATTACACTATCATATCCACTTATTGTGGAGTGATAATTCCACCTTCGGTGGGTGATCCACCTCATGTGGAATATTATATTATTTCTCCTACCTACCCACACCTATTTCCTACCTACCCTTGTTTCTTATTGAGCCACATGTCATATTTGTGTGCTCATACATATCCCTAGCCTTGCCTATATAAGCAGGCTCATCTACATTGTATGTAACAATGATAATCCAGTTGATTATTGATCATTTTTCTATTGATGAGAATACAGTTTATTCTTATCCCATATTATGTCTCTATCTTGTACATTTCAATGACCTCTTGATCTTGGCAAAATCCAACAATTATGCTTGATGTTTTCCTGCTAAGAGTAGATAACATCCAAAACATTCCCAAATTTTACCAAACATTCAACCAAACTCTTAAATCTTCACTTTGTCTTTATCAAACCCCTATTTCACCATCTTCATTCAAGTCAAATCCCCAATCAGTTTTCATCCTCCCCAACCAATATCTCTATCCAATAATCAATCCAGTCTCAAGTAACCTTCCCCTTCTTCTACCTATCATCAATCCATTCTTCCACAATTGTTTTCATTCCATCCTCAAGGTCTTAGCACATCAACTTAATCGATCCTAGTAAATCCAATAAATCAATAAATCAACCTCATCCTAAGGTTGACACTTTGTGAAAGTTTAATTTAGACCTTTATCTTTAATCGATCAATCAATTAGCTTTTGTGCTTGGGAAAGAATCTGCCCCAAGTACCTTTTCTTAATCGTATTGGGTTGATCAAAACCCTAATCCTTTTACCCTCTTTTTCTTAGGAACGTAAGGCTACCCTAAGTAGAAGAAGGTTTGATCAAGGTCTAAATTTTATTTAGCTTGGTCGTCACCTTGGTTGTGGTCTACATCATCAATTCCCATCGAAGTCCTAATCCAGGGGATAAGGTGTCATCCTAATCCAAATCAATCTTGTCCTAACCCAAGGACCAATCCAATCCAATCAAATCGAACCCAATCCAATTCAATCAAACCCAATCCAATCCAATCAAATCAAACCCAAGCCAATCAAATCAAGCCCAATCCAATCCAGTACAATCAAATCAAGCCCAATCCAATCCAATCCAATCAAATCAAATCCAATCAATCCTCAATCCAATCCAAATTTTCTAAGTCCTAATCCTCTCTTCATCTAGCATCATCTCATCATTTTGAGGTTACCCTTGCATGGTCTACACACACTCACTAAAGAAAAGTTGGCTACCCAAAATCCACATTCAAGCATCATGGATTGGTTCAAAGTTCAATAATCACTCTATCAGCCATGCCCATCAAGTCTCTCACCCCAACCCACTCATCAAGTCAATCCTAATTCATCTCACATCTCTTATTCTTCCCCTACCTTTGACAAGGGAACTCTATATTATTCCCCATCCATGTCTTTATATTATTTCTCATCCACATACCCCTCTGATCTAATATGTATACCTCCATCTCCCTCCCCATCCACATCCCAATCCTCATCTTTTTACAACACCTCCATCATGTCCACTCCCCATCCAAGTCACTTACACCATAATTGTCCAAGACTTAATCCCAATCCACCAATCCATAATCCAAATCCTCCATCTAATACTAAATTTCCACATAATCCTTATCCTCCAAAATCCACATCATCCCCATCCTCCAAGTCCTTTCTTCGTAATTTTATTCAAGAAATACTAGCAAAATAGAAAAAATCCCCACCTCAAAACAAAGTCTCCCAATCTCCCCAAGTCCTCCCTCCACCTACATCCCCTCCAAATAAATATACTCCCATCCCCCCATCTATCCAAGTCAAAGAATCCACCTCCTCCTCCATCACAACATCCCCCCAACCCCCAACATGTCACAATATTTTTCCAGTACATGCAAGCATAGATTCCTCTTCAACACAAGATCAATGTATCCCTCCATCTCATGATCCTCTTCCACCTCAAACTCCATGTATCCCCTCCACTCCATCACACAATCCCCTCTCATCTCAAGATACAATCACCCTTCCACTCCATCACATGATCCTATCCCAAGTCAAGATCAAAGTATTCCTTCATCTCCATGTCATGATCCCAATCCATCTCACAATCCTAATATTCCTCCTAATCCCCCACAAGATCCAAATCCTCCACAAGAACCCATCACCCCTATCCAATCTATCCATGAATCCCATACCTATCAACTCGGCTCTTCCACCTTAATCCATTCTAGTTTTCTCTAAGAGCTTACAATCCCTTCTACATCCCATCCCCCTCAAAATGGACTTGCATATTGTTTCCAAAATAATAAGTATCCTATTGGAAAAAGAATTTGTGAAAAAATGAATTATGAAGGCAAAGGATTAGGCCTCCATGAACAAGGCATATTGGAACCCCTTCAATTCAAAGAAAATGAAAGATCATATGGCCTTGGATACAAAGCTCATGCTCAAGATGTTGGTATATCTTCCATCCCTCCTAATTCCAAAATCACACCATACCCCATCTTCCAAATCCCTTTTGGGTCCCTATGTCCAAAATTCTATTCCTTCCTCATCTGTATTTGTTTTGGGTCCTAATGTTACAAAGCTAAACCCTTCATGTCTTACATCCATCTTCGGTCCTTACATCCCTTCATCCACCACTCCATCACCTCAAATGATCCATAATAATGATAAAAAAGGAACACATCCTTGAATCCCTTCCCACACTCTCCTCCCTCCATCATCCCATCCATAAAATCTCCAAGTCATTTGTCCTCATGCACCCACACCATTGCTATTGGAAGCAATTTGGATGCCAAATAAAAAATTTTTAAATCTAGAAATCCACAAAATCCAAGGATCAACATATCCCATCAAAAAGACATGCTCAAGAAAAGAAAAGTATGATCCAAAAGAAGAAATAAAAATCCAAAAGGCCACAAAGGCCCAAAAAGAAAAAATAAAAAACCATGTGGATTCTGAAACTACTCATAGAAGAAATGTATCTCAAAGAGAAATCCAAATTGGCATCCAAACTTGCTAATCCAAAAGTTTCCTCCACTCATAAGTCCTCCAATCCTCCATCTAAAAGTCCCTCATCTTCAAAATCCATTTTAGGTCCTTATGACCTAAAAACCAATATCTCATGTACACCACCCCTTCATCTATTTTGGGTCCTCATGTCCCAAAAGCCATAATTTATCCTCCATCTAATTCAAAACCCTATCTTTCACAACTCCACCACCCTTGAAGGTGTGTACCAATGTTGATCTTCCCAATGTCCCCTCCATTTATCCACAAGTCTTCCAACACCCCATCCATTGTAATCCAACATCCATTTTTCATAATCCCATTCCTTTGATCCAATCCTTTGCATAAATCCTTACAATCCTCTATCTCCCCATCTATTTCGACTAACATCTATGAGCATACCTCTAGTTATCTTGGTTCAATATAGTGTATCTTTAAGGGATACAATCAATGGAAATAGGTGCTTGATTCCTCCCTCCATCTCCCTTTCACACATCCACTATCTTCCCATTATGTCCATCCTTATCCTCTTATTTATCCATCCAAACTATTCCAAAAAATGAAAAAAAAAGAGAAAAAAGGAAAAAAGAAAAAAGAAAAAAAAAGTGTATAAAGAAAAAATCCATCTAATGGTGAAAACCACATCTTGTGGCACCTTGGGTATGTACCATGATGAAAACTTGATAAACAAGTGTCATGCGTAATCTCCTCATCCCCTTGCACTCTACACTTGGGGAAAAGCTGCATCCATACTATCTTATCATCTACATTATCCATATCTCTTATCCTCTATCCACATCATATCTACGTCCATCCTCATTTCATATCATATCTCCATCCAATCCAAATCCATCCTCCATTCATATCTTTGATCTTGGTCAAACTAGAAGCAAACAAATATTCATGCATGCTTTGGAAAATGCAAGCCTTAATTCCTCGTTTTGGAATCCAAGAACACTGAGAGGGGGGGCTGAATCAATGTTCTACCAAAATGATCAATTGTAACCTTATTAAAACATGCATACATCAACTGGTATACCAGTACATATAGAATTGAAAGAAGTAAAGCAACCGATAATCAAATCACATAAATGAATACCACAACGCACATAATTATACATGGAAAAACTAAAAGAGGAAAAACTATAGTGGGATTTGTAACCCATAATATCAATCCACTAGCTATATGAAGAGATATTAGAAAATATAGGGGCTTGCACTTACAGGAAGGCTTCCAGCCTAGAGCACACCGCTCAATCACAAAAGGAGCCTCACTGACTACATACAAATCCAGACTACAATCCTGAGAAATGATTGAACTACAAAGATACCATCTTTTATGCCTGAATACAGTTCCATTTAAGCTTTGTTCATTCTGATCTGAAACCCTAAACCCTTACCAAAATAACCCTTACATAAATATTCTCACATACATGATCTCTCTTATATGTTTCACATCTCCTTTATATTCCATAACCTTACACACTTTCATATGATATACCAAAATGATCTAATCAATTGACCTATACACCCTTTACAATTCATTATGCCTTATGTCAGCTTAAAAAGATAATTACAATATGAATATACATGTTGGTTAGATAACATAAATACATGAATATCAAAAATAATTGACGATGCCAGATCCAAAAGATGTCGGCCTCCAATACTGATAACTTGATTCTAAACCATGTTGGCCTGCCTTGTCGGTAACCAAAGAAATCTATCCAACCCACTGGTGTTGATGCTGGTGCCAATGAAGGTGTCAGGGAAGTGTCTGTGAAGTGCCTGCCGGTACTCAACTAACCCAAAATATAAAACTGGAACATGTTTCCATGTTGCCATCAATGACAACATATTGAAACCAGCCAATTGAGTGTCAATTGCTAACAATCTCCCCCTTTGGCATTGATGGCAACACTCATGTGAAAAATGATCATGGTTTCCATGTATCAGTTTCATCCTGAGCCTGCTCCCCCTGAGTTGAATATCCATCAATACAAAATAATCCATACCTCCTGAATATTTTTCACCTATACTCCCCCTAATGTATACAACTCACTTTTTCTTTTTCACATCAATATCTCTCCCCTTTTGACATCAATGCCATCAAAACTTCCAAAAATAATATGAAAAACCAGGATGAAGAATGAAAGACTATATAATGAATATGTTTCAAAATATCTTACCAGAGCTGGATGTATTTGAAAATATCTGGATAGGCCTTCTCCAAAATCTCTAGATAGGTATCCCAACGACATTTGAAAGTGCTGAAAATATATACAAGTCCATTTAGCATATGGGAAAATGACTCTTTCTCATTAGGAGCTATCGGTGTGGGCTTACCAGCCATATCTATACACTCCTTCTTATGTACACTTAATGAATCCAACCAGGGACTCACCAATTCTCTAAGACTTCTAGCTCTCCTTATGATTTTATCTTTTTCCTTCTCAAGAGAAAAAACTTAGGCTTCAGTTTTGATAGTACTGCACTCTGTCATTTATAACTTTTGCACAAGAGATAATTTAGAAAATCTCTTCAGTGGAAATGTTTAACACTTGGTTTTATAGAATATATTAAAATTTTGTTTAGATCCAATGGTTAAATACAAAGTTATTCCCTCTAAACCAAGACCGTTTTTTACTGTCACAGAAGAATAAGTAAAATGATAGTCCTACACTCTGTCAATCATAACTTTCAAACTCAAAAATCTTTAGGCCAATCCCTTAATTGAACCTATAGAAAACTGGGTTTTACACAACATATCAAAAATTGGTTTAAATCCAACGGTGCAATAAAACGTTATGCTCTCCAAACTGATACCATTTTTTATTGTCACAAAAGAATAAGTAGAATGATAGTCTTGCACTATGTCAATCAGAACTTTCAAACCCAAAAGTTTTAGGAAAATCCCTTTGGTGAACCTGAAGAAAACTTGGTTTTCAACAACATATCAAACTTTGGTTTAGATCCAATGGTTCAATGAAAAGTTATACCTTCCAAACCGAGACCATTTTTGGCTATCATAGAAGAACAAACAAAAAGAAAAATTTTTATCTACAAATTTAACGCATGTTTATTAGTTATAAAAACCAAACATTAAATTTGTTCAAGAAAAATTGTAAATCTTGTAGTTGTGGGTTCGAGCCCCACGATGGGCACCAAAAAATGTGTGTGTGAAAAGTGGACCTGTATCTGTATCTGCAATACACAACAATTCAATTAAGTCATTACATTCATGGTTAGATAGATATAATCAATGAATAATAAAACCATAACAAATTGACCCATTGCCTTCTAGTAGATGTGATTTTAGATTGCTCTCAGATTGCTAAGCTATCTAGTGACTAGACAACACCTAAACGAAGGATTTTTAATCTATATGAGCATGAATATGAGCTAAATGGATGCAAGATTTAAGCTAGATATGCAAGATTAATCTAACATGATTTAAGCAATAAATGAGATAAATGATCTAAATATGTATGCAATAACTAATATGAAATATCTCAATGCAAACTCTTAATGAACCTAGAGCAAAAATGGAATAATAACAATATATTCTCGAAGATTTTTTTGAATGAGAGATGAGAGCCTGAATTTATAGAAAATTCAGAAAGAAACCTAAGGCTGAGATCAAATGATAATGAGCGGTCAAGAATTTCCAAGAGGAAGCACAATCCAGGTGAATTGATGTGATTGGATGTTTTTCTTAGTTTTAAAGGAAATTAAACTAAAATTAAGATAAAATCAAGAAAAAACTGATTTATTCTCTATTCAATTCAATTTTAATATTTAATTGTTTTAATGGCTTTCTTTGAGATTATCTATCAATTTTTAATTTGTTTTTTCAAGATTATCTCCAATTGATTTCTTTTCTCAAATTTTAATTTTTTTGGTTAATTAATTCTTCTTTTGATTTATTTCCTTTCTTGAAGATTTGTGCTCATAATTTCCAATTCCTCTTTCTTGATTTGTTTCATTTTTTGAAGATTTGTGGCAAATTGATTAATTTAATTTAATTAATTCCTCTTTGTGATGATTTAATGGCAAATTGATTTATTTAATTAAACATGCTAGGATATTTAATAAAATAAATAAGATAATTATTCAAAATGATTTACTTGGAATGATTTAATTAATATTGGTTGATTAATTTTGTCATGTGATATTTGATGATTAAAGAATTAATTGTGTGCTCAAGATTTATTTAATTGCCTTTGGTTAGGACCTTGGTGATGTTGTCGAGATTAGGGGCTCATGGTTTAGATCACCATTTTTAGGGTATTACAATTTCACTTCCCCAACCCCCTAGGAAAAAAGTAAAAGTGTTATGTGCGCTTATTTTAACCTCATCATATATACTACTGGAAGTGGGTGGATAAGGAAATTGGAACCCTGAAAGATGAAATTAAGGGAATTATTGACACTTTCATGGAGTCTTTTGGGCCTAGCAAATATGAGAAGATCATGAGCATGATCCAGAAGATTTCTTAGGATGTTGAAACTATGAAGGTTTTCCATGAACGCGAGATTAATAAGTTGGAAGAGCAGGTGAATGATATCAAGAAAAGTATGAACAATCTGGTGGAAATCAACAAGGAGGTGATGAATAGTAGTGCTGATGGTTTGGAGAAAATAAATTCCATCATGGTCGACTATAGATCCAAACCCATTGCCAGTGACCCTCTCTTGGGGGAGAAATAGATAAAGATTGCTTTGGAAGGTTGATAGAACAATGGCAATGGGAAGATTAGCTTGGGCCCTTGCAGTAGAACCAGGAGTCAGAGCCAGGACCAGGCTTGTTTATCTTTATCAAAAACCTGATCATATATACAATTATTTATGTTACATGCACTTGTGCATATATAATTCATATGTATAATATGCTTTTTATATAGATTCAATGTGTTTATATACCCTTTTTTGAGCAATAATATGTACATCAATATCATATCTTTGTAATAAAGAGGTAAAAGCATATTTGTTTGTAAAAATAGGTGATCATATTCTCATTTAATATTTTATATTCATGCATGTAAAACATCCCTTTGCAATTGGTATGCTTGCACATATGCCGAATATTTATTTAATCTTTATTTTTATAGTAAAAATAATAATAAAATATTACAACATCATCTAGGGAAGTGTTTACCACTTAAAATTTTATAACAAAAGAAAATAATTTAGGAACCATGCTTTGAAATGAACTTTTCCACTCCTAATAAAATACATCTATATTTCTTGATTGAAGAATATAATTTCCAATTCTTTTGCATGACATTAAATTCAACTATTATCTGTTTCTTGAAGAAAGTGTTGAATCTTTAGACTTTCTTGCAAATTAAGTATTGAGATTCCAGGGAATTACATCTCCACTTTTTTCAAAATTGGAAAGAAGGGTTAGCAATAAAAAACTTGTATCATTGCATTTCTATTTTCATTGTGAATGAAATATTAATTATTCAAGGAATTCCTTGACTGTATTCTTCAAAATTTTGTACCATGCATTCATAATCTTATGATGGAGATCAATTGCTCCTAAGAGAAGGAAATTTCCATATTCAATATAATGATGTCCTTAGATATACATGATAACTCAAGACAAATAATTTACAATTTTCGGTACCCATGGCCTCGACTAATGGCCAAATCCGATGAATCTTGTCTTCGGAATGTGAGAATTCAATTGTTTGAACTTGAAACATGACCACACCAATAATCATTCATATATGCTGAAGAGATGTGACGTCTATTATATAATAAATCACTTAGAATTTAATCTATCTTGAAACTTTCCTTAAGAATATTGGCTTCATTGCTTATAGATTTTGAGGGTTTATTATCTTAAATTGTATTTGATAATCCTTAAAACCAAAAAGGAATCAAGAGCTGTGATACCTTTAAAACTCTTCAAGGACTTTGATTAAAATATCATTGAATATTTCCCAATACCACTCTTGCTATGTGTTATCTCTACTCTATTAATATATATAGATGGGTGAATGCAAGATCGTGGGGAGCCAAAAAGTGGAAATAGGAAAAATATGTGTTTATTTGTTTGCCAAACACGCCAATTTCACTTTGACTTTTTGTATGGGTTGGGAAAAATTTGAATTTGATTTGTAAATACCCAACCAAAATGAATGTTTGTTAGTAACAAATATTCGCTATTAATGGATATTCATTTCTTAATGTTATTGTTGTGATGTCAAAGTGATAAATTTTGCGTTTCTTATCAAAATTTTGATTTTTTGCACGTTAGAAGGCAATTTAGAAACCTGTAAAATGGATAAGGTAATTTTCTGAAATTATACACCAAAAATTAATTATAATCATTTAAGGTTAATCCTTTAGTGTTAAAACTTTAAATTCTAACAACTTTTACATAGCAAGTCTTTTTCTTTCACTTTTCTGCTCCCAAAAGATTAATTATTTAAAAACTAGTAAATAATGAAAAAATTAGATTTTATTTCCTAATGAAACTACTTTTTTTTCATATTTATCATCATTGAAGGATGCCTCAAGTTGTCTTTGATCCTCTACAAATCAACGCACAAGTTGACCTAGGAAAAAATGTTTCTCAATACATCTATTCCGTTCTTTTTATTTACTTAGTTATATATTGCTCTCCTCCCCTCTCCTTTTATCTCTCTTTAAATCCATCTTTCTCCCTAAGTTCCTTTACTATAATTCTATTGGTATCTCTCCTCTCTCCCTCTCTCCCTTATCTACCTATCTCACTCCTTTTCTCATCCCATCTAGATCTTTCCCAAGTTATACCTTTCTCTAGATATATTTTCCTCTTTCTATCCCCATTTCTCCCTCTCCCACTCTATCCCTATCACTCCTTATTTCTATATCTCTCTACCAATCTTTCTTCTCTCTATTTATTTCCCTCCCTCTACCTCCTTCTACATATACCTATTTATTACTTGTCCCTATCACCTCCTTTATCTCTCTCTCTCTCTCTCTCTCTCTCTCTCTCTCTCTCTCCAACTATCTTACTCTCTCTGTCTCTTTCTATCCAATGCCATCTCTACTGACGTCTCCCTATCTCTATCTCTTCCATATCCATCTCTCTTTCTATATCTCCATCTATCAACTTATCTCTTCCTCTATATATGATTAATCTATCTCTCTGCATCTTCCTCTCTTGCCCTCTCTATGTATATCTCTCTCTCTACCTCTATTTTTATGCTCTAATAGACTCATTATTATTTTTTTCATCATGTAAGGCATCAAAATTATTCTTTGTTCTATCAATCCTTTAAATAACTATAGACATCAATAGTAGAAAGTGAAACACTATAGGTGGTAATGTGAGTGTTCCCCCTGTCCATGATTTTTTGATATAATTTCCTATTAATTCTATAAGTGATAACCAATAACATAAGAAATATTTTATTCTTATTATTTACACTAGGTGAAACCCCTTTTAAAACCCTATAATCATAACGACATTCCCCTTGAGTGAAATTTTGAAATTTAGTTATCTTCTTATCAAAGAAATGTTGGGGTAGCCATCACTTCTTGAATAGTTGAAGTAAGAGCTCCCAAGTCACTTCTTCGATTATAAATCTCCTTCCAACCTTCTCATTGTCCCACCAAGTAGCTGCTTCTCCGATTAGTTGATAAGCCAACCAAATTTCCTTAGTCTCATTTGACAGGCTTCACAATTCAAAGTAATTTTCCATGGCTATTATTCAAGCCTCAGCTTCATCTTCTATGGTTGTCCCATCAAACTTTAGAGGTGTGACATTTTTAATGCCCTTCCCTAACTCTTTTGAGATCTAGTTTCTATTATTATCTTATCCCTCTTCATACTACTCTTCCACTTCCTCATCATGTTCTTCTTCTCTTCATAGCTCTTTCTCTATACTGTCCATTATTTTTTCATGTTGAGTCAAGAGCTGAAGAATCTAATCCAACTTGTCATTTGAGTCACCATCCATCCCACTAGGAGATCCATCATTCCTTGTATTCACCATGTTTTCCAAAGTTTGCATGCACCATAGAGAAAATTTACCATGGTGACGATGTTTCTAGTGTTTAATCTTCACTCTGATACCAAGATGTAGTATCCTCATTTAACTACCTAATTAATGAACTAAATAAAAGATAATTTTTATTTAATGAAACATCATAAATATATCTTGGAAGAATATAATCAAAATTTAAATTTTATTAATATTCATAATTCGATTACAATAAATACACATGTGCTTAATCAAGGATAGCACATACAATTGTATTAAGAATTATCATGCCAAATTACATTGTTTAATAAATTGATTGGGAAATAAATTACAAGTACATCTCTAAACATATCCACGATGGTAAGGGGATGAGAGCATGGTTGAGGCACTTTACCGCCCAACCATGAAGTGACTTGCTTCTGTGGAGTTCTTCCTGACATGAAGAATCGTCGCCCCTACTTTGGAAGCCTAGTATCCTAGAAATACAACAACATGGAGGACACTTGGTGCAGCCTATTATGTCATTTGCATGCTACTATGAATGCATACAAGATGTCCAACAAAGATTTTATAACATTTTGCTAGGTAGATTATTCATCTATTTCAATGTCATGGCCTTGGCCAAATAATTTATAGTGGGGTTTTCTTGTAAAGAAGACCATCCATCTTTGTAGGTCCATATTTGGCACCCTCTATCGAAAACAAAGCTACTCAATACATATTATTTTACTTCCTATATGGCTATTTCAATGCATATACATATTTAATGCAACTCTAGATTCATAATGATTCACTATATAACTGTTTATTTCTTCATATTCATAATTATATGTTATTTCTATGAATTGTTTATTCATTTGAATGAAAATGGCAGTCTCTTCTCTTCACCAATCTACAGTCTCATTTTCGTTTTTGTTTTTTTTCCCTAACTGGCTATTGCTATAGCTTATCATACACCTTCCTTTCCTTTCTTTGAAATTGGTGACTTCGGCATACAAAAGGACAATGATCTCCATTTTTCTTTGGTGATTTTTGAATGAAATATCTGGAACAGATCTGCACGATTTTAATCTCTAGGCCCACCTGCACTTTCATTTGCTTTTGTCTTCAGAATCATTGATCTCACTTTGGTAACTCATCTGCAACGACCTCAGCCTT
Organism: Cryptomeria japonica; assembly: GCF_030272615.1. NCBI lineage: Eukaryota > Viridiplantae > Streptophyta > Pinopsida > Cupressales > Cupressaceae > Cryptomeria > Cryptomeria japonica. The sequence goes on along the minus strand of NC_081405.1, from coordinate 534,546,014 downwards.
ACATCTCGTCTCTCCACTTCGTACTCACGCATCTTCTCTATTTCTACATTGGGCAATCAATCTTTGATTGGTTTTTATTTAAACACGTTGCATCTCAGCTAACACTTTTCCTTAAACTTTAACTAGAATCCTCCTTTTTAGTTGGATGGCATTTCCTAACAGCTTTGGCGTCATCAACTACAATCTTCTATTGTCACTTAAGGATGAACTGGAATAAATCTGATCTTCCACAATCTCTTCTAAGCTCTTTTCAACAAGAGCTGCAGGCAGCGAAGTTCCTGCCTAAGACTAGAAAAATAGTATTTGACTTTGTGTCTAGAAAATTAGATTATTTTAGTATAAATAATGCACATTCAGTATTATTTTTTCAATGATCAAATATGGCAGTTCTTGAAACAATCAAGAATAGGTATTTTTTTCAATGATATAATATGGCAGTTCTTGAAACAATCAAGAATAAGTATTTGGAGTTCAATTGTGAACAAAAGCCATTTCTCTTAAAGAAAATTAATAAACTAATTTAAAATAGAGAAATAATAAAGTCCAACCTCATATCTTACATGAGAGAGGTAAACCACCAATATTTTTGTTTTATTTGGTGAATATGATTGGCAAAGCAAAGAATTTTTATAAAGTAAACAAGCTTGTATTAAACATTTCAAGAATTGTAACTGGAGTAAACAAATATAATCAATGTTGCACATGATTATAATATATTTGCTTGGTTTTTTATCCTAAAAATGTGTTTCAGTCTAGTGGACCATCTGAGCTGTTGTTGGTGCCCACATGATTTACCAACAGTTTGGTATGCTAGCATTTCTCCCTAAAAACTATTAATTTTATATCATCAATAATAAAAAGTAAAAGAAAAAATCTTAAATTCTAAGAACAATTTTGATTTAAGGAGGTGGTAAGTATATTTTTTCCTAGAATACAAAGTCAAACTGGAAAAGATATAACAGTAATGGGTTGAATATACACATGTGGGATGCCAGTGACAAATATGAATTTTTCGTGTTCGAAAAAGTGCTTAAATAAACTGAGCTACAATAGAAATATGATAAAATCTCAATAGCTAATAATTATATAACATTACATGAAAAGAATAAAAACTATACTGAATGTGCAACATAAAAGTATAGCATTAGAGAGCAATAGTTAAGGTTGCCTCATACAAGTTGAACAGATTCATTTTCAGATCCAAGGCAAATGGTTGATATTATATCAAATCTGCTCACCACAACACTTCTCTCCTCAAATAAATTACGGTATACCTACTTACTTATGGCTCATGCATAATAAATAATGCTTAAATTTATATTCATGTAGTAGAATATAGGATATGTTTAATTGTCATATATGTAGGTCAACACTGCCTATAATGACTATGCTGCCTATGATGACTGAATATGAGAGAAATGCCTAATTGTCTCAAACCCACCTTGCAGGAAGGGTCTGGGTTTCTAAGCAAAAGGGGCATACAAGGCTAAGTATGTAGGCCATTATAGAGTTGACCATGATGGCTTCTAGGACTAGAGGGCACTTACATAGAGAACCAAGTAACTCACTTACAACCCCTGCCCAACTCTGGAAGATGGTAAATGTCTTTAGAGGGATGAGACATTGATGGGGAAAGCAAGTACAAGCTGCCAAGCAAGCAAGTGGGCTGTAGTAGACATCCACTCTTGGCTTGGTGTAAAAATGGCTTCAAGTGGACCCATCATGTCTCTTCCCCCAAACCCTAATGTGCTTGTACTCTATGAATATGATGCAATATTGCCTAGCCCTAATATATATATTTCAAACCCAAAATCATGTTATTAAAGAGATATTTATTTGATAAGATATAACCCTAACCCTAATTTGTTGCAATTGTAAATTATATGGCAAATTAAGAAGGGGACATTACATTTTACCAGATTAATTTGAAAATTCCAGATTTCTTAGTTTTTTTACCTTCTGAATGAATTGAATTTTTTGAACCTGGTAGCTATGGTTTTAAGTTGATTTAACAAAAACCTCTCTCTCTTGCTACTATTTGTTTTTTGAAAGTGTCTTTTAGTTGTATGTTGTTGTAAAGTTATATCACTATTTCATCTAGCTTGATCTTTATGATTCTTAAAGGGTAATGTGTGATTGTCCATCTTTGTGATTTCAAACTAAAATGTGCCATTTGTTGTTGAGTATGGTGATTCTAGGTTTGGGGGTTTGAGCATTTTAAATGCCATAGGATTGATCAATCACCTTTTAGAGTTATGTGAAAAATAAGAAATTACCTATTTATAATATGGATATGCTGTTATCAATGCATGGAGCGAGTTCAAGAACTATATGGTGGTATATCACAATTGGACTGACCCTTTCAGTTTAAAATAATTCCTACTGCAACATGATCACCATGAATGGGAGCTTAAGTGGATGGAAAAAAGTATACTAGGGATGATGAGTGTCATGAATTGTCAGAGGATCAGCACGCATCTATGGCCAAGGGAAACAATAATTCTTTCGCAGTGTGGCCATTCATCACCACCTACAATAGTTAAGCATCCCATTTCAAAATATATGATATATGTAGTTTCTTTAGCACTTCTTCAACCAGACACATTGAGTTCTTCAAAAAAACTCTCAAATTAGGAGAACAAATCAAAGAGATGGTTTAAAGGGTGCCTTCCACAATTTCATTTTGGCTTGTAGTTGTGAGCAATGTCAAAAGGTCAAGTGGAATAAGTTTGAAAAATAATTTAACTTCAGTAAATGGCATTCCTAGTGTAAATTGGGAATTATCACCACGAACTTCATCACAAATCTTCCTAAAGTGGGTTATAAAGATTGCACCATTGTGTTTGCTGACAAATTAACCAAGTAAGTTGAAGTTACTGATACTCATATTAATGTCAGTCTAAAAGTCAATAAACTTGCAGTTAAATTTACCATAAATCAGTTGTATTATGGAACATACACAAGTTAAAAGGCCTACCAAAAACAACTGCAACAAATTCAAAACTTACTAGTAAATATTCTAAAGATCTTTTTGAGTTGATCCATGCTAATTTATCATTCAGTAGAAGTTACCATTTTAATGCCTAGTTGGAAACTAGAAATTTGAAATTATAAAAAAGACCTTGCAGAGCTGTTTGTAGAAGATATTCTGTAATAATTTATCATTAAGCCATAGTTTGTAAACTATCAAACTGACTTGAAAAGGGAAAGGTAAGGAAGATAATCTACACTCGATTCACTCAAATTTAAAAAATTTCAACTTTTGTCTAGGCCATTGTTTCTTATAATATAAAGATTGGTTTCTAATGTTGTGTGTGTTATAGGCTTATAGCATATCTATCCAATTATCATAATTCATAGCATTTTTAACATTCTATTTTTTTTTTGTTGCAGAGTTGTAATGACCAATGAGAATAGTACTACAATAGTCTCATTAAAGTATCTAAACCAAATGTAATCTTTCAGTATATAGATGTGAAACATTCTCTTGTTCAATTCAAAAATAAGAGATGCATAAATCACAATAATGAAGACCAGAATTCTTTTAAGCAAGAGAGCCCAAGCATAACTATAGGTACATTCTCTAAAGCATCCATGTAGATACCAGTATAGTGATGCATATTTTGGACCTTAAAGCTTTATCATTGCATATTTTATGATTTTGCATCATACTTTGGCATTTTCTATGAGTTGTCAACTGAAATATATTTGATATTTCATATTAGAAACTTGAAATTTGAAAATGAAAGCCATCTATTGTTATTTTGCAATTTGAGAATTTAAGTTTTATGTTTTAACTTTTGAATAGTCTCTAGTGTAGAGGAAATGTATAAAAAATTTGGATATACTCCCTTTTTCATTTGTTTCAGTTTGATATTTTATTTTCACTATATATGCATCCAACGAAGATGGAGTAAGAATGTTAATAAAACTGAAAGAAACTGCTGAAACTGTTCTGCCTGGCAAAAAACTCCAGGTGCCCCTCCCAGTTGACTACCAAAGCATTTCAGGTTCTAGACCTGATCCTGATCCTTGTGGGAACTATTTAAGAAATGCCCAATACATCAGGCTATTCTCATAATCATCATGTACCTTTTTGAAAACATCATGACATTTCCAGCCCATTTTTAGGGCAATTCCATGCAGATTATCAATTAAAGAACTACCACAGCATACAAAAATATAAGAAGGAAGCTATCATATTGCATATTAGCATTCAATAACACAATAAAGAACTTATCAATATTGCAACTTAAGTATATCATTTACAAAGACCATGATATTTGCCTAGCTAAGATCAAAACATACATCAAAACCTTTACATTGTCAATTGCCAGATTTATTGAAAGAAAAAGAGAAATTTCCTAGGAATATTAACGTGTCAAATTGATTGTATCCTTACGAAATTTCAACCATGGGAATCAAAAAATATATTTGCATCCATAGTATGATTGTAAGTCACCTGGATATCAGATTTCTTGAACCCAGCTGCTTCAAGAATTGCATCATGTAATGCAGCTGATCTCCTTTTAACAAAGTCAGCATAACTTAAGCCATCTAAAGGAGAGAGCTGAGCATGTGTAAAGACCACCAGGCTTCTCTGCCATATTTGTTTTCCAAAAGTATCAGAAATGGCCTTGATAATTTGTTTATCCAAGTTATCAACTCGATAACTATCCAACCGATCCACATAAAGAAGGACATCAATAATCTTGTTTGTCAGAAACCTGCCACAATAACATTAACTGTTATTAACACAAGTAATTGCAACAAATTAATACACTGGAACAACATTTTCTTGGTAACAAATATCAACCAGGCAAACTACAAATCAGAAGTACATAAACTCAGAAGTGGCAAGTAGGCTTTACAAAATGACACTAGTACTAAAATTCAAACATCACTACCTTTTTATAAGGCCGAGAGCATGATTGTTTACAAAACCACCTTCTATTAACCTTGGTGTGTCAGTTATATTTAATGTAAAACCTGCTCTTGACCTTGAACATAATACAGGTCGCATTGCCTCAGCCTGCACAGTTCAAAATAAAAAATATGATCAGAAACATTAATCACATACAAATTCATTGGGCTGAAATATAACATCCTAGAAAAAGCAATATTGTTAAACAACTACTCTTTCCCCGACAAGAGAGTTAACTCTTGAAGACTTTCCCACACCGCCTTTTCCAATAACAAGAATAGTAAGAGAGTTCACATCCTGAATGCATTTCATGCTTGAATAAGGCATCATCTAGATTAAACACTAAAAAAAAGAATCCATGATGAGCAAAATAACAATATTTACTCAGCAACCTCTTGCTTCAATTTACTTAGCAACCCGTATAGTGCATTCTGGGTAGCAACTGGAAACTATTGAATACCCATCCACTCCCGAGCCTGTTGAGATGCCATGGAACCTGCTTAAGGTAGGCCTACAAAACCATCTGCATTTTTAGAACAAGTATGCCAAACCAAATATAGCATGTAATATTTTGAATTTTTCTTCAAGAGTCAAGACCCTATAAAGCAAACTCAGATTAGATCATGTTCAAGTTAGAGGCTACTGCAACAGGGCAAATGAGTTTAAATATAGTTTTCAACTGCTTCAGATAAATTGCCATTGTTTCAATCTGGTAGGTCATGCCATAATAGTAAGGTGGAGCAGATGTCGTGATGATGAGCCAGCTGAACACGCTCTCCATGATTATGGGACTACATTAATGGAGGCTAGATGAATCAGGGTTGTCTGAAGAACTCAAGTTAATTGCATACCCTGTGAATTTGATAAATTGAAAAGTGTACTCCAAAGGACCGTGGTGTAGTGCAAAGCACAGTAATTCAGTAGCAAACTACTTTTAAATTCCCACAATATATTAAGATTGACTATAACACAGTCTATATAACAAAGGTTAAGGTGTATTGAACATACATGTGTGTTTTCAGAGGAACAAATACACATGGACATATTGGATGTAGAGATATCTTGTTTGAGACACTTTCAGCCCAAGATTTGCATTTGGTTTATTGATAAGAAGATCAAAATATTTTGTTGAGTGAAATATACACTAAATCATACTCTAACATGACCATCCTAATGCAAGTGATTATTTCAAAACCTGTAAATGTGGTGTGAACACCTCCTCTAATGAATTCAAATCTTTCGTAGAGCATTCCGTTGAATACATGCTTTATCTTTCTCATCTATTCAACAATCTTTCAGCAAATCACACTCTATTTCGCCTTTCATTTTCATCATCCTCCCTACAAATTGCATTTACTCTCTGGAAACTGTAGGGTATAGTAGCGCCAAATAATATCAAGAGAGTAAAATTTGGTGCTTGGAAATTGTAGGGTATAGCACCGCAACATAATATCAAGAGAGTAAAATTTTGTTTGCAGCATCACTAGTCTTATGGACTGCGACTTCTACTAGCATCCTCCACCTTTCAAAAACATGCAAAAGAATTTAAGCCCTAATCGCCAAGTAATTGCCAACTGTTTTTTCCACTTGTACCTTATGGTGATTCCCAAGAGTTTTGCAGACCTAAAAAATTGCAGGCTCGAGCAGCCCAAGACCTGTTTTGCAGGCCCTCTTCTGGGAAGACGTGCGTTCTCTCATCTTGGTCTATGGGAAAGTAGCTGCTAGCCATCTGCAATGCAAATGAGAGACCACCACGATACCTTTCAGCAAAATTTCATTTAAAAAGAAAGCAACTTCTTTGGTAATACATTGTTGAAAATAAAGATATACAAAACTTTCGAACATGTTGATTGGTTGAAAGGAAAGCTTTTAATCACTGTTTAAAACAACTGCCTCCGCTATAGTTTCCTGCTGGCAGGAACTAATAAAGAAAGAAAAGGAGCAATGTATGCTACAACATACCAAACATAATTTATGACACACAATTACTTGAGGAGCTCATGCATTTTGGATCCTCCTTGAGAGGCACAAGGCCATATTGGAACAAGTGCCATGTTGAGCTAACAAACATGATCGACCAAATAGAATTTCCCACTTTATTCTTCACATTAAGTGAAATAGACACAAATTGGACAGATCTACAAAGAATACTTTGAAATGATGTGGTTGTACGAATGCACCCAAATAAACAATGCTTAGATAATGATCAATAATCTTCATACCACGCCATTATACTTGCATGAATGATTCACTATCCTCTATGAGGAATCCATCAAGAAAATCCTTAGTGCAAAAGACTATTGGTATAGATATGAATGACAACATAGAGATATTGCACATGTACGTGGGTTTCTTTGACTTCAAAATGCACTAGATATGGATAAACTTGATTGGAAGAGCAGTGCAGAAATTGAAAGAGAAAGAAATTTTTTTGACATGCATGTCAGTGCTTGGAACCTTTGTGATGCATCATCCATGTTTTCTAAACACAACTAAAATATTTTCTACAGATCCCTCTCGGGACTATGAATAAATAATTAGCTATGTCCAAAGGCACACAAAATTTAGACAGAACATGCTTACACAAGAAGGAGAAAAATTTAGAGTATTGATACAAAGCTCCATGAAAAGAACAAATTGTCTTTACCTTATCATGTGATGATTTTGGAAAGAAAAAAAACGAACCAGCAAGAAATGATGATAGGTTAAACATACATAACCAAAAAGTGATTTTGATATGGAGAGCCAACACAATTCATAAACATGAAAAAACATGTAGCCAAGATGAATACATGCCATCTAACTTTAACATTCCAAGTTATACATTGTCGCCAAAACAAAATCATGTGCTTCTTTCCATATATTTTCTCCCCATTTCTTTAAATTTTCTTTTTTAGAAACCAGTTTAAGTAGTCTAAAAATATTTTGTATTTATTATTATAGCTTTTATACTTCACCCTAGAGAAAGTGTTGGGCATGTACGTCTTAAATTTTTTATGTAAAATCAACTCTATACTAAGGGACTTTCTATGGAAAGGTTCAGGAGATCATTGTGAACTTTCTTCGTTAGCCTGGAATAAAATTTGTGTAAGTAGAGAAGTGGGGGGCTTAGGAAATAAAAATGTTTACAGATTTTTCTGGTTTCTACTTTGTAGAGCTTATGTGTGTTTGATTTGAATATCTTTTTTGGCCTTTCTGCCGCATTTGGTTCTGTTTTGGCAAATATACCATATTTTCTCTCCTTTTTAACTGTTCAAGTCCTTTTTATACGTGTGCTTCTTGCTATGCATTGCTTTTTTAGGCTTCAACTTCTTATTCTATATTGTACTCTGGCCACTAAGCCTTTTTTTATTCAATAATTTTTTATTTTATTTTATAAATTAAGAAAACGCTCAATTAATTACAACCTTATTTTAATTATAATTTTCTTTTTGCTTTTCTCATTTGCAGTGATCTGAGTAAGCTGTGTAATGATGTTGTCTCCGCTGTCGTTAAACAGAAGCAAAAGAGAAAGATTCCTTTCCAAGTTGCAAAATATGCTGTGGGACTTGATGAGCTTGTGAAAGATTTTCACAGCATTTGCCAGAGAAATGGGCAGATGAGAGATAAAATAATTGGTATTTTTGGAATGGGAGGGTCCGGCAAAACCACTCTCGCCAAATACTTGTTCAATAGCAAACATTCAGAATTTAGTGGATCAACTACTCTGTTTGATGTGCGGGACAAACATGTCAAAGGTGAGTTGACTTCTCTACAAAGTAAGCTTCTAAAAGATCTGTTTCCTAGAAATGATCGTTCATTTTCTAGTATAGAAGAAGGGACCGCCTATATCAAGCATGACCTTCAAGGGAGCCGTGAATCAAGGTTCCTTATAGTTATAGATGATGTTGATCATCAAAAGCAGTTAGATGCCCTATTTCCCCTAGATGTCCTCAATCCCAACAGTTTAGTGATTGTCACAACCCGTGAAGAGAGGCTTCTTATAAAGGTCGGAGTGACAGTCCGTTATAAGATGAAAGTGATGAATCCAGAGCATAGCAAAGAGCTCTTCTGCTGGCATGCGCTCCATAGACAATCTTGTAAAAGTAGTTTTGAGAATTTGGTAGACAACTTTGTCCAAGCATGCAGAGGTTTGCCTCTTGCTCTTCAAGTAATGGGTGCGCATGTTTTTGGAAGTGGCATGGCTTATTGGAAATCACAATTAGGTGAGGTTGAGGCAAGACTAGACAAGGACATAAAAGATACGCTTAAAATAAGCTACGATCCTCTGGAAGAGGATCAAAAACAGATCTTTATGGATGTAGCATGCTTTTTCATAGGAGAAGAAGTGAGCAAGGCCATAAGTATATGGAAAGCTTCAGGGTGGAGAGCCGAACATGCACTTCAGACCCTCAAAGACAAGTGCCTTGTTGACGTGCAAATTCGTTATATTATGATGTCTCCTGGTACATCATGCCATTATGAACCAACATTGGTTTTGAAAATGCATGACCACCTCCGCGACTTGGGGAGGGAAATGGCAGATAAAGAAATGAGCCAGCCAACAGATAATCAAATGAGGCATCCTCATCGGCTGTGGCGTCCTGAAGATTGTGTACGTGTATTTTTTGGAAATGGTTTGTTTTCTCTAGGCTATTAGAACATTTATGTGTAACTTAGAATGAACATTTTTTAACTATAAAGATATTTGAATTCAGATTGGAATCAACAAAATCAAGGAATTGCAAGACACCCTCACTGAGTCCGAAAGAAAAAGTTTCAGATGTTACAATTATCTCGATATTGATGATCTTGGTCTAAGATATTTTTTTGGGAGTACAAAGACATCAAGTGATTTACAATTGCTTCAGCTTGAAAATAATGAAGATGAGCCTTTTATTCCTGAATGGATTCCTCTCCAAAATTTGCACACTTTAATTCTTGAAGAAGTATCACATGAGAGATTGTGGCAAATGGATGACCAGGTACATGCTTTTTCTTGATCAAAACTTAAATTTTGGTAGCATCAGCAATTAGTTCGCTCTTGTATGATTTTTATATTTGAAAAAAATAGTAGTCTGAACAAAGTGATTTTAAATTCCAGGTTCTACTCAAGTTGAAAGAGCTGTCTTGCAGTTTTGGGAAATTAGATTTGTTAGAGCTTGAAGATATTTTAATGAGTGATTTAAACAAACTAATCAGTTCGTTTAGAATGTTACAAAGTCTGGAAGTCTGAACATTGAGTTTGGAATTAACTTCGACGACTTCAATATTGAATGGAATTGCTTGCTAAAATCTGTAAGAGAACTCACCCATCTACAAAATTTAAGGTTGAGACGCTGTATTGTAGAAGGGAAATTTTCTTTAAGCAACAGGTGAAAGAAAACTGATGATCGGTTTCGTATAAGTAACCTTGAATCCATAATTCTGTGTGATGTATGGGAAACAACAAAGGTCTACATTAGTGGACAATTCTGTCCCACCCTTAAATCTCTTATGCTTTGTTCTATGGCAGATCTGACTGAAGTGGATTTGACAGGGGTAACCACACTAGAAAGTCTGACACTGTCCAGATGTCTACAGTTGACAAAAGCATTGGGCAATGATCTGCTGAAACTTGAAATATTTCACCTAAAAGTATTATTAGCCGCTGTCGGAGGCTATGGGATATATCAGCTATTGAAAGATTGAAGGGTTTGAAGAGGATCTGGATCGCTCATTGTCCAGAGCTGAAGAGTATAAAAGCTGTCGAGCAATTGAAGGGATTGAAGACAATCTGGATTCAGGACTGTCGACGGCTTCAGGGTGTAATTTGTTTTAAGGAACTGAAGGAGTTGATGAGAATCTTCATTGGGAATTGTGCAAGGCTGAAAAATATTGAGGGCATTGAATTTTTAATACGCTTGGAGAGCATTATCATTGCTCAATGTCCGCAGCTGGAGAATATAAGAGGCATCGAAGAATTGAAAGGATTGAAGGAGATGATTATTTCAGATAGTCCTATGATAAGTTGCATTGAAAGGTTGCAGGTATTAAACACAGACACGTGTAGTTACTCATTATTTCCTTTTAATTTAGTCATTCTGTTGCTATTTTTTTAAAAGAATTTGGGACGGTTGCATCTAATAAATTATTTCTAAGTGTTTTGTTTTCAATTTTCATAGACACTGTTGAAAATAATTTAGCGAGAGTACTGTGATTTCAGAGATTGCCGTCGGAGCTTAAAACTATAGTGGGGAGATCGGCTGAAGATTTTAATGCAGATACAATTGGCGACACATTATCTATGGTGCAAAATGAGCACTGTGAAATAGATTGGAAGGGAAATTCGAATCATTTTTTGGTACGGAGCAAACAAGTAGAGGAGATGATCTATTCGTTTCATAAAACCCATCATTTGTTCAGTACATTCATCTTTTGTGCTGCGGTTTGGAAGTCTCCTGAGATAGGGGGCGACATTTTAAATGGGACAAGGATTGAGCTCGAAAACACTAATGACCTAAGACATATAAATCTCTTCAGGGGAGGTACAGATTGGATATATACGTGCGTGGTTAATGAGGAAAGGTTCTTAAAATATGACTCCTGGATGCCCAAATCTCATGATATAAAGAGAGCATTTTTAATGGGAGTGAAGGCAGACGAAGGAAGGAAAGCTGTCCACATATTGCAAAGCTTATTTGCTCAACTCTGCATTCGCAATAGCGAATATTCTGAAGAAGATCTGCTGCGCTATAGGCTTCTTGACCCTCATGATTTTAAGGAGTTTAAGTGTGTGAGTGACTGCTATGAGTATGGTTTCTTTGGTTATGATGATTTCGCTGACTATGTTGATGACAATGCAGAATATAATGGTGGCGATGATGAGGATCATCGTTATAATGATAATGTAATTGAGATTTAAGTGAAAATTCAGTTGTTGCAAATGCCATCATCATTTTTTTAATTTTGATAATTTTTAATACTATATATATAAATTATTATGTGTACTTTGTTTTATTAGTGATTTTTTTTAATTTGTTTAAAGATAAGGTAAATTATAAGGGACAAAATGGATTAAAAATCCAAGGGTATGATAAGACTCCGTCTAGCTGATTCAATGGTTTTGAATGTTCATGATGAGAACATTACAACTACTTTGGAAAAACCTTGGTGATATTTATCAAGGGAAATCCTTGGTAAATAATTTATTCTTGAGAAAGAAGTTATATTCTCTAAGGATGGAGGAAGGAGGGTTTGTTGCAGATTACATGAATGCATTCAATATGTTGGTTGTAGTACCCCTGCCCTAAACAGATTTTAATCTTGGTTAGTTATCATGTAATCTAGTTATAGTCAGATGTTTTAATTAATGTGTGTACCTATTAATGTGGTTGTCACATCAATTCGTATGTAAGTTTATTATTTTCCTGAATTGTGCTATTAATCTCGGGCTAACACTCTTATTAAATATATATACATATATGCATGTGTGATTCATGGTTGCAAGAGATTGCGGGTACAGTACCGCATGGGTGTGAGGTTCGACTCCATTTAGGTTCACAGGTTTGAGTGCTCCTCATTAACCCTTAGAAATTGGATTAGGTGGTCGGGCAACCCTCATTTGACCCTAGTCGTGCTCAAGTGAGCGTCATCAGTTGTTTGTCAGTATTCCTTTGGTTGGGTATGCAGGTCGTCTGTTTGGTTGGCTTTCTTGGATTGCGTGCTTTGTGTGTGTGGTTAAATTGAGTGATTAATCCTTTATTTTATTTTATTAGATTAAATTGTGTTTATGCATTAAAAATTAAGGGACTAAATTAAATAGGTTTCCTTTATGCAATTAATCGTTATCTAGAATTGTTCAATGCAAATTAGTAGCTAGTTTAAATTAAATGGTAAATTTTAATGGATTAATTTACTTAGTTATGCTTTTAGAAAGGAAAGATTTAAATTAATTTGAAATAGAATTAATTTAATCTCTTGTCTTTTAAAAATAGAAAGGTTGATTTTGGTTATTTAAAGAAAATCAATTTTAATTAGAAAAACAAGTTTTATATTTATATTTGATATATTTTTGAAAGAATTAATTTGGAGATTTTATTTTAATCAAAAATATTTTACCCTCATTAAATAATTTGAAATATAAATGATAGTTTTCTTAAAATTAAGAAAATTAGAAATTAATTGAGGAAGAGGCATTTTGATTTTTCTAAATTAGAAATAAATGGTGTAAAAGTATTTTAAATTTAAAAATAAGAATTTTGGGATGGTATTTTAAATAAAAATATTTTAAACGCAAAAAGGTGATTTTTGGTCAAAACTTTTCCCATATAACCTAGGATTAGAAAATATTTTGGTAAGAATAATTTTTGGAGAAATAACTTCTGGAGAGACATTTTGGGAAGAGGTTCTGGAGAATTTTGGGGAAAAATATGTCTGGAAGCGAAGAATTGATCTAGAGCTTGTAGGTTGGACTCTTCAACAAATCTCTTCCAGGATTGCTAAATGAGGTAGGAATCTGTGTATCATTTTGGTTCTTTGCTTAATAAAAAATTGGGTTTGGTATTCTCCCTGTATTGTTTTTTTGGTTTAAATCTCCATTGAAAGCTCTCAGGATTATGTTTGATTGAGAAATTAGTTTAGAGCTTGGCTGAATGGTGGAATCATGTGTGAGCAAGAATTCTTGTTGCCTAAAATGATTTTTGGTTGAAGAAATTTGGGGTTTCATTTTTTTTTTAAATTCTTACTGGTATTTTGCCCTCTTTGTGTTGTCACAAAATTTTGGACTGGTTGAATTCCTTTTTACTAGTATTTAATTAGTTTCCATATTTTTTTTAAGTTTGGGGAAAAATGAAATGGATAGGAAAACTTTTCATGATTTTGTTATTTGATTTCCAATTTTTGGTTGAATATATTTTTGATTCATGTCTTACTTCCTTTAAATTTAAGCTGTAAGGAATTATTTTGGTTTAAAAATCCTCCCCTAGCATGTTGTTATGCTGCCAAATTTTGTTCCAAAATGAAACCCCTATAGAAGTTTTTATTATGTTGTTTCATAATGTTAGCGATACCTCCAAATTTACAAACTGGGTTTCTATGAAATGGTTTGGGTTTATTGGTGACTTTTCATTCTAACTTCTACATAAATTTCGTAAAAATCAAGTTCTGGGTTTTTGAGAAATGATATAAACCATGTGGCTGTTAAAACAAATTTTTTTTTTTTTAAATGATTAATTATTATTAAATTTTAATTAATATATTTTATTAATTATTGTATATTACTAAATATATGTTAATTGTGATAATTTATATATTAATATATATTATTAATTATATATTAACTGTTGATTCTTAATTAGCATATATTTTCAAATATATAATAATTATTGTTCAGTAATTAATTTATTAATTTAGGTATATATATAGAGATATATATACTACTTAATAACTTTAGATTGTGTATTTGTTTTAATATATGCAAGGGAAATTATATTTCATTGGGAAATGTTTATCTATTTCTTTTGTTTTTTTATATGTATATTTCCATTTTTGGAAAGTATATGCTGGTTTTGGAGCTATGAGAGTGGTTTATTTATTTCAAAAAAAGAATAAGAATGATGATTTATTTTCAACAATAAATATCGTATGTTAGCTGATTAATCTGAATAATTGTATTATATTATTGGATGTTCTTATAGAATATTTATGATTATGGGTTTTTGGATAAGAACTTAGGACAAAATGAACTTAGATAGTTAGAGAACTATGACCAACCTATACCTAGATGAGGCAAATTACTGCAGTCAACTTAGATTCATTAGAAAACTGGATTGATTTTAATGTTTAACCAATGCGGAATAGATTGTCCTTCCTAATCTCTACCTATGCATGTAATCTTATGTATTCACATTTGCTTATGAAATGGCAAGTCCTCATTTGTAATTGTTGGTTATTATCATTTGTCGATTTGGGTACCGATTTATGTCTTTGATTTCGAATCTTGACTGTTTTCATGTGATAGTTTGTATTCAATCATATCCTTTGTGCGAGTGTTAAATATTGGTTTGTGGTAGACCATAGCTAGTCAGGTCTCTAGTTAGAGTACCGTTAGTCAGTGCACCTCGTATGAAGTTTAGTTTGACCAAGTGGGTGATCCTACCATATTGAACTCTATTTGCTTGACCTTGTGTATTCCTGAGTTTTAGGAGTCTGTTTGAATATGTTCGTAGTATGTTGTTGTGTTGCCTTTGATTGGAGCTTGATTGTGGAGTCGTCTTGATGTTTATTGCCCTCATGAGAACTTGATATTTATGTGAGACCATGGGATGCTTATGATGGGCGGTGAAGATTTAATTTCATGTATGCTCCAATTGATCTATTATAATTGTTTTTTTATGTTCTATTGGATCCTTTCCTATTCAGGGATCATTCATTTATTTATTTGACCAATGTGGTTGTATGTTTTATTGGTTATGTTTGGCTTGATGGCAGGATTGTAATTGATGTAAACCTTATGTATTCTTCATTGCTGATTAAGTATCAGAGGGGTCTTGCAGTTGAGCAGAGCCGGAGATGTAGCCCACTAAGGGTGAACTCCGAGATCATTTCGGTGTTATTTGGTGTTTTTCCATTCTTATGTTACCTTTTAAATTGGTCAGGTGTGGATGTTTTATGTTAAAATGTATAATTGGGGTTAGATGAAATTAACCATAAATGCATGTATGTAGTCAGTTATTAAATGCAGTAATAGGGATCGTAAAAGAATGTAGATCTGATTAATGGAATATATTCAGTTATCAATAGCACAATTAAGCATGCATGGAAAGTATTCATTAGTTTATGATGAAGTTAAAGTACGTTATGAAACTAGATGCATGGCATGTGTTTAATGTAAAATTGAATGTAATGAATGGTTAAAATTTATTGGATGAACCAAATCATGTTATCCATAGTTTTAACTCTAAGGGATAAAGCTCATCATGTCATCTAAAATTTAACATTAATGGATAAACTCATTAAGTTATCTATCTTTTAACTCTAATGAATGAACGTCCACATGTTATCTATGTTTTAACTTTAATGGGTAAATTTCCTCATGTTAGCCTCATCTTCAACCATAATGGATGAATGCGTCCTATTATCTATAATTTAAATTTACTAAAAAAGTTATATCCTTGTTTAAAGTAATAACATGAAATTAAGTTAACCTGCTTAATTGGATCAAATGTCGGGAGTTGAGTTAGATGTTAAATTAAGTAATCACGTTGGGAAACTCCTTAGGTATTGTTTAGTCTTCCGTTGTGTTATCTGAGATTTTGATAACTCATTGTATCGTTATGTTGTGGATTATTTAAAGAAAAAAATTATTTGAACTCCATTCATGGGTTTTAGCCTTATCCCTTCCGAGTTTCCTAGCGGGGCATTACATTGGTTGCTCAACTGAATTCTCTTGATGACAAGATTAATGATCAAGATGAATGTATGATTATGTTATGTTATTTTCCAGAATCATGCGATCACATTATGATGGGCTTTGAAGCACACAACCACTTTCAGGATGGAGAATATGGATGGGTTGTTGTTATATGAAGCGATGCGAAGAAAATCTTTTGATATGGCTAAGGAAACCATGGTTGCTTGCAGTAGAATGATGGAGAAAGGAAAGAAAAAGGACAAGGGTAAATCCAAGTCTCTAGGAAGATCTAAGTCTCCTAGTAAAACATAAAAGGCAAAAAGATGGAAGTATTGAAAATTTGGTCATTTCTAAAAAGAGTGTACGGAGAAGAAGAAAAATAAAGTTAAAAAGGATTTCTCTAATTTTCACTTTGATAGATCCTCTCATGATAAATTAGATTATTTTTCTATAACCTTGGTAGCACATGTATTGAAAGATGTGTGGTTGATAGATTCAAGTGCCTCTTTTCACATGACCTCTCATAGAGGTCGATTTTTGAAGTACGAAGAGTTTGATGCTAGGAAGGTGTTTTTGGGTGATGACTCTCACTTAAAGGTTGTTGGTAATAGAAGAGTTAATATCTAATCTCATGATGGTAGGGTGAAGGGAATTCCTAGTGTCCTCCATATTCCAATTTGGCACAAAACCCCATTTTCAATTAGCTAGGTGAGTCATGTGGGTGTGCAAATGTTTTCTTGAGTAGTGTACATAAGGTGACAAGAGTCTCTATGGTTCTTGATAAAGATGTTCATATTAGCACCTTGTATAAGTTGGATGCATGCACAATTTAGTGGAATAAAGCTCATAGGAAGTCTAAGAAGAGGGCATTGGATTCTTCATCCTCACCATCAGATCAAGTAGAGAAGAAGATAGTTGTTTCAACATTTCATGTCATACTTTTTAGGTACCTAAGGTTGCAAATGCTTTGGAGATGAAGCTCCTAGAAGAGAAGACAATAACAGGCATCAAGTTTCCACAATCCATGAGATATTAATCTTGAGTGTTTTCGGATTAGATTGTGTATGAGTTTTTTGCATCAACATTTCATATCGCACTTCGTGATCCATCATCAAGATGACAAATAGAGAGTATGTAGAAGTCCAAGAAGGCAACAAAGACTTGATCATATTGGTGAGAAGGGTCTTAGAGATATGGAAAACAAGAGCCTTGTTGAAGGATTTGATGATTGTAATCTTGAGTTTGACTTTTGCGAACATTCTGTTTATAGAAAAAAGGACCATGTTTCTTTTTATTCCTATTCTCATAAGTCTTGTAGGATTTTGGACTATATTCATTCAGAAGTGTTTGGTCTTGTTACTGTTTCTTCAATATCTAGATCTATGTATTTTGTCTCTTTCATAAATGACTATAATAGAAGGACAATTGTGTAGTTTCATAGAAGTAAATCTAAAAATTTTAGTTGATTAAAAAAATTAAAATCCCTGGTTCAAAACTAGTGTAGTAGAAAAATTAATTGTTTGAGGATATGCAATGGCAATGAATTTTGACTAGCAAAATTCATCAGGTTTTGTAAGGAAAATGGGATTGAAAGATATAAGACAACTCCATACACCCTAAAATTTAATGAAGTTGTGGAGAGGATGAATAAAAAACTAATTGAGAGAACTAAGAGTATGTTGATTGGTGTTGGGCTTGAAAGGAAGTTCTAGATTGAAGTTATAGCCACTACATGTTATTTGATTAATAGATACCCTACTTCAATGCTTGTTGAGAAGAAAACCATGAAGGCATATTACAGTAAGAAGCCCTTCTTGAGACATCTTAGAGTCTTTTCCTTTGAAGCATATGCACATGTATTGAGTGGAAAAAGATCAAAATTGGAGAACAAGGTGGTTAAATGTATCTTAATTGACTATGGTGTCGATGTGAAAGGTTACAAGCTTTGGGATAAAGTTGTAGAGAAGGTTCTTTAGATTAAAAGTGTGATCTTACGTGAGTTTCAATCCTTCCACTATTGATTTTCAGCCAAAGAAGGGAGAGAACCAAAAAACTAAGGTGGCTCAGGTGCCATCTACTTGGGTAGGAAATGAACTACACACTCCTATTAAACCCGATGATGATGACATGTAAAGTAATTATAAAAGTTATAAAGAGGAGAAATAACCTTGACCTTAGGAATTGAAGAGGTCTACCCATGATAGATAGTGACCTAATAGATATAGTCATTCACCAAAAGGGTTTGGATATTCTTTGTTAGATTTCAATTGCATATTTGCTTTTATTTCTAACACTAATGAGCCTAGGAATCTTAGAGAGGCTATGCATATGCATGATGCATTTCCCTAAATGAAATCCATGAATGAAGAAATGACTACATTGAAGAAAATTTTTACATGGTATTTGGTACCTTTGCTTGAAGAATAGAGACCCATTGGATGTAAATGGGTGTTGAAAAAGAAATTGAGAGTAGATGGTAGTGTTGATAAGTATAAAGCATGATTGGTCACAAAAGGGGTATTCTCAGGTGGAGGGAATTGATTATGGTTAAATATTCTCTTATGTAGCTAAGTTGGCATCCATTCGATTAATGTTATAACCTACAATAGCTTATGACTTGGAGGTTGATAAAATGGATGTGAAGATAGTGTTTCTTCATGGTGATTTGAAGGAGGAAATTTGCATGTCACAACTAGATCATTTCATTAAAAATAATAAAGAAAAACCTATTTTTAAGTTGAAGAAACCTCTTTATGGTTTAAAACACTCTCCTAGACTGTGGTATCAATTTTTTTACATGTATGTGTTGTGTTTGTAATTTATGAGATCTAAATTTGACCATTGTTTGTATAATAAATTTGAAAATAGTCACACTCTTATCATAGTTCTATATGTGGATGGGGTTATCCCACATTAATGGTTCCCACTTTTGCCAACGAAGAAAATTTGCAGAGGTGGAGAATTTTTTTGGGAGGGTGTTCAAACTAACTAGGGGTGTTCGAGCGAGCCCCCCAGGGTTCGATCGAACCCGCCATCGAACACGAGTTCGATCGAACCCCAGATGGGTTTTAGGGTTTGATCGAACCCCCCATTTGATTGAACCTAATATAATTTTTCTTTTTCAAAATTCTATAAAATCCAAAAACAAAAGTTAAACTGTCATTTTCGAACTTGTATTTTTCTGTGTCCAGAGGGGGTTAGAGAGAACCTGACATCAGCACCATGTCACCATGCCCTGTCTACAACAACCAATGCATCTCACCTTTCAGCTTTCGACCACATTATTTTGAGTGCACAAAATAACCTTTTTTTTGTCTAATAATGTTTTTTTAATTAAATTTATTTAAAAATTAATAAATAATTTGTTTGTTAATTTATTTTTTTAATTAAATAATTGTATATTTATTATTTTTCAGCATTTTAGAAAAATGTTTGAAAATTTAATGTTTCGATTTAATTTCAATTTGTTTTTAAAATTACATAACTGTATATGTATTTTTTTTCAACTTTTTGAAAAAATGTTATGAAAAACTTAGAAAAATATTAGAACTTAGAAAAACATTAGAACTTAGAAAAACATTAGCAAAAAAAAAGAATTAGAAAAATGTTACAAATCTAAGTATAATAAATTTAAACGTTAGAAAAATTAATAAATTTAAATTTAATTTTTTTTATAAAACTTAGATAACAAATTTAAACAAATTAGACAAAATAAATCATCTACAATGTGACCCCTTTTCACATCCTATTACACACACAACATGACTTCTTAGGACCCCTAAAGACCACATATGCCCCTAATGACACTATACATCCCCTTAGGACCATAGAGGATCACATAGTGGACCCTAAGGGGTCATATGTGGTCTTAAGGGGTCACGTATGTGTGACCACTTAGGACCATATGTGACCCATTATAAAAGCCTAGTGTGTACGACATACCCCTTAGTCCATTACATAGTGTCCTAAGGGGTCATGTGTGGTCCTAAGGGGTCACACATGTGTTAATAAATGTGTGACCCCTTAGGACCACATATGACCCTTTATAACATCCTAGTGAGCATGACATACCCCTTAGGATCACATAGTGTCCTAAGGGGTCATATGTGGTCCTAAGGGGTCACGCATGTGTTCTAACATGTATGCATGACCCCTTAGAACCACATATGACCCCTTATAAAATCCTAGTGTGAACGACATACCCCTTAGTCCATCACATAGTGTCCTAAGGGGTCATATGTGGTCCTAAGGGGTCACGCATGTGTTCTAACACATGCGTGACCCCTTAGGACCACACATGACCCCTTATAACATCCTATTGTATACAACATGTACCCCTTAGGATCACATAGTGTCCTAGAAGGGGTGATATATGGTCATATGGGGTCATGCATGATCATGTGTGTTCTAACACTGTACATGTGTGACCCCTTAGGACTGGACATATGACCCCTTATAACATCCAAGTGTCTATGACATACAATCCCTTAAGATCATATGTACGGTGTCTTAAGGGGTTTAATATGTGGTCCTAAGGGGTCATGCATGTGTAGAACACATGCATGACCCCTTAGGACCACATATGACCCCTTATAACATCCTAATGTACATATGACATTCCCCTTAGGATCACATAGTTTCCTAATGGGTCATATGTGGTCCTAAGAGGTCACACATGTGTTATAACACATGCATGACCCCTTAGGATCATATGACACATGCATGACCCCTTAGGACCACATATGACCCTTGATGACACTATACATCCCCTTAGGACCATAGTGGATCACATAGTGGACCCTAAGGGGTCACGCATGTGTTCTAACACATGTGTGACCCTTTAGGACCACATGTGACCCCTTATAAAAGCCTAGTGTTTACGACATACCCCTTAGTCCATTACATAGTGTCCTAAGGGGTCAAGCATGTGTTAACAGATGTGTGACCCCTTAGGATGATGGGTTGGTGCTTGGGATAGACTAGCCTAGTCTATGCTCTTGGATCCTTTCCTTGGATCACCTGGTGTTCTCCTCACACCCTAGAGTCTCTAGGACTTTGCTTGAGGAATCCCCTAACCTTTCCCAATTCACCCACCAATGAGCTGCTTTACTACTCCTAAGGTCTCACCTACTCATGAGACTCAAAACCCCTTACTATGGCTATTAAGGGCTATGCTTGTTGTACACCTTCCAGGGTCTTAGAAAGGTTAAATCAGGTCTTAAACCATGTTTTAAATCCCTCCATGTGCCCCAATAAGTTGCTACCTTCATCCTTTCTACTGATTTCATTGTTTTGTGTTTTTGCTTACAAAATAGGGCTACAAGGATTAAGACCAATTAGGCCTTCTACCTGGTCCTTTAGGGCTTTCTCTCACAAATGATGCATACACAACAAAAACTCCCAAAATAGACTACTATTCAATTGGCAAGGGCTCAAGGATTTTCTAGGTTTTGGGCCTCCAAGTGGCCGTATAGTGCCTTGGGCGAATTTTGGGTTTTTTAAGGGTTTTGTGAGGGTTTTGTGGTTTGCCTGGGTCACAGTGAGTGTTTTGTGTTTTAGCCACTTTGTCTGGACTGGTTGAGGCTCCTCCTTCACACAAATTATGCTTCAAACACTTCTCTACACCTCCTCCAAAGGGTGTACTTTCCTCTATCCAACCTTGCTCTCCAAGACCTCTGCAACTTAAGGTCTCCTAGCCGGGCACTGTTCAGTCTCGCCTAGGATTGGGTATCTTGATGTCCTCCCTATATTTTCAAGGGCCCTTCTTGTTTTGAAGTATGGTACACGGTTTTCACTCTCATTCCCCATGGTTTTATGGTGGTTCCACAATAGGGAATGGAGTTATGCAGCCATTTACACAATCTTGTCCAAAACTGGACAGTAAGAAGACAATTTACAAACTATTTACAAACACACTCAATCTCCAAATAAACACCTAAAATAATTTCTTGAAATGAAAGTATTTACACCATGAAAGAAATTCCACATAGTTTTGGACATATCTCAATCCATTAACTTGTTTGGTTGCTTCATTCAAATTGACTGGTAACAGTTTTACAGTCTCGGTCTGGTCTTTTTGCTAGGGCTGCACAATGTCTGACATCCAACCCATTAATTTAGGGTTTGAAAATACTTATACTACCCATACCTCAGTCGGTGTGCCAAAATTGGGGCTCTCCATGCACAACAAGGGTCTATGACCATTTTGGGTGGAAAAGTTGCTTGACAACTTTTAAAAGTTGTCATGCAACTTTTGCATCTTTTGAGCAACTTTGCCATTGTTGCTTTTCATGACTCGTAAGCCTATTTTGGGTTATCCTAAGGACACCAACATGCCAAAAAGTTCTAACACACATTCTAGGCACACTCAACCTCTCGTGCACAAGAAATCACAACAAAAACACTAATGACCTAAAACTAGGACCTAGTCTAGCACACATGAGCTCATGTCTCTTATTCATGTACAATGGCTTCCAAAGAAGCATAACACCAACAAAAAAAGGAGGGAGATCTTGAAAGGTTTATCCTGCACTATACTCCCCCTCTACACATAACTAAGAAAAAGAAGAAGAAATGAGAGCCGGGTCTATTCCAAGTGTCTTGAACGTGCTCTTCTCCACCCAAGTTGCTTCTAACTCAGGCTGTCCTACCCACTTCACTAAGTGTTCCATGTAGACCTAGTGTCTGGTGAACTTCTTCACTCTTGATTCCAAGATCTCCTCTGCTATAGGCTTCTTCACTTGAGGTAAGGTATTTACATCCAAGTCTTGTAATACATTAGCTTCGTTCTCAGTCTACCCTGCTATCTCTCCCTTGTACATTACTAGATCAGCAACATTAAAGATTGGTGAAATGGCTAAGTCTAAAGGTAAATCAACCTTATAGGCATTCTCACCATATTTTGCCATAATTTGACAAGGTCCTACTCTCTTCATCTGCGGTTTGGTAGGCTTAACACTTTGCATCCTGGCTTTGCTCAAATGTACCATCACATAGTCACCCACCTTGAATTGAACTTCTTTCCTTCTCTCATCCACTTTGGCCTTCAGTTTTTGAGTGGATTCAAGGATGGCCTTCTTAACTTGCTCTTGAACTTCCTTGATGGTTTGAGTGAAGTCGTTTGCTTGCCTGCTCTTCATCTCCAAAGTAATAAGGTATCTCAGCTCACATACTTCCCTTGGATGTTTGACATACACAACCTCAAAAGGGCTTCTACCAGTGGTCCTATTCACACTATCATTATATGGATACTCTGCTTGAGGAATGATTAGGTCCCATGTTTGACCATATTCCCTAGTTAGACACCTCAACAAATTGCCTAACACCCTGTTGATGACTTTAGTTTGACCATCTGTTTGTGGATGGTAAGTTGAGCTAAATGACAAGTTAGTTCCTAGTCTCTTCCATAATGCTTGCCAAAAATGACCCATAAACTGCTATCCCTATCTGAAACAATGCTTAAAGGGAGTCCATGAATCCTAACAATCTCTTTGAAGAAGAGATGTGCAACATAGCTAGCATCATGTGTAGCCTTACATGGTATGAAATGACTCATCTTGGAAAATCTATCTACTACTACATATATGTTGTCCATACCTATTTTAGTCTTGGGAAGTCCTACTACAAAGTCCATGCTTATACATTCCCAAGGTCTACTAGGGACCGGTAATGGTTGATAAAGATCGACATTGCTTGATCGTCCTTTTTCTCTTTGACACACTCCACATTACATACCTCTTTACATCTCTTGGCAACTTTGGCCAATAGTAGTACCTCTGTACTAAATCCAAGGTTTTGTTGACTCCAAAGTGTCCACTTAAACTGCCATTATGTTTTTCTTGGATGAGGTTCTCCCTCATGGATCCTCTAGGTACACACAACTGGTTACCCTTGAACAAGAGACCATTTTGGAGAGTGTAATCTGCATACTCACCATGGAAATGGTTCGCAAACTCTTTGCAAACCTTGTAAGCTGATGAGAAGTCTTCATCTCCTTCATAGAGGTCTTTGAAACCTTCTATGCCTATGCTCTGCAACTGTAGTTCTTGAACTATCAACAACTTCCTGCTTAATGCATTTGCCACCTTATTAAGTTGCCCCTTCTTATGCTTGATGGTGAAGGTGAAGGATTGGAGGTATTCCATCCATTTCAGATGTCTATTTCTTAGCTTCTCTTGAGTGTTAATGTAACTCAATGCCTGGTTGTCTGTGAACACTACAAATTCCTTTGGGAGCAAGTAATGCCTCCATTTCTTTAGTGACTACACTAATGCATACAACTCTAGGTCATAGGCTAAGTACTTCTTCTTTGCTTCATTAAGCTTCTCACTAAAAAATGCCACAGGTCTTCCCTCTTGACTCAACACAACACCTACTGCAATTCCACTTGCATCACACTCCAAAGTGAATAGCTTATCAAATGTACGTAGGAGAAGGATAGGTTTTGTGGCTACTTCCTGTTTCAACAATTGAAATGATTTGTCAGCCTACTCAGTTCATTTAAACTTAGTTTTAAGGCCTCCTTTGATGGTGTCAAGGACTATTTCACATATTCCACTGAAGTTCCTCACAAACTTCCTATAGTATTGAGCTAATCCATGGAAACTTCTAACCTCAGTCCCTGTTTTAGGTGCGGGCCAATTTAAGATTGCCTCCACTTTGCTTGGATCCATCTTCAAGGTTCCTTTAGACACCACAAATCCTAAGTAGACCAACTCTTGCTTCATGAAGTCACACTTCTCTAGGTTGATGTATAGCTTCTCCTCATGCAACCTCTCTAAGATTACCTCAAATGCTCAAGGTGCTCCTCTTTGGTTCTGCTATAGATGAGAATGTCATCTAGGTACACCACCACAAATCTACCTGTGAAATCCTTCAACACTTCATTCATCAACCTCATGAAGGTGCTCAGAGCATTGGTGAGTCCAAATGGCATCACAATCCATTCATACAATCGTTTTGTGGTGTTAAAAGTAGTCTTCCACTCATCACCCTCCTTAATTCTTATCTGGTGATAACCACTTTTAAGGTTTAGCTTGGTGAAATACATAGCCCCTCCTAAACAGTCCATTAGATCCTCTATTCTAGGAATAGGAAACCTATACCTTATGGTAATCCTATTGATTTCTCTTGAGTCAATGCAAAGTCTCCACTTACCTCCTTTTTTTGATGCTAGCACTACTGGAACTGCACATAGGTTGATGCTCTTCTTAATCAGTCCTTGTTCCAATAACTCATGCACTTGTCTTGCTACCTCCTTATTCTGATCAGGTGTGAGCTTATATGTAGCCTTTTTAGGTAAGGATGCACTGGGAACAAAGTCTATTTGATGACTTATAGACCTTCTTGGTGGGAATGTTGCAGGTGCTCTATCACTCACTATGTCCTTATACTCTTGCAACATGTGCTTCACCTCCTTGGGTATCTTTGCCTGCAACTTGTCTTCTTCCTCCTTTGGCTTCACAAAGATGGCACACTTCACTATCTTCTCCTCATGTAGCAAGTTTAAAAACTCTTTACCAGTAGCCAATAAAACACTAGGTATTTTTGAAGTTCCCTCTTCATTCTCTGTCAAAGACTGGATCTTGAAGGTCTTGCTGTCCTTCTTAAAGGAAATGGAGTTCTCCTCTCCATCATAGATCACCTTCCTATCAAATTGCCAGGGTCTTCCTAGCAATAAGTGGCATGCATCCATAGGTAACACATCACAAAGGATCTTATCCTTGTATCCTCCAATAGAAAACTCTACCCAAGTCTGCTCATTGACTAGCACACTCTGCTCATGATTCAACCATGTCACCCTATATGGGTTAGTGTGGGGTATCCTTGTGAGGTTCAACTTCTTGACTACCTCTTCTGATATGATATTGTCAGTTGAGCCTGAATCAACTGTCACCTTGCAAACTTTACCAAGAATCTTGCACCTCAGGTGTCTTGTTGCTTGAAGAGTCTTCATGTGCATATTCAACCCTCTTTCCACTCTTTGATGATGTAGGATTGTTAGGGCATCTATATGCCGGGTGTCCCAATTGACCACAATTGTAATAGTTCATTGTTGCAAAATAGGAGTTAACTCTGCCGGTACTTCTACCACTATTTGGACCACCTTGTGCACCTCTTCCTCTAGAATGTCCTCCTTTGAGACTTGTTTCACTGCCATGCTCAGTCAGCTTGGCTTCTCCTTGGTTCCTTGGTTCATTTTCCTTGCTTTGATAACCACCTCGGTGATTCACTTGATCTCTACCTCTGCCTCTACCCCTATTATTGGAGTCTCCTTTCCTTTTGTTCCTCTCTTCTACCTTGGTAGCAAGCTGATGACATTTTTGAATAGTAGTAGGAGTCCATAGGCTTATCTCCTCTTGAATGTTCCACTTTAGGCCGCTTAGATACCTAGCCACCTTAATAGATCCATCTTCTTGGACTTTGGATCTAAGACATAGCTTTTGAAACTCCTCTGTGTAGGAGGTCACATCAAGATCCTTTTGCTTCAAACACTATCTCTTTTTATGAAGTTGGACTTCATAATCCTCTAGTAAGTAGTTCTCCTTAATCTTACTCACCATAGCTTTCCAATTTGCAATAGGTAGCTTTCCCATACTAACTCTTTCTTCTTGCAGGTACTTCCACCATGTCAATGTTGCTCCCCTTAATCTTGATTTGGCAACTTTAACCTTTTGAGCCTCTATCACTCCCTCACACTCAAAGTGGTTTTCCATGCCCTCAATCCATTCTATAACAGTGTCTATGTCCATTCGTCCACTGAAATGTGGCAATCCTTCAAAGGCTTTGGTGTTCAAGGCCTTAATAGCCTTCACAAAAGGTTCTTCATTGAATAAGGGATCTAGTTCAGGGATAATGTCATCAATGTCTATAGTCTTCTTTCCTTTACCCTTGGTGTCTTCATCCCAAGGTCCTTGTGTCCTTTGATCCACCACTTCCTGCAGTTTATCCTTTATCTCGCTCATAGCTTCTTCAAGAAGTCTATTCTTCTCCTTTTGTTCTTCCACCTCTCTAGCCAGCTCTACATTAGTGACCATTCTACTCTCCCCTACTGATTCACTAGTATATAGAGACATACACAGTCCAACAAGTCTTTAACTTGCTTTGATACCAATCTGATGGGTTGGTGCTTGGGATAGACTAGCCTAGTCTATGCTCTTGGATCCTTTCCTTGGATCACCTGGTGTTCTCCTCACACCCCAGGGTCTCTAGGACTTACTTTTCTTGAGGAATCCCCTGACCTTGCCCAATCCACCCACCAATGAGCTGCTTTGCTACTCCTAAGGTCTCACCTACTCATGAGACTCAAAAACCCTTACTATGGCTAATAAAAGCTATGCTTGTAATACACCTTCCAGGGTCCTAGCAAGGTTAAATCAGGTCTTAAACCATGTTTTAAATTCCTCCATGTTCCCCCAAGAATTTTCTATCTTCATCCTTTCTACCGATTTCACTATTTTGTGTTTTTGCTTACAAAACAGGGCTACAAGGATTAGGACCAATTAGGCCTCCTACCCGGTCCTCTAGGGCTTTCTCTCACAAACGATGCATACACAACCCAAGCTCCCAAAATATACTACCATTCAATTCGCAAGGGCTTAAGGATTTTCTAGGTTTTGGGCCTCCAAGTGGTCGTACAGTGCCTTGGGCGAATTTTGGGGTTTTTAAGGGTTTTGTGAGGGTTTTATGGTCTACTTGGGTCATAGTGAGTGTTTTGTGTTTTTGGCACTTTTCTTGGATTGTTGGAGGCTCCTCCTTCACACCAATGATGCTTCAAAAACTCTTCTACACCTCCTCCAAAGGGTGTACTTTCCTCTATCCAACCTTGCTCTCCAAGACCTCTGCAACTTAACCTCTCCTAGTCGGGCACTGTTTAGTCTCACTTAGGATTGGGTCTCTTGATGGCCTCCCTGCATTTACAAGGGCCCTACTTGTTTTGTAGTATGGTACAAGGTCTTCACTCTCATTCCCCATGGTTTCATGGTGGTTCCACAATGGTGAATGGAGTTATGCAACCATTTACACAATCCTGTCCAAAACTGGACAGTAAGAAGACAATTTACAAACCATTTACAAACACACTCAATCTGCAAATAAACACCCAAACTAATTGCTTGAAATGAAAGTATTTACACAATGAAATACATTCCACATATTTTTGGATGTATCTCAATCTATTAACTTTCTTGGTTGCTTTATTCAAACTGACTGGTAACAGTTTTACAGTCTCAGTCTAGTCTTTTTGCTAGGGTCGTACAATGTCTGACATCCAACCCATTAATTTAGGGTTTGCAAATAATTATACTACCCATACCTCAGTCAGTGTGCCAAAATTAGGGCTCTTCATGCACAACAAGGGTCTATGACCATTTTGGGTGGAAAAGTTGCTTGACAACTTTGAAAAGTTGCCATGCAACTTTGAAAAGTTGTCATGCAACTTTGAAAAGTTGTCATGCAACTGTTGCATCTTTTGAGTAACTATGCCATTGTTTCTTTTCATGACTCCTAAGCCTATTTTGGGCTATCCTAAGGACATCAACATGCCAATAAGGCCTAACACACATTCCAGGCACACTCAACCTCTGATGCACAAGAAATCACAACAAAAACACTAAGGACCTAAAACTAGGACCTAGTCTAGCACACATGAGCTCATGGCTCTTATTCATGTACAATGGCTTCTAAAGAAGCATAACACCAACAAAACAAGAAGGAGGGAGAGCTTGAAAGGGTTCTCCTGCACCATAGGACCACATATGACCCTCTATAACATCATAGTGTGTACGACATATCCCTTAGGATCACATAGTATCCTAAGGGGTCATATGTGGTCCTAAGGGGTCACACATGTGTTCTAACATGTATGTGTGACCCCTTAGAACCATATATGACCCCTTATAAAAGCCTAGTATGTATGATATACCCCTTAGTCAATTACATAGTGAACTAAGGGGTCATATGTGCTCCTAAGGGGTCAAGCATATGTTAACAAATGCATGACCCCTTAGGACCACATATGACCCTTTATAACATCCTAGTGTGTATGACATACCCCTTAGGATCAAGCTTGAGTCATGATCTAATTTATATATATATATATATAGTTTAAAGTGCACAATAGTCTATCTTAGTAGGGAGCCATCCCTATTTTTTTATGATTGGAAAAAATCTAGGGGAGGTTCATTCTAAGTTGGAGGGCTTTAATCTATGCCTAAAATCCCTAGAGCTTAAACAACCCTCTATATTTGAATTGAATCATAATAGTGTGTGCTACGAGTGGTCCAACATTTATTTTATTTTATTTTTAAATCTTCACATGATTAAAAAGTGTACATGATGTTGTATCAATGCCCATGTTTTAGTGAACAAAAAAATTAATTTTGATATACACAAAAATGTTTATACACGTTACAATAAAATATATTATGTCTAATTGTTTTTGTTATTGACTTATAAAAATAATATATCACATGTTCTTGAATTTTTTATGTATTTGATTTAAATGACAAATATATATATATATATATATATATTAATTTAGTAAAGTTGTATGTATATATCTTTAATGATGTCTCTCTCTCTCTGAAATTATTGTTAGATCTCTCTCTAGATGTCATGATTTAGATGATCTCCCTCTCTCTCTCAAATTAATTTTTTAATAATTTAAAATGTATGTATGTGATCTAGATATATAGCTAAATTTATATGTTTTAATTTAGTACATGATGTATGTATATATATCTTTAATGATCTCTCTCTCTTTGAAATTAATGTTCTCTCTCTCTCTCTATCATGAAAATGATCTCCTTCTTTCCCTCTCTCATTAATGTTTTAACAATTTAAAATGTATACTTGTATATATATGTATATATATATATATATATATATATGTATATATATATGTATATATATATATATATATCTATTAATTATGCAAGAACTTCACATGTACATTTTAATTTTTAATGAGCTCAAGATTAACGATATATATATATACATATATATATATATATATATATACATATATATATATATATATATATATAAAATTTAACTGATTTTAATTTTTAATATTTTAAATTGAATGCACTTCATGTGTGTGTGCTTACATATTTATTTTACCTTTATGACCTACCTATATAGATGGCATCCCAAGATCCACCTATGCAAGCTCCTTATTAGGATCCACCTGCACAGGCTCCTGATCAAGAGCCACATATTGATGATGTAGATCCTCGACGCCAGTATCCTCCCTTGCCTGACATTGCTACCATTTTCTAGTACAGTGATCAAGGGCTTCATAGGTTGAGGATCATATTAGATGACCCCCGTACTAATGGCATGTACAAGAGTACATGCACATCCATTTTTTATAGTTTGCAGACATTGAGGGACCACTTAGTTTCTCACACCTCATTCTCACCTAAGGTTATAGAGGATATTTATAGACTATTAAGGAGTGAAGTGAGGGGTCATGATTATTTTTCTAATGTGGTGAGGGTGGTCTCCAAGGAGACAATCAAGGAGAGATGTTTTCCACAATATCAGGAGAAGAGTAAGGTGAGAGGATATCAGGTCACCAGATGTATCGACCCACATGTTACATGATTGATTTACCCACACTTCTTAGCTGCCCATGGTCGTTATCCTAATAACTACCAAATACTATTATACTTTGCACAACATGTATTCATTGAGGTTCATTGTCAGATGAAACCAAACTACCTTGATATTCCATCATATTATGGACAGGGGAGGGGTAGGATTGTTGATAGAGATGCATATCATAGGCATGATAGAGCTTTTGGAGAGAGATTTTTGGCAGTAGTCCCATCCCTCGCCCCATAGCAAATCACATTGTGATTGCTTCTCAGAGAGAAGAAATTGATAGGATTGGATAGATTGCATCAGCAAAAACCACCATATCATCTAATAGGATAGGTAGATATGTGATGAGACGACCACATTCAAGATCATCCATAGATCATGCATCTTCTAGTCACGGGGTGGCTTCAAATTCAGATGATCAATATATTACTGATGGTATCCCCTCCCTAGATGAGGTAGTGGCTATAGTAGGAGGTGGTAGACGTGTACATATGTTGCAGTATTTAGCCGAGGAGCTACTACATTCTTATCGTTTAATTTCATCTCAACTTGGGATACCATTGGTTGTTTTTAGAGAGGATATTCTCAGAGATGAGCAGACTACCGCTGCATTGATGCATACCCCAAGGTAGTCACAACATTCTCATCACTCTATGGATGCTTCGAGCACTGACCCACCTATAGATCACTCTGTTCCTACAAAGAAGGAGATATAAGATGATCAAGTCCATATAACATAAGAGAGCTTGGATTCATTTGAGGAGCATCTATGAGGTTTGAGTCATACTGGGTTTATGGATATGCTACTACAGTCAAACACTTCATCCACGATGCCTATTCATCTAGTTATCCCCTTACACTCCTCAGTCATACATACAACCAAAGAGAGATATGCAGGCACGAGTGATGTGATTGATATGATCACAGGACATGATCAGACTATACATACTACTCCTAATACACAGGTATGTACATACATGCGTTTAAATTTTTACAAGATGTATATGTTGTACATGTATGATAAATCTATATATAGATCATTTAATAAATAATAGAAACTAATTTGTATCATTTAAATTGATCCTGGACTAATCGTAAAATACATACATACATATGTATAATAGTTAGCTCATGTCACTCCTAGCTTGAGCTCTGAGTGTGTGCATAGGGGAGATTATTTTGATGCTATTAGTGGACATGTTAGTTATGGCTTTTTGTATATATGTGTACACATGTATGTATGTGCATTACAATTTATATTTTCATTTTCATTTAACTGTAGTCAGATTTGATGTATGTGTCTAGAGATATATATTTAATATTTAAATAAATTCTACTTTTCCAAGGGTCTATTGGACATCCAGACTCTCACCAGGACTCTCCCTCAGATGGGGGCTCTGTTTGTGGCCGACATGATGCATGTTGATTTGCTGGACTTTATAGCTCATTTGTTTATCTTTTTATATATACATGTGTACATTTTAGACTTTCATATTATATATTCATGCATGTATGAAGTTTAGACTAGATTATACTTTATATAGTTTGTGTTTGATCATATTATATATTTCATGCATGTATGTTAGATTATATATTATATATCCACTCCACTGTGCAAGCCATGAACAATATAAAGCATGCACTTGTTCATATCAAATGAACAAACTCAAGTTAATGAACATAAATTCAATAATTTAAATTCTAGTTGTACTATTTATAGTTCACACCATGTACTTCTAGGTACATACTTTAAATAGTTTACAACACATCACTTAGTGGTTCAAACCACTCTTCAATTATTACACACATGCCCTAATTTAATATCAAATTTACACATACATTCTAATTTAAATATGCATTTTTAATTAATATTACACGTGTATTTTTATTTAAATAAATACATACATTCCTAATTTACTTTACATACATGCTTTAAAATTATTTTAACAACTTACAAATTACATATGCATACGTGCATTTAGAATTAGATAGACCATACATCGTAATCAACTGCATACATCGGGCCTTAACACATTTTCAACTCATCCACATGTCACAATTTACTTTACATACGTGCACATAAGTATTATTTAACATACATACAAATTAACTTCATACATCCTAATTTAATGTAATTGAAAATTTCATATTTAACTAAACAATATATGGTCCACACAAGCCATATATATATATATATCAAATATTAGATTCAAACACTTTAATGTACATAAATAATAATTTATCCAAGTTTCAAAATAAGTTAAGTTCTAATTTATCAAGTATTAATTAATTTCATGGGTTGAACCACATGTACTTTGGTTTACTAAATAGTACATACCACATCAAGTGGTTTAGAATGCTTTTTAATAAAACTTAATATTTTCTCATGATCTTCACTATCTAGTCTCCACTTTTGAGACCGCTCGTGATGTGGAGCTGTTTGAAGAATTAGGCCAACAATAATGATCAAGTGGCTATATTGATATACCTTGTGTCAATTTGGTTTTCAGTGAAATGAATCTCATGTTGAACAATTTTAACTTGTTTGAAATATGTCTCTTGCACTACAACTATGCCTGCATGTACATGTATATAAGAAACGAGAAATTAAAAATTTGCATGTAAGCGATCTATATACATATAAAAATGAAAACATGTGTTTAAAATAAATTTAATTTAAACATAGATTGAATCAGTTCAAACCTGTGGGAAAGGACATTCCATTGCTCATTTTGTATTTTGTTAACTTATTTCTCTCTTCTATGCAACACAATAAATAATAACTAACACCTTCTATATTTCCATCTTCTGCTATGACTGCAAAAATATCTACTGCAATTTGAACAAGTTAAAAATAAATTTAAAACATCATGTACTCGATTTAAAACTTATTGTTTATG
Source organism: Cryptomeria japonica (assembly GCF_030272615.1). Classification (NCBI taxonomy): domain Eukaryota; kingdom Viridiplantae; phylum Streptophyta; class Pinopsida; order Cupressales; family Cupressaceae; genus Cryptomeria; species Cryptomeria japonica. The sequence goes on along the minus strand of NC_081405.1, from coordinate 534,512,212 downwards.
GTGAAAATGGATAACAATAATAACAATATTGAAAGGCTAAATGAATCCAACCACAAAACCCTAGCCTAACAATCAACAAAGATCCACCATAACATGTGAAGATTACCTAAGACAATGTAAATCAAATGAAATCAAATGAAATCACAAAGATTATAACATCACATGTCCAATAGGGTTTTGATCTCCATTCATCCTATCTCCATTGATCTTGCTTGATATATTTGCTCTCAGATTTTATGTGCACAAGAGCTCAACAAAGAATGGAATGTGGTTGCAAGTAGAATCGTAGTGTAGTCAAGTCCTCCAAATTGTCGATTAGGGAATTAGGGTTTGATAATGAAGAAAGCATCTCCTTAAATAGAAGACACAATATGAAATGGAGGGATAAGATTGAGAGGTGTAAAAAGGTGGTCGGCTAGGATTAGAGGGTAGGTAGAGGAAATAATAAAATAATGAAAGAGGTAGGTAGTGTAGGAATTAAGAGATGAATGACATGTGTCATGTGTAGAAAAAGATAATGAATTAATTAAATAAATAAAGATTTATTTAATTAATAGAAGAAGTGGGATAATTAAATAAATAAAAATATTTATTTAATTTAGGAAAAGGATAATTTAAATAAATAAATGCATTTATTTAAATGAGAAATAAGGCTAGAAGAGGATAAATGAATTAATTAAATAAATAAAGATTTATTTAATTAATAGAAGAATTAGGCTTAGATAATTAAATAAATAAAATATTTATTTAATTAGACATGACAATTTTGAGTGTCTACATTTTGCCCCTCTTTGAGATAATGCGGCTTGTCGCGTTGTTTCAAAGAAGATAAGATGAACTGATACAGAGTTGCCCCAAAATGGGAATAATATGCCCCCTCGAGAGATTGGATGAAAATGTCTGAAAAGATTGCAGACAATCTCTCGATAAGAAAGACAAGATAGAATGGATTGACCGGATAAAGCGACAGAGTCACGGGATAATGAAGAGTGACTCGGGAAATGAGGGCGAGGGGTAGGGTAGGCTATAAGATAGACCACGGGGGAAAATACATCCTCATTGTCATCTACACATTCACAAGAGCATAGTGCAAAGCGAAAATAAAGCAGCAACAGTCAGCAGCAATGGCTTTTGTTCACAGATTTGACCGTGTTCACCGATTCTAGAGGCTAGCGGAGGCAGGAGAGCCGGTGAGTACCACAAAACCTCCTCGTACTTTGATGCATTTATTGTTGTCATTAATACATACTAGGTAATGTAATAAATGCGTGTTTATGTCAGGAAAGCATGTTTGTGTCCAAAAATGTGAATTTGTGTCTTCTAGGTCAAATCGGCAATTCTGTGATGAACATATGTTGTCGATTGGATAAGCTACTGAGAGGATACACTCAAGTAGGTCCTCTAGGAAGACTAGGATAGATCAAGGCACTTTGTGATGAACAGTGAGTACCAAGATAGAGTACTTTGTGATGAACAGGGAGTACTGAAATATGAGCAACACTTTGTGATGAACAGGGAGTGCAAATGTGAGTAACACTTTGTGATGAACAGGGAGTGTCACACACGTAGTACTTTGTGATGAATAGGGAGTACCACTAGGATAAATAGCAACACTTTGTGATGAACAATGAGTGTCACTAGGACTGAGATGATTGATTTGTTTGACTGCAGGAGTACTTGCTGATGCTAGAGTTAGGGGAGAGATTCTCATCGACACAGAGATAGCGACCTGAGTTGACACTTGAGGACCGAGCCGTGATTGAGGCTATGGGATTGAGATACATTCTGTATGTGCCTGAGTTTTGGGTGAACATGGGATTGCTGACTGCACTGGCTGAGAGATGGCACTCAGAGACTTGTACGTTTCATATGCCGATGGGTGAGATGACAGTCACCCTGGAGGATGTATATAGGATTATGTGGATACCGATTGATAGGGAGTTAGTACCCTACGATCAAGACGGAGACAAGGATGCACTGAGATGAGTGTTCTAGGATCCAAGACTAGAGATGAGGGTGGGACAAGTGGCATGTGATACCATGATATGGACAGGATTAGCACTACCAATAGTGTTGGCAGGAGTTATCAGTGGGTTCCTCTGTATCAGTTTTGTACCATTTTGTATGATGATGTAGACACCTGCGGGTGATTGTAGCCATATGTTTTTGACATCATTATATCATGACACTTTTGATTATATATATGAGATGATTCATCTTTGCGGCAGCTATATGCATGTGTACCTATGTGATGAGATGTTCTTATGTGATGCTTATGATATGGATGCAAATATGTATATGATGCAATGCAATATTTTTGTTCTTTTATGTTGTATATGTGATGCATGATGCAAATGTGAATGTATGTGATGCAGATGAATATGATAATGCAAATGTAAATTGTGCTAACAGGTGTTGTGTGCAAGATGTGATGCAGTTGTGATATCTATATGTATGTATGAAATGCTTATATGTGGTAATGTAGGTGCAGCTACATGAAATGCAAATGTTTTTGGTGTGTTATTATACTCAGTCATGTGATAGCAAGCTACGCGGACTCAAGAAGGATGATGGAAGTCAATCCAGAAAAGGGGGGATGAAAGATAGAAGATATGAACGTGAAATAGCTTCTTGTGCGTTATCATCATTGAGCTTTATTATGGCAAGTAGGTTATGACAATCGAGGCATATGTTTAACCCAGAAAGTCATTGTACCTGTTTGCATGGAGATAAGACACTCACAAACAAGGAATGCCCCAGTTCATACTAGACTCACAGTGTCCTCATATCCTTGGACAAGTCATAGCATTACTAAGAGACAATCCACAAACAGCAAATACAAATAGGTGACTATATCCCATCCTCGCCTTTCTAGTCAAAGACATCCTGGAAAAGCTAAAAGACATGTCACCAGAAAGATAAAATCAAAAGAAAACCAAGACTTGACACCAACACCCACTGTAGTCCTCAAGTTCAGTGTCTCTTGTCACTTGTATAAGTCTTATTCGATTATGGTCACAATGTTTACTTTCACAGAATGGATAGATAGCATTGAACCATATGTTGTCTAAGTTTGCTAAAATATTTGATTTGTTGAAGCCCATTGTTGCTGCTGGCTCATCTAAAACTGACTGAATCCATGAAACTGATACTTTATTGCGGAGAAGACGAAACTTTATTGCAGATCTATGATGCAAATGTTGCTTTGTTGCGGATTGTGCGCGGATAGACTGAAGGATGCTGGAAGAAACTATACTCCTCGAAACATGTGATGTTCTTAGTTCCACACCCATCACTAGACGTAGGATTTTCCGTAGCCACAGATAAGATTTGATTTATTATGGATGGAAAGGGAGTGAAAAGGGGGGTTTATTATGAATGGCTAACCAATCTTGGGTAGATTAATAACAAGCCATGATGGGAATGGGTAAGTTTATTGTGAGTGAATAGGTTGTGAGTGTGTGCAATGTGAAGTGATGAAAGTGAATCCTGAAGGAGGGAGGAGCAATGTCTCTACGCATGGCGCTGGTGACCTAGTTTTCACCATGGTACTTGCCCAGGGCGCCACCGAAGTGGTTTTCACTATTGGACGAAATTATTTCTTTTTACTTTTTTTATTTTTTCAATTTTTTTTGTGTCACAAGGCGCCTGTTTGCCAGGTTTTCACCAAGTAACGATTTTTTTGTTTTTATAATTTTTTTGTATTTTTGAATTTTTTTTATTTTTTATTTTTTGTATTTTTGAATTAGGATATTCCGAAGAGCTATGTGTAGAACCTGCGAAGGTGCATGCTGTTGATAGGATCCTCCAAAGGTTCACCTTTTGTAGTTGAGAGCTGATATGCCCTAGATCCATATGCTGCTGTAACGATGTAAGGACCAAGCCAATTTGGTTCGAACTTGCCCTTCTTCTCTCTGTCTTTCTGATTCTTGGGGTTTTCTCTGAGAATGTAGCTGCATTGTTCCTTGACTGAATGATGTGTAGCTTGAGTGATTGTCTTCCTTGATGAAGGAACTAATATAGAATTACTAGTGTGTGGACTACACAAGCCCGTATGCATGTCACCTAAAGAAGTTTGGGCATCATTGATAACAAAGTCCTTTGAGGAAGTTCCATTAAAGGTCCATGATGTATTGCTAGAAGGGAATGGATGTGTGAAACAAGTGGATGAGTTATGAAGGCTTATGACTGTGAAAAGAAGTGAAAGTAGGATAGCATGATGGAGACTTAGGATCAACAAGTATGTGTTTTGACTTAAAATTTTAGAACTTTTGCCCCCAGTTATTTTGATATTAGGGGAGATCAACTCTTGCTCTTTTTGCTTCATAGGATTTTTATCCTTGACCTTGATTTTTGCAGAGTCCAATAGCTTTTGATTTTGATTTGAACTAAAGGACTTTTCTTTAGTTTTGACTTTTAGTTTTTTCTATTCATAGCTTGATTTTTCATCCCCAATGAGTAAGGGCTTTTGTAATTCTTGTTGATCCAAGTCTAGGAGTGGAGTGGAAATGGAATGAGCAAATGAAATAGTAAGGCTATGTGAGTTATCAAGAGGGCTGGCGATATGCTCAATAGATTCTTTGCTGGAACAACTCTTAGGACTATTGATATCAAGAGTTGCTTGCACTACTAGAGGAGATTTGCATTCAGACTTAGTAGCCACAACACTAGGTGGTTCAGACCCAATTCCTTGGCATTGCAATTTTTTTGTAGGTTGTTCTTGTTGATTGAATACCTTAGGAGATAGTGGGAGTTGATCAACATGAAAGATATAGTCACCACATCCCATGTCTTTAATCTTGAATTTTTCTTTGAGCTCTGCTTGCTTTGATGTCGAAGGTTTCAAGGATTCTGGATCCACATATGCTGATGAAGGAATAGCTTCTTGACTGACTGGGATTGTTATTTCTGATCGAGGTTGTAGATTGTTGCAATATATGAATGGATTTGGGTCATCTTTGACAGTCACTTCAACTCCATTGTGTGGAAACTTGATGCATCGATGATATGTAGATGGTACTGCACTCATCTCATGAATCCATGGACGTCCCAAGAGTATGTTGTATGTGAGATCTATATCAAGGACTTGACAAACCACATCCTTTGTAACCGGTCCAACTCTAAGAGGTAAGGTGACTGTGCCTTTGGATGATCGCTCTTCATCATCATATGCTTTGATGGTAATTTTGTTTGTAGAATTCACAACTTTATCAGAATATCGCAATTGTTTAATTGTGCTCAATGTACAAATGTTCAGACCTGCTCCTCCATCTATCAGGACTCGTTTGATTCTATGTTTGTGTATGAAGGCTTCAATGTGTAAAGGTGCATTATGTGGCTGATTTACGGAGGTTTCATCAGCTTCTGTGAATGTAAGGGAGAGTGGAATGGAAAGGTATCCCACCATGGCTTGAAACTGGTCCACGTTCAGATCAGTAGGAACGATAGTTTCTCTCAAGATTTTGTCAAGAATGGATTTATGTGCGGGGGATATGCGTAGGAGCTCAAGAATGGAGATGAGCACGGGTGTCTTCCCTAACTGTTCTACAAGGTCATACTCAGGTTTGGTTGATGAAGAAGTGGTGTTTTTAGTTGGAGCACCTTGCAAAGTAATTTTACCTCGACGGGTTGTAACATGACATTCAGAAGTAGGTTTGGAAGAAGATCCAACACCTTTTAGGACAATCTTGGGTCTCTGAGTAGGATTTTCAGGGTTTTTGTCCTTGATGATAATAGTAGAGACATAATTGTCCATCAAGATGTGATTGATAGTTGAATCATAGTTGTAAGGTGCTTGAGTATAATTGGTTTGATCATCTGTGGCTTTAGCTTTTCCCTTGTCATGCTTTGGGAATGGTTCCTTAAACATCTCATGTTCTTGATTGGATGAGTGTCCCTCAATCTCAATGTCACCTCTATCAATGAGATCTTGCACAATGTTCTTCAGTCGATGACAATTACCTGTTTTATGACCCTTGCTCTTATGAAATTCACAATACTCATCATCATTGCACCAATTTGGTTTGACCTTTGGTTCATATGGAGGAAAATCTGGAACTGTGATCACTTTGTTTGCCACAAGCTTTTTGAAGACTGATTCAAGTGGTTCTCCCAATGGGGTGTACTTCCTTTGTGATCTAGAAGTTGCTTGAGTATTCACTTGATTGTTTGTAGAACTTGATCCCGAAAGGATGAATTTGGGTCTCACTATATTGGCATCAACAACACCATCATTGATTGTGTTCTTGTTTTTATTCCAAAATCTTGGCTTGTCCTTTCCTTTAAAGTCATCTTTGTTTTCCTTGCATATCTTAATGACTCCTTGTTCAATTAAAACCTTTTCTGTTGCTAAGCCTTTTTCAATGACATCCTTGAAGGTGGACAAACAAGCTTTCCTTAGATCATAGCCAATGTCTTTGTTAACATTTTGTGTGAACATCTCTACCATTTGTTTCTGTGGAATTTCATAAGAGCATCTGCTAGCTAGATTTCTCCATCTTTGAAAAAATGATGCAAAAGATTCTCCTTCTTTTTGCTTAGTATTGCACAAAGTAGTGATTGAGATATCTGTCTCTATATTGTAGGAGAAATGTTGAATAAATGCTTCTGCTAAGTCACCCCATGACTTAATACTAGGTGGTAGTTGAGAGAACCATTCCATAGCTTGATCGCCTAAGCTTTGTGGGAATAATCTCATCAAATATGTTTCTTCTGCCGCTACCTCAATGCAAGATGTGAAAAATTGTCTTATGTGTGCCTTGGGGTCCCCTTTTCCTCTATACTTGTCAAATTTAGGCGTCACAAAGTGTGCAGGAAATGGAGGCATTGGAATGCTCTTGTCAAATGGATAAGGACATATGTCTCTCATTGTGTATGTTGGTTTTGGTGTATTTATGTCCTCCATTTTCTTTTGTAAATCTCTGATTTGTTGCTCCAAATTGCTCTTAAGTGGAGATCGACTTCTTGAACCATATCCTATGTTTGAAGCACCAATTGGAGGAGGAGCATATTGCATATATGGATGATATTGATCATACACATGTTCATATGGAGGAGGTCTATATTGATGCAGCATATATGGAGCACTTGGTATAGCTTCATGTTGAGGAACCCCATATCTATTTTGTGCATGTATACCATATTCTACAGGCATGTCATGTTCTAATGTGTTGCCCCCAAATTTGACATGGGGTTTCCTTGTGTCCAAATTTTGAGCATGCCTTTGAATGTCCAATTGTTTTGGTTGATCCATAGCTTGAGCATATCTATCTGCATAAGGCTTCCATAATGGTCTTCGAAGGTAAGTATCATATGTTTGAGCATGTGTATGTGGGACTTCTAGTTTTTGAAGCAAAGCTGATGGTGATTCAGGTACCATATCTGGTCCTCTATTTCCTCCACTATTAGGTCTCCTTTGATCCATGTTGGAGTGAGTTTGTTGCGAGGGTCGGTTTTCCATAAGTTGAGACATGTCAAAATCATGAGGTATCTTGGCTCCACTTTGTGCCATCATGTGTAAGAAGTATTGTCTATCCCTCCTCATTATTTCTTCAACCAATCTATTGAAATGGGGATTCATAATGGATTCTTCTACATCTACTGAATGTATTGAAAAGTTGTCCACATTGTCATTGTGTGTAGCATTGTTGTTTGTAGTGTCTGTGTTTTCCACATTGGGAATGTTTCTATAAACATCCATGTCAGGAAATGTAGTGTGCTCAGGATTGAAAAATAAATCATTATCATACTCATAAGAACTCATGTTTGTGGACTCTTGAGCCTCTTTAGCTTTTCTCCTAGATTTTTGAAGACGGGTTTCAACCATGAACTAGGTATTTGACCAAGATGTGTAAGACTAGATGAAAAATGGAAAGAGTATGGAAGACCAAGAGTTGGATGGAATGTAAATGAATATGAGGTGTACTTGCAATGTCCAAAGTGTAAGACCAAGTATGTATGTAGTAGAGTAGGTGTGACTTCCAAAGAGAGGATAGTTTCTCTTGATGAGGTAAGCTGACCTTGACTCTAAGTAAGACCAAATGAGACCCAAAGGTAAGAAACCTTGATGAGGGACCACTTAGCAAAGTGTAGTTGTATGTAGTGTGTTGACAAAGTATGATGAGGACAAGAAAGTGACCTTTTGACCCAAGTTTAGACAAGTATGAATGTAAAATGAGATGTGAAGCAATGATGGGCTGTGTGAGACCCAAAGACAGGTTGAATGCTAGATGAAACTGGAAGAAACAACCTAGGAAGCTCAAGTATTCCGAAACTGATTTCTTTTGTTTGCTGGACTGTAAAATTTTTCCAATTTTTGAAGTTGTTGGTTGTGACCAAATCTGAATGTTTGACTATTTTTCGTGACAAGAGGACACAATGTTGATGAGGACTCAATGTTTGCAAGTGTTTAGACTAAAAATGACTCTAAGAAAAGTGTGTTGTTTGATGTAAAGTTGTTTTGCATACACTTGAAGACACAAAAGACACAATATGTTGTTGTTTGGTCTTGAATGTTTTGAATGTTTAAAATAAATCAAGCACAATTCTTATGGCTGGCCAAGACAATAGTTGTTGATCCCACATGGGGTTTTACCCCCGAGGCTACGCTATTCAAAGCGGATACTTAGATGCTTGACCTTATTGGCTCCACCCTCGGCACTCACTTCTCGGGTTAGCCAAGCATTAGTCCCCATGAAAACTCCCCATGGCAAACTTTGTATCTCTACTAAGAACTGTATGTGTGTGGGCCGCTACCAGAGGTCCGACCTCCTACCCCAACAACTAGAAGGATTTGGGCTTCTAAAACAAAAAGGTGCTAGTAAGGGCATCCGCTTGTGTGGCCATACATGCGGCACTTTCAGCTCTGTAAATATAGAAGGCTCCCAGCCAGTAGGGGTTACGCCCTACAAATGATCAAATAAATTTGATCAAACGGGTTTATGGGGAGACATAGTGTCGGTATGAACTAATCAGCACACGTTATCCATAGTTTTCACCATGAATACAGTTGTTTATAGTGGTTCGAAAGAGGTGGGTTTTTCCTTGCTACCACTTGGGTCATTCTCTTCTCACTAGTAGTCCTAATAACCACACGAGAAGACAGGCCCTCTAAAGATTAAACAAAAAGAGCCTATTGCTCAAGACACAAAAGACAATGATTCAATTTTAGTGCACCAATGGAAGTGTTTGCTAGTCTATGAAAACAAGGCACACAATAAAAATATAAAAACCCTTGCCAAGGACCTACAACAAAGATTTGTTAGTAGTTTGGATTGTTTCAAATGATCACCCCTTCCTACAAGCACACAAGTTAGGTAAATTTTAGATCCAAAAGACTTTGTGAAATAGGGGCCTTCAACAATGCGTTTTGTTGACCAATTCAAAGATCTGATTCATCATAAAAAAATGTCACCTGTAAAATTTCAAGAGATTTCCAGAAATGTAAGAAAATCCAAAAAATTTGCTAATTTGCTCCAAAAATTAATTTTTTATGAAAAATCATAACAAATTCATATAAAATGAAAAATAGATCCAAAAAATCTAAAATTTTTACTGGAGAGTCTTTATGGTCTTCTAAATCTACACAAAAAATTTTATACAACAAATCCAAGCAGTTTGTGAGATATGAGTAAAATAATGCAAAACCCTAATTTTCAAAGATTTGATTTTTGAATAATAATTTTGCATCAAATTTAAAATAAAGAATAACAGATCCTGTGTATAATTTTGAGATATTTCCAAAAATGTAAAAAAATCCAAATTTTTTTTAAATTTTCTCTCCAAATTAAGATTTTATGAAAAATCATAAAAAATTCATATAAAATGCAAAATCGATCCAAAAAATCTGAAATTTTTATTAAATCTTTCTGATACTTTTCTTGACTTGCTCAAAAAATTTTATGTCAAAATTCGAACCGGTTTGTGAGATCTGATCAAAATAAATAAAAAACCTAATTTTTAAAGATCCGATTTTTAGGGAAATATTTTGCATCAAAATTGAAATCACAAAGAACAAATCCTTGTATAATTATGAGAAATTTCCAAAAATGTAATAAAATCCAAAAACTTCTCTCATTTGCTCTCAAAATTAATTTTTTATGAAAAATCATAAAAAATTCCTAGAAAATGAAAATTTGCTCCAAAAATTCTGAATTTTGGATTGAGAGCTCCTGATACTTTTTTCAACCTACAAAACAAATTTGGTGCAAAATTTCATATCTGTTTGTGAGATATGATTGAATCTCTCCAAGATCTTGATTTTGTGTCCAAAACCCTAGCTGCACAAGGTTATTCTCCAAATTGTTTTACAAAATAGCAATATAGGGTTAGAAAAATCTGCAAAAAAACACAGATCTAAGAAAAATCCGTGTCCCATGGGGCGTTCCAAAATGTTTATGGTGAAAATGGATAACAATAATAACAATATTGAAAGGCTAAATGAATCCAACCACAAAACCCTAGCCTAACAATCAACAAAGATCCACCATAACATATGACGATTACCTAAGACAATGTAAATCAAATGAAATCACAAAGATTATACCATCACATGTCCAATAGGGTTTTTATCTCCATTCTTCCTATCTCCATTGATAATGAAGAAAGCATCTCCTTAAATAGAAGACACAATATGAAATGGAGGGATAAGATTGAGAGGTGTAAAAAGGAGGTCGGCTAGGATTAGAGGGTAGGTAGAGGAAATAATAAAATAATGAAAGAGGTAGGTAGTGTAGGAATTAAGAGATGAATGACATATGTCATGTGTAGAAAAAGATAATGAATTAATTAAATAAATAAAGATTTATTTAATTATCAGAAGAAGTGGGATAATTAAATAAATAAAAATATTAATTTAATTTAGGAAAAGGATAATTTAAATAAATAAATGCATTTATTTAAATGAGAAATAAGGCTAGAAGAGGATAAATGAATTAATTAAATAAATAAAGATTTATTTAATTAATAGAAGAATTAGGCTTAGATAATTAAATAAATAAAATATTTATTTAATTAGACATGACAATTTTGAGTGTCTACACTTATATATAATTTATTTACATGTATGTGCAACATTTTTTAATGAAATAAATATATATATTTAATTTAAATATATGTGTACGTCATATACCTTTTTTAATCAATCCTGAAATATGATCATAATCACCAGAAATCAAAGGAATGTCTTCAAAGACTTCATCCTCATTTGAATCCTCGTATGTGTCAGAAACATCTAGTGGCACCAATTTCCATTCACTAACATATCCAAGCTCTTGGTTCTTGCAATCAACATAGTTTTCCACAATGCAATCAAAACAGAAACATGAATAATCCCTAATGTATAATGTCCATGGGCGATTATCTTGTCCTCTCCACGTTCTTGCATTCATGCATCGATTTTCTATCCACGTCTACAAAATGTACATGTGTACACATCATACATGTAGATCAATTTGTTAAATTAAAATATTTGAACTAGGAACATTTAAAAAATATTAAATAAATTTAAATAAAACACTAAAAGAGAACACGTACCGGTTATATCCCAAAACACTCTATATGGAATGGGTTTGTATGTTCTCGATGATGATTCTCTAGGATAATTAGGTTGCTCAAAGTGTTTGTTACACCATTCAACAACATCATGTGCATCGTCTATATGATCTCCTATGTAATTTATTTGATGCTTTCTTAGGGCACGTTTGATATAAGCTCCTACACTGTCATGTTCACCCTTTCCATGACCAGTCTCATAAAAACTTCAAACATGTGGTATTTTGTCATTTTGATGATATCTACATAGTGCATAAAATGGCCTCGAAGATTTGAATTGTGCCACAAATCCATCAGACCAAACAAAATTTTTAATTATTGTTATGCCTCTCTCTTTCAAATATTCAAAAGTCTTCTTAAAGCAATGTTGTACAAAAAGTGTGTCATGCTCCTTATCATCACTCATATAGAAGTGGTACTCTTTCTTAATAACACAATTTTCAAATGTACTATCAACACCATCCAAATCCATATGTGCATGTCGATAACACATATGCACCAAAATAGTGATTTACTTTGAAAAGTAGTACTCTGATTGAATTTCTTTTTGATGTGCAAAAGAGTAATTTTCTGTGAAGTCCACTATGGATAGAATAGTTCCAAGTGGGAAAGTGTCTCTTAATCTTTTAAATTGTTCTTCTTTCCAATTGGAAAAAAAACTGTGGCATATGTATGGTTTTATCAACTTACAAAATTTTTCCATAAATGTTCCAATAGGTATTTCCTCTTCTACATAATCTAACCTTGTGGATTCCTTTCCAAATTTTGTTTCAATTTTTTTGTACTTGTAACTCTTGCACTTTACCATCTTCATCATGTCAGTATCTTCATCTCTCAAAGGAAATTTAGCCAAGTCCCCACATGTTCCACAAATTCCTTTTATGCAATTTATTTGACCGATTGCATTATCATCTGTTTTATCACATAAGATGGATGTTATGAATTGACATGTTCGTTTAGGAGGAGCTTTTTCATAACCACCACTATCTTCTCTAATCTTTCGAAACACCTAATAGTATAGATCAAATTCGATGCAATAACAACAACAAGAAGTTTCGAAGACTTTGTTTACCTTCACATAATATGGCCCTAACCATTCAAACATGGTTTGTCCAATCTTTATATGAGGGTTTGTTTTAGTAAACAACATATACAACTAATGTTTTGTTGTGTTTATCCAATGTTTTACATGGAGATCATAATGATCATGGCCAATCCTTTGCTTGATAAAATCTCTACTATTTGATGAAGAATGAGTATTATCATTCAAAAAACTTATCACGAAGTTCCTAACAACATCTTCAATTCTATCAGAATGAGGAGCTCTACACATAATTACCCAATTCCCTTTTCAGGTAAAATCATCCAAACTCTTTCTCCTTTTAACATATTTTGATATTGTCTTTCTACTAAAACCAAACTCAGATGACAGTGAAGAGATTTGTCTTTTTTGAGGAAATCTTTCATTCACTAGAGATGTCAACATCAATCTTCTTGAAATGGTCTTATCTACTGTTCGAGAATTTTTACAAATGTTCACCAAACCTTTCTTAACATTATCAACAATAGATTTTTGCAGTTGAGAAGTTTTCCTCTTTTGACTAATTGTTTCTATACCCAATAATTTTAGTGGATCTATTAAGTCTTTACGAGTAATTACAATTGATAACAACTGAGCTTTCTCTAGTGTAGTGTCAAGATTGTAGAATTGAGATATTATTTCTTTTGCACTTTTATTCATTGACCTCTTTTTAGTATGTATAGGTTCTTCACTGAGATGTTTCAACTCATCCACATCCATTTCAATTAAATCATCTAAATTTTTATAAGAAATATTTATCTTCACCTATTTATCTAGATCCACAATATGCTCATCCATTGGTTCAACTTGGGCAAGCTCCTCCCTATGTTCATCAACTATGTTGTGTTCTTCAATAGGTTTGTTTACCCTGACTCCCGCTTCAGAACTCCTTTCTTCTCGAGACCATTCTGGACATAATTTAAGATGACAGAGAATATTTTTAATGTAACAAAATTCCAAGTTTAATTTGAAACCAAATTTTCAAGACATTTAGTAAGACCTTTAAAAATTATGTCATAATAGGTGAACTATTAAATGTCATATTTAAGACCTATTATTGCATAATAGACCTCCTAATATCACATGTAATAGGTCTTAATATGATCTGCATACTATAGGTCTTAATGGGATTCTTGAGTATAATGTGAAATGTTTTTGCATATGTCAAGTAATATAAATAGATTCTAAATTTATGTCACATTTAAGACCTATAATCACATAATAAGTCTTGATATCACATAATAGGCCTTATTATTACTTAATATGACCACATATGCAAAAAAAATTCACATTAATATACTTGACTCCCCTTAAGACAGATATATTATGTGATATTAAAGGACCTATCACATGAAATTAAGTACCTATCGTAAAGATGATATAAGTTAGAACCTAAATTATGACATAATAGATCTTATTAATTTTATGACTTAATACATAACCACGTATGCAACAACATTTCACATTATACTTGACTCCCCTTAAACCTATAATATTAAAATATTAGGACCTATTATGTATGTGATATGAGGACCTAAATTATGCGATAATAGGTCATTAATTTATCGCATGTACATAATAGGCCCTAATATATCATAAATATAGACCTCTTAAGGCCCAGACTCAAGTATATAAAGTGAAATGTTTTTGCATATGTGATCATGTTATTAGGTCACAATAAGACCTATTATGTTATAATAGGTTCTATTATGTCATATTTAAGATAGGTATTATCGCAGATAATAGGTCTTAATATCACATAATAGGTCCTAGTATCACATAATATAGGTTTTAAGGGGACTCAAGTATAATGTGAAATATTTTTGCATACACTTGAAAACAAAGAAGACATAATGTTTGTTTGTTTGAAAGTGTTTGATTGTTTTGATCTTGCAAGCACAAATCCTAGGGTTAGATGAGATAGTAGTTGTTGAATCCCACTTGGGGGGTTACCCTGAGCTATGCAATTCAGAGCTGGTACTTAGGTGGTTGACTCCAGTGGCTCCCCTCCATGGCACTCACTTCTCCAGGGCAGACAAGCACCAATCCCCATGAAAACTCCTTGTGGTGAACTTTTTATCTCTACTAAGAACTGTAAGAATGTAAGCCGCTACAGAGGTCCGACCTCTTGTGCCAACAACTAGAAGGTTTTTGGCTTCTAACACAAAAGGTGTTTAGTAAGGGCATCAGTTCGGGTGGCTATAATCAGTAGCATGTTATGCTCTGTTAAATGGAAGGCCTCCCAACCTATAGAGGTCAAGTGCTCTATAAGGTTTATGGGGAGTCATAACATCGTTATAGCAACATGTAACACCCGTTGCTTGCAACTTTCGTGACAAACACATTTATTTATAGTGGCTTGGAAGAGCTTGGCTTTAGCTTGTTACCACTTTGGGTCGTTCCCTCTCATCGAGCCTTAAGGGCTACTCGAGAGGCAAGCCCTTTCTAAGGATAAAACAAAAAGAGCCTATTGTTGAAGATACAGAAGACAAGTTTATTAATTTTAAAGGACCAATTGAAATGTTTGCTAAACTATAAAGACACATGGTTTCAAAATCTAAATTAAATTATATATTTATGGACTATCTAAATTAAATTATAAACTATAATAATAAATGGGAAAGAGAGGGGTCCTAAAGATCTAAATTTTAAATTAAAACCGTGATCTAAATTAAATTATTTTTTATTGAAAATATAAGATAAAAAAATAAACACAATTTTTGGTACGTAATACATATAAAATTAAATAGAAATAAAAATAAAAAATACATATTTGCATCATGATATCTTTTCCTTCTTTGTTCTGTTTCGGGAGAATAATTCTTTGAAGTCTTATTTTTCCTTCTCTTCTTGTTCCCCATGCTTTGAAAAAAACCTTCAAATATCTTCAAATTATTGCCGTCAAAATAATTTTTGAATGTCTTCTTTCATCCAAAAATGTGAATTGTTTTAATCATTTGTGTTTTAAAAAATGAAAAAAATTATATATTTTTATGTGACTCTACAAAAATGTTAAAAAAAAAAAATTGACTCGGCTAGGGTTCAAACGAATGCTAACAGTTAGAAAAGGTCGGGTTCGTTCGAACCCAGTCATTACATAAATGTGTGTGTCATAATTTTGCATGTGGGTTAAAGTGAAGGGGGGTTGGCTTGCACCCCTTAGGGTTCGAGTGGACCCCCCTTCGCTCGAACCAGGGTTCATTCGAACCCTCTTGTTAGAGGTCTCTCCCAAAAAAATTCAGAGTTCTGAGGAATTTTTGCCTTCAGACCTCTGGTTTAAGGCACAAATGAAATAATCTTGATAACCCAAAAATATATGGTAGTACTTGGAGCAAGCTTTCTAATGAGTATAATTTTATTACATTGTGAATTTATTATGTTCTTTTTTTTTAATTTTATGAAATATTGGTTTTTCACTGAACATGAACTTCTCTGTTCAACAACGCATTGGGAAAAATAGGAAACTAATTCAAAAAAATTCTAAAAATATATATGCCCCATGTATTGATGTCTTCTTTCTAACAAAAAAAATAAAATTGAATTTCGATATATATAGAACAAGTTATGTGTTCAAACTTAAACCTATGTCTGAATTATGACTAGTCGGACTTCAAAACTTAATAAAATGAAAAATATTCAACATATCAATATCAAACAAATTGCAAGCCCTAGATATTTATGTTACAAACCAAAATTCAAAATAATTGAGTTTTTATCATTTATAGAAAAAAATTATGCATTTCGGGAGGCACATCACTCTTAAAAAATGCAGTTTGTTGTAAAAAACTACTTTTTGAGGGAGATGGAAAAATTATAAAAAAATCCTTCAAAAAAATTTGAAAAAAATAAATATATAATCTACATACAAAATGCTACAAATCACTAATTTACATCATCTTCAAATTTTTAATAGTTTAAAAGTGATAGTTCTCGGAAGTTGATGATTACTTCAAAAATGTTCATCTCGGTGTCAAAAGTGGCAAAAAAGTGGGAACCATTATTGTGAGTTCACCCGAATCTAGTATGTTATTTATTGGGAATGGTAAAAGAATGATTTCATATTTGAAGTCTCAATTAGTAGCATAGTTTGAACTGAAAAATCTAGACGCAAGGATATATATTCTGGGGATTGTGATCATTAGAAAATAGAGCTAGTTGAAAGCTTTGGTTGAGCTAAAGTATGTTAACTCTATGTTGGGGAGATTCAACATGATAGCTTGCAGGTAGTTAGTTGTTTTGGTGTTACAAGGGACAAATATTTTTGTGGAGGATTGTCCAAAATCTCCTACTAAGATGGAGAACGTGTCTAATGTACTTTATGCAAGTGTTGTAGGCAATTTGATGTATGTTATGGTTTGTAATAGGCTAGACATTGCTCAATCAATGGGTTTCCTTAGTCAGTATATGGAAAATCTTCGTAGGTGCATTAAAACGTGGTTAAGAGAGTGTTCAAGTATTTGAGGGCCTCTTGTGAGTATTCTTTTTTATTTTTATGATTTTCCTATTAGACCTTGACATATAGTTTGCATTCATGGATATGTGGATTCATAATGGGTAGGTGACATTGATAATAGAAGATCCACTAGTGGATATGTTCTCATGATGTTTGGCGGTACAGTGAGCTGGATAGAAAGTGGAAAGTTATAGTCACAAGTAGAGTACATGGAAACTAATCATGCTTGTAAGGAATCCATTTTGCTTAAAAGATTATATTCTAATATTGGTTTTGATGCTACTAGTTGTTGTGATAGCCAAAGTGTTATTTCTTTAGCAAGGAATCCTACTTTCCATGCCAGAACAAAGAATATTGATTATAGTTTCATTTTGTTTTTGATATAGTGGAAGATGAAAAAGTAAAGTGGGAAAAAGTTGATCAATACTTTGGTGAATATTGCAGATGCTTACTTTGTTGAATATTGTAGATGCACTCACAAAGCTAGTAAATATTGAGAAGTCCAAATCATGCACACAAGTTATATGGGCCTTGGGGCCTTGAACAAATGACAAAATGTTTTAACTCTTGACAATTATTTGAGAAGTGGGAGAATGTTGGGATTAAGGTGTCTCAACCTTAGAGTCCAAATATTGTTATTTAATTATTTATTTTATTTTCACACACTTTGGAAGTCCTAACGTTTAGGGAACTAGTGTCATAGGTTTCTATCTTGAGACTATGACGAATTTCTTTTATAATTTTTCTAGTTCGATGGAAGAGTCATCAAGAGATATTTTTTGGGAGCTTGCATTTGTGGTTTGAGTTCACTTTTGACAAGTGGTGTGAGGTAGGTGCTGCATATGGCAAGGTGACTATTAAGGGAGATATAGGCATTGTGTTGAAAGTTTCTATGTGAAACATGCCATGTGAATAGCAAGGTGTTGTTTGTGACACAACTTACCTCTTGGACATTGAAGATGATTTTGGAAACCATGGGTGCATGCTTCTTTATGTTGATTTCTATTTATATATGTTTGTCTTAGTTCATTTTAGGGAGACAAGTTGGTTATTTTATAAAGAATTGTTATGTTGCTGAATTTTTTTTGAATTATTTGTTGTAGCTAATCGTCAAGAGCATTGGCTATATGCATTGTATTATAACTATTGGTGTTGCTAATAATAGAATTAAGTCTAGCTTTTAGAGTGTGATTTATTTCCTACAAAATGTTTTTCCATGTGTATTTGGTGTTATGGTTTTATTTATTTATAATTATATTTTATAAGTGTTTATCTAATTTGTAATAGTTTATGAGTTTGTAAGAATTTTTGCATCAACTTTTTGATTAGATAGCATTTGGAAGCATTATTACACACTTTGACTTCCCTTTAGTGATATTTGAAAATAAGTTCTATTGAAGACAATCATTTATAAATTAAATTATTAATATGTATTTAACAATAAAAAAATATTTATATTGGGATGATGCCATTTTACAAATAATAATAATAATATTTTATAATATAAAATTAAAATTTACATACAAAAGATAAAAATTTATTTGATTAAAAAATAAAATAAATAATGTAAATAATAATATTTTAGTATGGATTTTTGAAATTGATAATTATCTTTGCTAAATTTTTCGAGTAGGAGAGATGGAGGCGTTGCGCATGGAGGGAGTCGAATGCAGGCTAGGGCATCGCAACCCTAGCTCATTGGAGGGCCTGCATGTTGGTGCGGCAGCGTGAGGGTGGCAGTTACGTATGAGGGTGTTGTTGCGGGAGGGGTTGGCTTCGGGGCTGTGGGTGTAAAGGTGGAGCGGTGGCTGCAGGTGGTGGGAGGTGTTGCGGGGGGCAGGGGATCGGGTTTTCTGCGAAACTGCAGCCTGTGCATGAGGAAGGGTAGTGGGGGGCTCAAGTTGCACGGTGGCGAGAGGGTGTTTTTTGCAAGAGGGTGCAGAGTCATTGGCTAGTTCCTTTCGGGAGGTGGGCTCTTTGAGAGGTGCGATGTCTAGATCTGGTGGAGAGACCTCGAAAGCGCCTCACGATATGGATTTCCAGGCTGCAGTGGGTTTGAAATCTCCACCCCATAATGTAAAGACCTTTGATAATAACCTTTTTTCCTCAGAGTCCGAGGCTGGAAGTAATGGGGGTTCTTGGATCTCAAAGATTAATGGCTTCCTGGAGAAGTGCAGTGAGAGACCTAGGGTGAGTATTCCTCTGGAGAGGATAGTGGAAGATGTTGATTACTTTTCCAAACATTCGTTATACTGCAAGTTTTGGGGGATGAGGGTTTCTCTGTAGTTTTTGGAGAACTGGGCTTAGAGATCTTGGGCTCTGGAAGGGGAGATGGAGATTATGTTACTGGCAAACAACTACTTCATGGTTACCTTCAATTGTATGGAGGATCAGAGTAGGGTTTTTGAATGAGGGTCATATTTTTACAATCAGGTGGGGTTGTTTATCAAACCCTGGTATGCAGGGTTCAACCCTTCAGAGGAACTCCCGAATAGGGTCCCAGTGTGGGTCTGTTTGCCGCATCTTCCGGTGGAATGTTGTCAGGAGGATGTGCTATGGATGCTCGCTTCAGTGCTTGGGAGGCTAGTTGGAGCCTCTTTGCAAACCCTAGGGAGAAGGATAATAGCCTTCACTCGAAACTGTGTTGAAATTGATCTTACTAATCCTTTGCCAGATGCTATAGATATGTGTGCAGGTTCTTATTCCTGGGTTCAGCAACTGGATTATGGGATTTTACCTTTTCGGTGTTGCCTATGTCATGAGTATAGTCACTTGAAGTGCAAGTGTCCTAGGTATAAACCAATGGTGCTCCAATCTCAATAGCCAACTCATAACATAGATAGGGTTGATAAAGGAAAAGTCACCATGACTAGGGAAGCTATGGGTATTGATGGTTTTGTCCCTGTTAAGACAAAGAATAGGAATCGGGGACAAAAGAGGCTCCTATAGGAGAGACAGGAGAAGGATACATTTAACAAGTTTGAAGCCTTGGATGACCTCACCCAGCAAGAGGTGAACCCTTGGCTAACTCCTTTGGATCAGGGTGCTCTAGGGTTGGCCAATGATAGTGTGAATTGGGACTCGACCCAAGCTTTACAAATTGTTGGGAGCCAGCAAATGGAGATGCATCAGCCAGTTGTGGCTCAGTTGGGGACCATACCTAGTGTTGTAGTGGAGTTGGTTGGGGGGGAGGTCTCTCCTTCAGCTCAAAAATTGGAATCTGTTGGGGCCAAAATGTCACAAGATGGGATTACATTTGGGTCTCCACCAGAAGGACATCAAGAAAGGATCATCAGAGAAGAGTTCAAAGGCTAGTAGAAAAAAGGACTTAGAGAAGATCAAATTGATGAGGGAAAATTTGGTTGAGTCAGGGTCAATAAAGACTCTGGATTCTCATTTTTCCAATCCCCCTAAATGATTGTTTTATTATGGAATGTGAGGGGCTTGAATAGTGGCCCTAGACAAAAAGATGTTCAGCAGTTGATAAGGAGCCATCCTCCTGATATCCTATTTTTCAAGGAGACAAAAATTTATGTGGAAAGTATGATGGATCTGGTGCCAAAGATTTGGGGGAGATGCTAGTGTCAGTGTATTGGGGTTGTGGGCTCCTCGGGAGGGGTGGCTTATCTTTGGAACCCTCTAAGGATTTTCCCTGGCTGGTGGGCGACCTCCAGATCTTCATTATCTGGGGTTGTCTCTAGTCTTGAGACTGGGGCATATATCTTGGTTACTAACATCTATGCCCCCACTGATCTTCAGGGTAAGCAAAATTTATAGTCCCATATCTCTTGTATACGAAGGTTGGTCCCCTTGCATCCTTGGATTATGGTGGGCGATTTCAATGCCATCCTTGAGTTGAATGAGAAGAAGGGGGTGTTATGCGGTTATAACCTTCGTCTTTCCTTTTTCAAGATAATATAGCTTCGTTGCATCTTGTTGACATTAAGCCTGGTAATGGTCTGTTCACCTAGATCAATAGGAGGGTAGGGGAGTATTGGATTGCGGAAAGGCTAGAACGTTTTCTAGTTTCTAGTTTTTGGATTGGTGGGGAGTGGTCCACAAGCTCGAAGATTCTTGACTGGAGAGGATCCAATCACTAGCCCATCAAGTTGGTTTCTTCTTCTGCTCGGTTTGCTCACTCTCCATCATTCAAATTATAACTTATGTGGCTTCGGGATCCTGCTTTGCAGACTCTTGTAGCATTGGTGGAGGCAAGGGAGACCAGCCTTTGGCACAACTATGTACACTTTTTCCAATTAACTGCAATTTGTTAAGTTTCAGCTTAAAAAGTGGAACCACCAAGGTTTGGGGACTATTTTCCATGCTAAGAAAGTTGCTCAGATTGTGTTGAATGGCATCACCAGTGACATCAGAGAGCATGGTTTGTTTGAAGCCTTGCTTAGGGAGGAAGATAGTGTTGTCAAGGCTTTAGAGGAATGGGAGCTTAGGGAGGAAATATACTAGAAACAGAGAGATTGTATTGATTAGCCTCAAGAGGGGGAAAAGAACACTGCCTTTTTCTTCAATTTAGTGAAAGCAAGAAGACATGGAAATGCCATTCCGGTTCTAGTTAAGGATAGAGGTGATAAGATTTTATCCTTGCAGGAGATTTTTAGGGAGTCTTTACTTTATTTCTAGTCTCTCTTTAGGGCGGATTCTTAGGGGGAATCAATGGAGGAGAATCAAGTTCTTGATTGCATCCCTTCTCTAGTTACTAGGGAGATGAATGAGCATCTAATGGGTCCCATTTTGCTAGAAGAACTAGAGAGGATTGGTTTTCACATGAAAAAGGGTAAGGCTCCTAGACCGGATGGGTTCCCAGTTGAATTCTTTCAAGATTTCTAGGATATTATCAAACTGGACTTATGGGAAGTAGTTCATAAGTCCCAAAGGAATAAGAAGATGCTTCAGGCCTTGAATGCGACTTTCATTGCACTCATCAGTAAGTGTGATGGGGCTGACCGGTTAGGACAATTCCGACCCATCTCTCTCTGCAATGTGATTTACAAGATCATCTCTAAGCTGATAGCGGATAGGTTGAAAAAGTGTCTAGGGGATGTTATCTTTAAGGAGCAGAGTGGGTTTGTGGAAGGGCACCAAATCCTAGATGGGGTGGTCATTGCTACGGAGACCATTCACTCTATAGCAACCTCCAAGGAAAAAGCTATGTTTATTAAGTTGGATATGGCTAAGGCTTACAATAGAGTTCGTTGGTCCTTCTTCCAGAAGATCCTTGGGGCGTTTGGCTTTGCTGACGAATGGATCCAATGGGTAATGAGTTGTGTGATGTCTACATATTTTTTTGTGCTAATCAATGGAGATCATACTGAGCTATTTGATGCTTCTAGGGGTCTTCTCCAGGGGGACCCCCTATCCCCATACCTATTCATTCTTCTGGCTGAGGGTTTGGGGAGGTTGATTAAACATAATGTGGGTCAGAGATTTATTTAGGGATGGAATTGGGGTAATGACTTGCAGCCACAGTCTCACTTGCAGTTTGTTGATGACATGACCCTAATGGGACTTGCTCGAATCAGAGAGGCCACTAATATGAGAAAGGATTTGGATGTTTATCTTGTAGCTTCAGGCCAGATGATTAATGAGGATAAATCTTCTATCCTCATTTTCAACACTTCTGGTTCTATTCAAAGGAGGATTGCTCTTATCCTAAGATTCCAAGTTGGCTCTTTGCCCTTGACTTATTTGGGTATTCCTATTTCTCCTGGTAACCCTCCTAGGGAATCTTGGCAGGGTATCTTGGATAAATTTCACACGAAGGTTGATCACTGGACTAATAGATGGTTATCCTTTGTTGGGAGGGTTCAACTGATTCAGTTGGTGGTTCAGGCTCTTCCAACTTATCGATGTATGCTTCAAGTGGCTCCTAAGTGGTTCTTAGTGGGATTGGACTCTCTGGCTAGGCAATTCCTATGGGCAGGTAGCCTCTCCTCCTCCAAATGGAGTCTTGTCAATTGGGAGTTGGTGTGTAGCCCAAAGCAATAGAGGGGGCTTGGTTTAAGGTAGTCTATTTTATTTGGGGAGGCTCTGGTGGCTAAATTGTACTGGAGGTGGTGTGCAGAGCAGGATCATGGTTGGGCTAGGATTTTGGCCTACAAATATATGTACAGGATCCTGATGGAGAAAATCCCAAGATATCCGCTTGAGGGTAAAGGTTCAATGATTTGGAGTAATCTTAAGAAGTGGGGTCCTATTCTGGAACAACTCTTGGGATGGTTACCCCCCCATCTTGGATCAGTTTCGCAACCTTGGGAATCTTTTCCAGAGGTTTTTGGAGGTAGGGTGGTCTAGGGTGAGTGACTTCAAGGTTTTGTATAGGTGTGGGTGGCTAGAGTTGGAGGACTCCTAATGAGTGGCCGATTTCTGGGATGGAGGAAGAGTGTGTAGAGTTGTATGGCATTTGGCGAATAGACATTGTAATTCTCTCAAGGGTAGGGATGGACTTTCTTTGTTTCTGAATCCTAAGGGTGTCTTTACTATTTCTAGTGGATATCGGGTATTGTTGAATTGTAGACTTGAGGGAAGAGAGGTGCCCTGGTGGAAACAGGTGTGGAATAATCTTTCCTAGCCAAAGTGTAACTGCTTCGCTTGGACTTTGGCTTTGAACATATGCCTAACCTAGGACAATATCTGCAAGCGGGTATTTTTGGGGCCTTCCATTTGCGCCTTGTGCAGTAATGGGAAGGAAGACTCCTCACACTTGTTCTTTAGATGCCCCTTCTCAATGCTTATTTGGCACTATTGGTGGGGGGTATGGAAGCATCCTTGTGTTCATGTGGATTCACTAGTGGAGTTTTGGAGTAGTTTGGGTAGACCTCCTATCTTCTCCTCCTTCCTCCAGACTGTCTGGTACATTGGACCCATTTTCATACTATGGCAGATCTGGCTTGAGAGGAACAGGAGGATCTTTCATGAGGTCAGATTGGTGGTTCAACAACTATGGAATATAATCATTGTTATGTTCCAGGAGATGATGGAAGCTAAATGTGAGGTGCATTTTCCTCTGAATAGAGATGAGGCAGGTATTGTGAGTAGGTTGGGGTTGCAAGAATTGTCTCCTACCTCAGCTTGTGTCAGGAGAAGTAGACATACTTTGAAGAACGTTCAAAGGATGGGAAGATGGATGCCTCCTTAGGATGAGTTTATCAATATTAATACCGATGGTTCCTGTAGGGGTAACCCAAGCCTTGCTAGGGTTGGTGGTGTTGGTAGGAATCGTATGGGGGAGGTGGTCCTCTTTTTTTTGGTTCATAAAGGGTGGCATTCTAATAATTTAATGGAGGGCTTTTCTATTCTCTATGCCTTGGAGCATGCCTGGGAGCTGGGTCGAAGGAAGGTTATCTGTGAATCAGACTCACAAATTGTGGTGAACTTGTTGACAGAGAAGAAGGTGAGTGGGGTTCATTGGCAGTTGGAAGAGATTTTTCATCAGGTTCTTCATATTAGCTCGGCTATGAAGCAAGTGTCTTCCATCCACATTCCTCGTGAATGGAATAGAGCAGCAGATTGTTTGGCTAAGTGGGCCTTGGAACATGGCAGTGATTGGAAAGTTGAAGGTTGGGAGCATCTTTCCTTGGATTACTGTCAAGACTTGCAGAAGATTCTTGCTGAGGACATGGATGGGTATGAAATTGGCTGATTTTGGGCTAGGCTTATGGCTCTTTTCTAGGGCCTTGGTTCTCTTTGTAAATCTCATGTCTGATTTTCAATAAAGTTCTTACCCCTTTATTTCATACATACATACATACATACATACATACATACATACATACATATATATATATATATATATATATATATATATATATATCTATTAGTATGTAATGTATATATGAATAAGAGTTATATTATAATGTATTTGATTTATATTATTTATATAGAATAAAATAATTTAAGTAAATAAATAGTATTTTATTTCAAGAAAATAGTAAAGAGGTGTAATTCTATAGTGGGTTCTATAGATGGTCAGCACAATCCATGAAATCAAAATAAAATGTTAGCATAACTAGGAGAAAGAAAAACAAAGTATGAAAAATGCTAGCACAATAACAAGAGAAAACAAAACAAGAAAAGAAAAGAAAAATTTCCATTTTACTTGGTATGTTAAAGGTCGATCCCAACATTCTTAGATTTCTTGAAATAATTGTAAACCAAACTTAAATCTAACCCTAACCTTAAACCAAATTTTATCCTAAGGCTAATACTAGACTAAATTAAACCCTAACATATCCATAACTTAGAGTTCACTTTTCATTTATGTCAACACTCATGAATTATTATTATGTAGGGGAAAAGGCAAGACTAGGCTAACATGCCCTAATCCTACCTTTTGACACACATTGTGGAATACGAAAGAGCCTAGAGGTATCACACAATTGGCTACTTATTTTTGTCGAAGAGAGAGCCACAGGCTACCTATTAGGGTTTCTATTCCTTTGTTGTAATTGAAAGATAAAATGATGCAAGTTCAATTCCTAACCCCAAAGTGCAAGTATGAACTAATAACAAGATTGCAGAATTGAGTTTAAACAATGAAAAGCTGTAAACACAAGGACAAGAAAAGAATACAGATGTGTACCCAGAGCCAAAATCTGACTGAAAATGTTCGGGATGGGGGCGTGGGCGCCACTGTCCTGATTCTGCCCCTGAAATTACTCCTAAAACTGCTATTTTGCAACCTGAAAAGCTGTCAAAAACTTGTTGTCTGACAGAGGGACCAGGAGGCCCAACGCCACTATCCCAGGGACCAGGGCACCTAGTGCCCCTGTCTTGGTAGGACCAGGGCACCCCATGCCCCTATCCTAGCTTTCCGGGTTGGAATTTGGTGTGAAGTTTTGTCTCAGTCCGCTTCCGTTGGATCTGCAACTTGCGGCGTCGTTTGAATCCCAAAATTTGCACTTATATCTAAAAAGGTATGGTGGTAGGCTATATAGGGTTTTGCCTTAGTCAAACCCCCGCTTTGGTGATTTCCACCTCCATGAATAGCCAAGTTGTATCATAAAAGTAGTGTGTGTGCAAGATCCTAAAATGCAAGTAAGCAAACTAGAGCAACCTAGAAAGTAAACCCTAATTGCTTGTAAATGATAATGTAAATGCTCCAAACCAAGATGAAAAGTGATCTAAAGTATGAATACAAATGATATAATGAGGCTTATGCAAAGACATGAAAACAACATGAAATCATACCCAACCCCAAGGGAGGGGTACAAGCCAATCTTCAGTCGGTGATCCCCTATTGCTCTTCAATGCCTTCAAAGCCCTAAATGGATGAATGAAATTGATGAATACTTGATGGATGGATGTTCAATGTTGTTGAAGTCTTCAAAGATCTACTCTTTTGTTGCATAGAAGGCCCCTTGAAACCAAAATTCTCATCCTTTCGAATGAAGAAAGAGAGCTCTTATATATGAAACCCTAGGTCTTAATTTCAACTTTTGGCCAACCTAGAGATTGAATCTCCTGACAATTTCTTGGGGTTAAGCTTTATTTTATGATTGGATCGCGCTCCTAAAATTTTGGGAAAAATATCCAAGACCGTGTGCACTCTGGGCGCCATGGTCCCAGTAACTTCTCACCAAATTTTCAAGGCCATCGGATATGATGATTTTAGAGAGAATCCCAAAGTTATAGGTGATTTCAAGATGTTTTGACCCCCGAAATCAAGCCCCCAAGTTCAAAATAGGACCTAATTAGGGTTTTTGATTAAATGATGTATTAGAGGAATAAAATGAAAGGGGCACACTTTAATGAAAGGGCCCAACTTTATGATGTGGAAGATGATGAAATAGAACCTTAGACCTAATTAATTTAATTAATTAAGTGCTAAAGGGGAAATGCAATGCAAAATGCAAAATGCGCCAAGGCGGGTGCTAAACTAGGTGTGAAATTGTACCACCCTAGCAAGTGCATACAATTTATAACGCTACATTTAGCCCCCACTTTAGCGGTCATATGAACACTACGTGCATATGCAAGCTAAAGTACAGAAAAGTAAACATTATTTGAAAAAGGATATGTCCATAAGTTGTCGGATGAAGCCCCCAGCGGCATCTGCAGTACTCAGTTAGGAACCACAACATACAAAACCACATGTTAGATCACAAAATGACCTAATGCTTACTAAGGAAGGTGATGAAAATTAGAGGGTAGCTATATGCCCCCCCTGTTTTGGCTTGCTAATTTTAGTGAGTTGAAATAGGGTATTATGTTTACCACTTCGAATTGTTAAATAATATTGATGACAAATGCCCACAAGAAGATTTGATATGAGATCAAAAACTAATGGAGAATCATTTGGTAAGAAAGAGGACTAAATCTCAATTCCAACACAACAAAGAGTGTGAGGATTTGAGAGTTCTCTAACACAAGATGAAGGATGTAAATGGAAACAAAATGCAAAGAGAAGAAAAGAAAGGGAAAAAGCATGAACACACACATTGGTGATCCATGAGAAAAATAGTGAGAGAGAAAACATGGACTTCTCGCCCCTAGATCTTGTCTAGGTGATCCATGGGGAAAAGGACATAGAAAACTAGCCCCTAGAGTCTGTCTAGGTGATCCATGTAAGGGAGGAGAGTGAGAAAGTCTAGCCTTATGCCGCTAGTTCCACTCAACCTCGTGCATGTGTGTGTAAGTGAGGTTAGAAGCACCTCATAGGAGTCTATTCCCAAGTATGCTACAACCTGTATATGTATAGTACAAAAGTGTGACATCTCGCTCTAAGAGTCTATGCTCTGGTTCCAAGAATAATCACCTTGCATAAAAGAAAAATGGAGACATCTCGCTCTAAGAGTCTATGCTCTGGTTCCAAGAATGACCCATGGCTCAAAAAGTGTAATGTTTATGTCATAAGAAAAGTAGAAAAAGGATACCTACCTTCATCACAAAAGAAGATACCCCAAAAATGAAACAATGTCATAGATCCAAGCAAGAGAGTTTTGCACTCTTTAAGAAAGGATAAGATAGTTGAAAAGGGATATCTTGTAGTATGTGTAAAGGAGATCCTTAGAGGAGAAGAGATCTTTGTACAAAAGACACCTATCCTCGAGAAGAATTGTCTTAGACAAATATAACATCTTCTAGAATAAGACAAAGAGGAGAATAAGAATGCAATACTTCCTCTTTTGCGAGGTGAAAGTGATTCTTAATGAAGGATGACACTCTTTTTAACCCAATTGGGAGAGTGAATTCATTATGGATGTATTTTACCAAGGGCAAAAGAGGTTGTAGTCAAGGACTTATACCTCTTGTAAGAGAGAATGCTTGAACAAACAACAACAAATGCATACAAGGAATAACATCAAGTAATAAAGTTCACACCATCCACAAAATAGGAAAAAGTAGATCCTTAGATAAGAATAAGGAAAGATCATCACCTCCCAAGGATAAGGACAATGAGAAGGACTTACACAATCTTTTAGGGAGAGATTTAGACATAAGCAAAATGTACTACATACTCACATGAGTTCATGCAAGCAAGACATTAGTGTACATAAAATGCTCCTCATAAGAAGTGGGTAGGATAAGAAAGAGAATACACATCTTCTCCCATATCTAGGAAAAGAGGATTCTAAAGAAAAGATGATCAATATTTCCACACTATTACCCCAAAGGGAAATTTTAACCATAAAAAGAAGAGATCTCTAAAATCACTCTTGTCCCTATAGGAACAAGAGATAACATAGAAAAATTAGGCTATTATGTTGCTTCAAAAATATGATTGCACTTGAAATTGTACCATCATGAATGACAATGAGCCCCCAGTAAATGAGCTACCAATGTCACATAATGATGAGCAACATAATAGCCATTAATGTTATTTAAAGATATGATAGACTGAATGAGGTATTTGAATATGACATGCTAAATGCTCAACTATAAGTGAGATAAAAAACATGTATAAAATGATAAAAATTGAAGAAGAAAAGTCACAAGAAATCTTAGAAGAGGGATGAGTGTAATTTAGTAGAGCCTTATGAATAGGAGATAAAGATTCATAAGTGGATTTAGATATTTGAGGGGAGTCATAAAGAGATTTGTTCATTGCAAAGATTTCCTTATGAGGGGAATGAGAGTTGATAGAAGTAGAAGATGATTTAGTTGAAGTGAGATCATCATCACTACTAAATATAGCATTCACATTGAGAGATGGTCTTTTAGATGCTTTGGTGGGCTTAGAAAGATTATATCCAAGTCCAAATGAATATTCATGCATGTTATGTTCTAAAGGAACTTTAATTCCTTGTTCATTTGTGCCACTACCATTTCCACTATAGCCACTCTTAGCTAGAATGTGAAAACCATGACCATGAAGGGATGCTAAATCAGAGAGGGATGGTGATGCCCCATAGGTCTCAGTGCTATTTGTATTAGAGGAAGATGTTGAAGAGTTATTTGAATCAGAGGTAGCCACAAAGTTGTTACTAAATTGCTTAGACAAAGTGGGCTTCTCTTTAGTTTCTTCCTTAGATTTTCCCTTCTCAATCTTAGGCACTCTATATTCTCCTACAAAAGTCGGGTTAAAGTCTAAAGATCCCCAATCATTATCTAAGAGAGCCTTTTCGGGAGAAAAGATATCTTTGGGAGAAGATTCTGATTGAGTAGAAGGATCAAGAGTACTAGAGGGGACAAAATCCTTAAAGGAAGTAGATGCATTTGAAGTGGTAGAAGGATTGGAAGTAGTTGAGCAAGAAGATCTAGTTCATAATGGTTCTTGAAGATTAGTATCGGCTAGCAAGGTGTATGTTATATTGTCATAAATGAATTTGACTCGCCCATGCAAAGTTAAGGGGACAACTTGTATACTATGAAGCCAAGGTCTCCCTAATAGAAGATTCTAAGTCAAATTACCAGAGATGACAGGAATAGGTGTAGGTAAAGTAACATGACCTATTGCAATAGGTAAGATTATGATACCCAAACATTCATTACCAACATTATCAAAGCCTCAAATAGAAATAGAAGAACATTTAATGAGAGAACGATCCACATTAAGCTTGTCCAATAAATCAATACTACAAACATTAAGGTCAGATCCATTGTCCACAAGGGTTTGTCTTATAGCACTTTCATTGATAATAACTATAATCATAAGAGGATCATATTGATTTTGAATTTCATGAGAAGGTAACTCATCTTGTGTGAACACAATTTGAGCTTTGGGTTTGCTTGTAGAATCAATCAGGGAAGCCATGTTATTATTATTATTATTATTAGGTGTCACTACAGGTGGGACATCTAAATTTTTTAAAGCATCTTGTAACATCCCATGATAGGCAGGTGAAGTTTGAACTAAATCCCAAATAGAAATCTTTGCCGGAGTAGTTTTAAGTTGTTCAATAAGAACATAGTCCTTACTAAGCATTTGTGAAATACGTGGAGCTTGCGGAAGAATTGGTTGAGGATTAGGAAGAGAAACTGGAGTAACAGGAGGAGGATTAGGCTGCCTATTATTTCTACTATTATAAGTATGGGCAACCGCATTATAACTCTCTCTAGTTAATTGCTTGGCATAACTATAAGGACTTATAGGTTTTCTTCCTTGCACAGTGATGATAGGTTTATTCGGAGTAAGAAAGGAATCATGACCATACCCTCCTTGGACAGTAAGGAGAGGTGATTTAGGAACTTGAAAGGTGGGAGAAGGATAAGCACCTTGGACTTCAAAGAGGCTTATTATGCTCATTCAGGTTTATCATGTTAACTAGTTTAGAAGTTTTGTTCTTGTCTAAAGATTTCGATAAAGCCACAAAGTTATCAAGAGCATCATCCAACAAAGCATGATCATATCGATTAAAAGGTTTATCTTTTGATTCAAAAGGAGACATCTCTTCATAGAGGGGATCATTGAAAACAACCATGTTACTAGATTTAGTGGAAGAGTTGATAGGAATGTACCCTTGAGAGGAATCATTCGACTTATCTTTCTCATCACACTGAAATAGCATAGTAACAATGTTTATGATTTTTTGGTAAAATGAAGGTTTGGTATCTTTAGGGTTCAAAAACTCATCCAAAGCTTCATCTAATTCATCTTGGCTATACTCATAATCAACATAATTGCATACATCATCATAAATATGAACATCTTGCAAATAAAAATCTAACATTTTGAAATAAAAATTGCATAAAACTTAAACACACAATGCAAAGAAACACACTCTTTCTTTTCCCTATTTTTTTTTCTTTTTCTCTTTTTTTCTTTTTTTTTATTTTAATGAAAAATGAAACTTAAATGAAACACACTAAATCTAGATCTAGATCTAACAAATGTAATGCAAGAGAAAGCAATGATAGATTCACGTCGGGTTCACCAAAATGTGTTAGGGAAAAAGTGAAACTAGGCTAACATGCCGTAATCCTACCTTTTGACACACATTGTGGAATACGAAAGAGCCTAGAGGTATCACACAATTGGCTACTTCTTTTTATGGAAGACAGAGCCACGGGCTACCTATTAGAGTTTCTATTCCTTTGTTGTAATTGAAAGATAAAATGATGTAAGTTCAATTCCTAACCCCAAAGTGCAAGTATGAACTAATAACAAGATTGCAGAATTGAGTTTAAACAATGAAAAGATGTAAACACAGGGACAAGACAAGAATGTAGATGCGTACCTAGAGCCAAAATCTGAGTGAAAATGTTTGGGATGGGGGTGCGGGCGGCACTATTCTGATTCTGCGCTTGAAACTACTCCTGAAACTGCTGTTTTGCAACCTGAAAAGCTGTCAGAAACTTGTTGTCTGACAGAGGGACCAGGGCACCCAGCGCCACTATCCCAGGGACCAGGCCACCCAGCGCCCCTGTCCTGGCAGGACCAAGGTGCCCCATGCCCCTATCCTAGCTTTCTGGGTTGGAATTTGGTGTGAAGTTCTGTCTCGGTCCGCTTCCGTCGGATCTGCAACTTGCGGCGTCGTTCGAATCCCGAAATTTGCACTTATATCTGAAAAGGTATGGTGGGCGGCTATATAGGGTTTTGCCATAGTCAAACCCCCACTTTGGTGATTTCCACCTCCACGAATAGCCAAGTTGTATTGTAAAAGTAGTGTGTGTGCAGACCTTGTGTGTGTGCAAGATCCTAAAATGCAAGTAAGCAAACTAGAGCAACCTAGAAAGTAAACCCTAATTGCTTGTAAATGATAATGTAAATGCTCCAAACCAAGATGCAAAGTGATCTAAAGCATGAATACAAATGATATAATGAGGCTTATGCAAAGACATGAAAAGAACATGAAATCATACCCAACCCCAAGGGACGGGTACAAGCCAATCTTCAGTCGGTGATCCCCTATTGCTCTTCAATGCCTTCAAAGCCCTAAATGGATGAATGAAATTGATGAATACTTGATGGATGGATGTTGAATGTTGTTGAAGTCTTCAAAGATCTACTCTTTCGCTGCATAAAAGGCCCCCTGAAACCAAAATTCCCATCCTTTTGAATGAGGAAAGAGAGCTCTTATATATGAAACCCTAGGTCTTAATTTCAACTTTTGGCTAGCCTAGAGATTGAATCTCCAGCCAATTTCTTGGGGTTAAGCTTTATTTTATGATTGGATCGCGCTCCTAAAATTTCAAGAAAAATGTCTGGGACTGTGTGCACTCCGGGCGCCATGGTCCCGACAACTTCTCACCAAATTTTCAGGGCCATCGGATATGATGATTTTAGAGAGAATCCCGAAGTTACAGGTGATTTCAATATATTTTGACCCCCGAAATCAAGCCCCCAAGTTCAAAATAGGACTTAATTAGGGTTTTTGATTAAATGATGTATTGGAGGAATAAAATGAAAGGGGCACACTTTAATGAAAGGGCCCAACTTTATGATGTGGAAGATGATGAAATATAACCTTAGACCTAATTAATTTAATTAATTAAGTGCTAAAGGGGAAATGCAATGCAAAATGCAAAATGCGCCAAGGCGGGTGCTAAACTAGGTGTGAAATTGTACCACCCTAGCAAGTGCGTACAATTTATGATGCTACAATTATATTTAATATCTTACATATATAATAAGTGTCACATAATGGTGAGTACTTGTTTTAATTTCATGATAGTTTGTAACTAAAATAAATTATAATACAATTATTATTCTACTTTTATTATTTATTACAATTTTAATAGTAAATAAACATTAATTTTAAAACATAATTATCGTTACATTATTGAAATTGTGACTATTAATTGTTACGTTCATACAATATTATTGAAATTTTAATTAGAATGCGACCTAATAGCTAGCCTTCTCCTTTCAGTCTGCCATGCTAATAATTTTATTTTTTATTCTTAAAATTGTGCAAATATATTTGTCAAAGATATTATACAAGACTCTATGAATTGGATTCCATTCTAAGGACATTGGAGTGAATTTGCACCCTTCAGGTTTGGAAGTTAGTACTATTATGAAGTTGTTATAATGAGTTACACTCCCATACACATTCAAGAAAAGGTGTACAAGAGTAGAAAAGGGACAATGTTCGCATGTGTTTGTAAGATAGGTATTTTGTCCCAACAGATATGATAAAAATGAGCAATTATGAAAGCAGGAATAACAACAATTATGAAGTAACATATTTGTGTTCGCGTTTCACAAAATTTATGTATAAGACTCAAATTTATTAGTCAATCAATACAAATAAATAATTTTGATGATTTAGAAATTAAAAAATTTACTTGTAAATTTTAGAAAATATTTTTAAGTATAAAAATACAAACTTATTGCAATAGCATTTCTTAAAGACAAATACTAATAATAAATTAATAATATTATAGCATGTTCAATCTCTCTTTATTACTTGCTTATATATCTTACAATTACTTTATATAAAATACATTAATGGTAAATGCCTCAAACAAATATATGCCTAAAATATGTAGATTATTCTTAAAATACATAAATTAATGTATATCAAATATACAACCATTATGCAGAGGTGAGATGAATGAAATCTTTGTAAATAATTGAAAGATTTTCTTGTTAGACTTAACCTTCTATTTGTGTAACGATTTTGGTAATGTTTAAATTATTTATGCTCATTAGTTTTATAAAATTACCTTTAAATATCTATTTTTAAGTTGAACCAAAATAATAATAGTTTATAATTGTCAAAACTTTAAAGTATTTTTATAACATAAGATAAACTAAATAAAAATGTAAGTAGCTTAAATAAAATTTAACAAAAGTGTACAAAGACCATTTTAAAATGAACAAATTAATGTGTATGGATTTTTTAAATCTATTTTACAAATGCAGTTAACCTAATAACAAAATATATCATACAATTTGAGCTGGTCTAGTGATTGAGAACTTGTGCTCTTGAAAGAGAGGTCAGAAGTTCAACTCCCGCAAGGAGGTAGGGTATGTACAACTTATTGACTTCGACCCATTACCTATCAAAAATAAATAAATAAAACTATACCTAATAGAATATAATAATTCAATGAAAAAAAAAATATAATTTAAAATTATTGAAAATAGTAATTATAAAGAGTGTATTATTATTTTATTGATTACAAGAATTATGCATTACATTCTTCTCATCGTTATTCTATAAACTTCAATACAATGTCATAGTAATTCATATCAGAAGAATTATTCATCCACAACAAGCATATGCGTCACCGACAGAAAGCTAACAATTTCTTTCAGAACAACAGCTAAATTTACAGTGTAACATCACTGAACGATCCAAAACATGGATCGGGTGAATATACAATTGAATCTACAATCAAATTTATAGTGTATACGTGAATTGAAAATTCTAATTAAATATTGAAAACAATGTCTAAATTTTAGAAATAAAATATACATAGATACATAAAAAAGTTCAAAATATATCTGATTTAATTCCTGCAGTTCAAAGTTCCTGCGGTTTGTCTTC
Source organism: Cryptomeria japonica (assembly GCF_030272615.1). Taxonomy (NCBI): domain Eukaryota; kingdom Viridiplantae; phylum Streptophyta; class Pinopsida; order Cupressales; family Cupressaceae; genus Cryptomeria; species Cryptomeria japonica. Next base: position 534,477,234 of record NC_081405.1, on the reverse strand, counting down.
TGAAATACATTTTATAGCAACATTCTATTTTTATTACTACTGTTGTGGGATATATCGTTGACAGTCTTCTTTCACTATGTCGCAGGTTCGATTCTCCTTGGGCTCCGTATAATTGTTTTTCTAGCTCCCCTGTTCGGATCTAGAGACTTGTTTTTGCATGTGAAACTCTCTCAGTACGTCGTGGCTTCAAATCTTTCGTTTTCCTTGTCACTAGCTTATGCTTTGTATTGCATATAAATATTGAGCTATTTAGCGTCGAATCAGAATGTCAGATAGCATTGTGTATTAGAAGGGCTTTTGGTCCAAGCTATTTGTCACAGGAAGCTTGCTTTGTTTCATTGATGGTTTGATTACAGTATGACCAATTGTGGACTGATGTGTTATCAGTTATATTCTTTTATATTATTTTGATCTTGATGACGATAATTTTAGCATAGGGCTATTCAACTTTCTTTTTTTGGACTTTATATAATCAATAATTTCCTTTTTTATAATTTACATTCATTTGTTGATTTATTTTGAACTTATTTTTAATATCTTGAAGACAATTTTATTGAACTTTTTTTTTTCAATTAATATATGCATTTTTTTGCTCACAAATATATAGTGAATATATATTTAACATTGTAAAATCGTACAAGTGTTGAAAATATATTTTTTTAGTTGATGATCACTACATAATGTTTTCTACGAAAAGTAAAATGAACTTGGACCCACTTTTTTCATACAAAAGACTTAGGGTAAGGTCTCATTGAAGAGGAATTTCTAAAAAATTTCAATGGGTGCTACTGAGTGTAATGCCCACATTTTTACACCAAGAAAACTTGAATAATCTTTTAATTTTTTTTACTAAGGAGTGTAAATGCATATGCTTGCAATAGCACCACTTGACAACTTTCAAAGCATAGACTTAAAACTAATATCCACTACAATTGTCTCAATAATTTAAACATGTGTGCCCACTATCTTAAAAACTTAATAATTTAAAAGATATATATATACACTCTTTTAATGCACATTTGCAATACAGGTAGCAATAAAGAAAATATACAATAGAGTAAGCTATGCTACAACACCTTAAACTATACTTCAAATAGGTACCTAATATCCTCAAACTAGCAAATCACAAATCTGAAGGTCAATAAGGATATCGATTTATGTGTTGCTTCAAGATTTGATTGTGTGAATGTTTTTTCATCAACGTCTCAGATCACACTCCATGATCCATCATCAGGATGAGATAGAGATCATAAGGATTATGTGAGTGTTTTTTAATCCTTATGATCTCTATCTCATCCTGATGATGAATCATGGCTCGTGTGATCTGAAACGTTGATGAAAAAACACTCACACAATCAAATCCAAAAGTAGCACATACATCAATCTCATGGATTTTCAAACTACCAGCAATAATAAGGATACCCTAAAGTGAATACGACAACATAATATGCATTAAAGATGTCATTTATTTAACCTAATGTTCAACTTATCAATGTTGAACTCATCAACAAGTGTTATAAGACCTTGCTAATATATCTCGTTGAGTTTGCCCAGTTCCTCAACCTTTGATGCTAGAGGAGTACCTTTTCTAACCTGATGCTATTAAACTTATCAATGATGAACTCACACACAAGTATTAGAAAGTTGTTAATATATCCTATTGAGTTCCCTCAATTCCTTAGCCTTTGATGCTCAAAGAGTATTAATTTCAATTTATAATAGTAAATGGAAACTCAAAGACTATATTAATAACATTTATGATTCTTATACCCAAATCTAATTAATTTGATTGCCTTAACAATCTATAATCTCATTAATTTAAAAATATACTGTTTATTATAACATCATGATAATAACTAATTGAAATATATTATACCCTTATTATTATTGTTTCAAACATAAATATCATTAACCCCTTTTTTAATTTTCTAGAGTGCTTTCACTCCCTAAAACCCCCCAAGAAAAAAAGTACAAGAGTTATGCGCTCTTATTTTAACTTCAACACATATGCTTATATTTATGGCATGTACATTCATGCATATATAATTTATATGAATAATCTTACATAGACCACCACATTCGCTTGCATATTTGAAAATGTATCTACATTTTGTATAGATTCAAATTGTTTATATAACCCTTAGCAAATTTGAACCCTTTTTTTAGCGATAATAAGTATCACTATCATATCTCTTTAATAAAGAGGTAAAAAAGTAGGTGATCACAATCGTAGAAGTATCTCATTTATATGATTAAAATCTCATTTATATTGGCTACATAATCATGGTTAAAATCTCTGTTAATTGGCAGTTTAGAATCTGTTATTCAAACTTTCTATAGTTTATATGATCTTCGATGACATAAACTTGTTAGATTAGATTTTGGAAAGATAGATGATGATGCATATGGTTTTTTGCTTTCCTTGAAACCCTTTATCTCGAAAGTGTTGAGAATGGTTTCAGAAGAATACAATAAGTTTTTTGATCCTTCATCAATCAGCTATGTTAATACTGTAATTATCCATAATTAATATAAAATCTCGGCTCTGCCTTTACTGATAAAAAAAAAAAAGTATCTCATTTATTTAAGATTTTATATTCATGCATATAATACATCCCTTTGCAAATGGTATGCTTGCATATATGTCGAATATTTAATTTAATTTTTATTTTTATAATAAACAAAATGTGCTTTGAAATGAACTTTTTCACTCATAATAATATACATCTATATTTCTTGATTGTTGGTGTTTGCAAGAATAAGTTAAGTCCCATTGATGAACTTGGCCCATGCTTCATTCATTCTTCATGATCAATGGATCAACGAGACAAAAGGGGGATTTCATTGAAATAAGCAAATCTCACTAGTGGACTTTGTTCTCACTTATTTTCATGTTCAATAACCTATTCTTGTTAACGATGAGTCTCGTGGCACATTGTGATTGGAACACATGATTGACTATTGAACTTGTGTCACAACATAAAAAATATAGTTGAACAAAAGGATAGCTAGGCAACGAAAGGAGGATGTTGAAATGGTTGGCATTTGAGGGAAAAGAGAACTGTGAGAGAAAGTTTTGTTAATAGAGATTGTAATTTTGTTGTTCTTGAAAGAGATTGTAACCGAGAATTGTTTAATAAAAGACCCTAGTTCTTTGCTAAGTAAATTATCTTGGCTTTGTGTAAACACTACTGTGTGCTTGGGCTTATCTCCGATCTTGTTTACTCCAAGTGGTATCAAATCTAGTTTGTGACTTGAAGGTATCAAAGATATGAAGTTTTGAGGGAGAATTTGTTGTAGGTAAGTGGGAAAGGATAAAAAACTTGCAAATGCAAAGAAGTTACATTAAATGGTGCATCATGGACATGGTAGAAGAGGAAGGTCCCAAAGAGAAGCAGACCCAGCTATAAAGGAAATGTTAAGAGGAATAGTCACCAAGCTTGAAGCTACTGAGACATCACAGCAAAGAGCAATTCATATCAAAGATGTTAGTGATGAAGAGGACGAAGAAGTTGAAACAACAGAAGGGGAAAATCAACCTACAATTGATCAGGAAGCTGAGAGGTTCATTCAAACCATAGCTAGAGTAAATACCAAACCTCATTTTGATAGTACAACTTATAATCATAACTTGAATCCATATGAATTACTGGATTGGATCTCGAAGATGCAGAAATATTTTTATTTTGAAGACACATAAGAAGGAAAGAAAGTAAAATATGTATGCACAAAGTTGAAAGGTCATGTGTCCCTATGGTGGGATCATGTGCAAATTGATAGACACAAAAGCGGCAAAGAGAAGATAAAATCGTGGGACAAAATGGTCACCAAACTGAAGGCAATTTTTTTGTCAACTACCCACCACATAAATCTATTCTAGAAATCTTAGATTTTGAAGTAGAGAGAAAAATGTGTTAAAGAATAGATAGAGGAATTCTATCAATCAAGCGTACAAGTAGGCCACACTAAAGATGAGGTAGAACAAGTTTCAAGGTATTTAAATGGCTTGCATGTGTCGATTTAGCATGGAATAAATCTACTTAGTTTACATAGTGTAGAGGATGCCTATCAATGTGCTTTGAAGGCCAAGGAGAATTTAAATAGGGGGGTAACACAACAATAATAGGGGAAGAGGAAGAAATGCAAATGGTAGAGGGAAAAGTAGTGGTGGAAGAAGAAATTCAACTAGATAAGGTGAAGCTAGTAACTCTGCACACAAATTCCTATGCTCAACAAAAGGGAGGTGGAATAATTTTTTTTGGAAAAGGTGAGACCTTCAAAGGACGAGGGAGTATTCAAAGAGGAAAAAGTAGGGAATTTACTGGTTCATGTTACCAATGTGGAGAAGTTGACTATAGAGATTTTGAATTTCCATAGATACTAAGTGGAGGTAAATGAAAGGAGGCTAAAATTCATATGGCCCAAGGGGCCAATGAAGTTGTAGAATCTTCAAAGCATTGAGAGGATTCAAAGGATTGTGAATCCTTAATCTTGAGAATTTTTTTATTAAACCTAAAGAAGGTAGAGGTTGAATCAATTCAAAGAAGAAATCTATTTAGAACCAGATGTAAGTCTAGTGGAAAATACTGCAAGGTGATTGTAGATAGCGGTACCAAAAAATGTAGTTTGTTTGAGGAAATGGTGAAGAAATTGAAGTTGTAACAGTTAAAATACCCCAGCCCATATAAACTATCATGGTTGTAGAAAGAACATCAATTGGTGGTAACAACACAATCCTTCATCAATTTTCAAATTCAAAATTATAAGGATGAAATATTATGTGATCTAATACCAATGGATATATGTCACATCTTGTTAGGTAGGTTGTGGCAATATGATAGGCATACTATTCATGATGGAAAAAATAACACCTACACCATCACGAAGGATGGTCAATATTTTGTTTTGAACACTATGAAGGATAAAGAAGAAGATGTGGAAGGTAGTTCGAGAGTGTGTCCAATTTCATGGATGAAATTCATGAAGGATTTGAAGAAGGATGGAGTTTGTTATGCTTTTTTTTTCTAGCCAACACAACACATGACAACAAGAAAGGAGTTACCTATAGAAATCAAGAATTGATAGATGAATATGCAGAGATAATGATGAAAGAATTGCTAGATAGATACCACTAGAAAGGGAATCATTTTCGTCTTGTCAAATAAATCCTAGAGGTCCTCTCTTTGTATTAGGTCCTCATAGTTCCTTGGTTTCAACCTCTTCAAAGCCACTCCCATTTTTCCCTTCTACAATCTGAAAAACTTCAAAGAGGTATGATTTGGTACATAGACATTTCTCTTTTCACAAAGCCTACTTAACTTCTTGCACAATACAACCATAAATTTATAATGAGTCCACATTAGTAAATCATATTATTTGTTAATTTAGGTCTCATAACTTTAATTCTATACAAGAATTGAAGTGGTTTTTCTTTTAGCCAAATGGATTAGTGAAGCTTTGATAGTAGACTCATCTTGGAAACTCTTGATATGGTACTGTATTCAAGCAACTATTATTGGTAAAACATTGAGTATTGTGCATTGGAATGACAAGGTCCTTCTAGCTCAATATTTCAAGATTTGTGGTTCAACTCCTCTCAACTACATATGAAAGGGTTGGTAGTTGGTTTTCCATAAGCTATCCTAGTTTGATCAATTCTTTAGCCATGGTTCAAACTTTGTAACTTCTTAAATTTGGTGGAATCAATCGATCCAAGAAAATAAAAAATTGTTAGCCATGACACCAAGTCACAAAGCCAAAAGTATCTTCAAGAAAGGCATTCAAAATTTTAGTGATCTTTGAGATCCCTCATACTTCACTTGACAATATTGGGTTCATCTCAAGTTGATCTTTAATTTAAATAACATATACAAAAAACTCCAAAAACTTGTGCCCCACAACATAACAATTCTAATATCCTCCAATTGTCATTCTTGTTTTCTCAAGGATCGGAGGTGGCTTAATGGATGTATCCTTAGAATGTTTCCTCTCAAAGTTATTTGCAAACAACTTGTCCCTAGCTTGTCAATTTCCTATTGTTATAATGCTCTTTGGAGATGTAATCTTAAACATGCTAGTTGGAGTAAGCTTAGCCTTCAATATGGAAACATAAAGTTGACTCTCAATCCCCACTCACTGCTTGGAAATTATTGTATGCAAAACTCCTGGAATTGGTTCTTGCCTTAAATTCATGCATTTGTCACCTCCTTGTCCCTTCTATGGTAGAATTGAATCCTTCAAACACTGCTTCTAGTATTATCCTCATCCTAAATAATTATGGAAAACACTCTTTGACCTACATTGTTTCACTTCCCTTGGTCCTACAAGGTTGTACTTCTTGGTTTTTCAACTTCCCACAACATGATTTCTAGTTCATGTTGTTTGTCTCTTATTAATTACATTTGGAAGTTTAGATGTCTAGTTACATTGTCTCATTCACTTTCTTCATGTGAGATTGAAATTGAAATCATTTTCTCCGCTCTTCTAATTAGGGTGAAGTTTATAATATCATCAATAGTACAAGGCACTAGCAACAATGCTATCAAGTAGCAAGCTAGAGATGTGCTTCCCCAACTCAAGGATAAGGTTTTCTCTCCAAGATTGCATTCTTTCTCAAATAATACTCTTCAATCCTCTTCAACAAGTGGCACAAATTAATTTTGAATACTAGGGTTATGTTTTGTTTTATGTATGGATTCACAACTACGAATGTATGCTTTCTAGTTTGGGGTTGTATCCATTCTCAATGCCCGTCATCACAACTGTTGTATATTCAATTTTGTAGTGTTGATGCATCATGTTTTCAATGTTGTTTCTCAATGCAAATACTCCACTTCGCATGTTCAATGCTATCATTCTCTAATATTATTATTCCTTCTATGTTTGTGCAACATAATCAATTTTTATAATGTTGATTCAGCTCAGCAATCTTTGTATCTTGTAATACTTAGTAATTTCTGTAGTCACATAAATCTTTCCACCTAATTAAATGAATATTTACTATTTTTCTAATTAATAAACCCACTAGCCAACAGTTAATTAAATTAACATTTAATTAATTCATCCTCAACCATTCTCCTATTAATTAAATAAATTATTTAATTTATTTTAATTAATTCATTAAACCAAATTCACAATCAATTAAATGAATAAATCATATTTATTTAATTCCAGACCCTTTCCTCTTTTAAATTAATAATTAAAATATTTATTTAAATCCCTAAACACCCCCCCCCCCCCCCACTTGCATTTTCCAACAAATACAAGTTGCGACCACAATTGAAATAAATTAATTTATTTTAATTAAAATTCTATTTTCCCTCAACCACCAAACCCACTCGCAATCCTAAATCCCCTTCTAGAACCTTCTAACCACTTTCTAATCATTCCTAATTAGCCTAATCCATCCCCTATTTATTGTCACATTCCTAAGCAACTTGAAGTCACCGCTCAAAGACTCCAAAGTCTTTGAAAATCATTTAATGTTTTATGTGCTCAACAAGCTAACCTCTAAAGTCTTCCAAACCACTAATGGCTCTAACATGACCATTAATGGCTCTTACATAACCATTTATGGTTAAATCCACTTGCCCCCATGGTTAGAGACTTTACCTCTAACTCAACCCTCATTTGACTCGTGGATCTCTTCAAGCATTTATTGCTTTGACCATGGTTATCCTGACTAACTCTTGCACAAGAGTTTATCCATTGGATAATGGCTTTATTCATTCAACTCAACATTAACCTTACCTCCCAAGTTAACCCTCAAGTCATGTCAAGCATTTAATGCTTATTCCCTCTCCTCTCAACCCATCTCTTGTTGACATTTGTCATCTTGGGATTGGATTGAAAGTCCTCACATGGATCATAAACCCCTCAATCCTCACCCTTGATGAGATTACTCAATCTCAACCATCCATTGCTCCATTTTACCTATAAATAGAGCTCATTTCTTCATAATCCAAATCCTGAAATCTTGTATGCATCTAATTTATAGTGAAATTTAGAGATCATTTAGCATAATCATCTGCATTTGTCTTTTTGGGCTACAAATTAACATTAGATAATTAGATATTATCTCATTTTAGTTTGTTCACATTTTCATTCTCATAATCATCCATTCTACAATCTTGAACCTCCATAAGACATCCAGAATAGTGCAAAAAACTACTGAGAGCTACACTCATTTGGAAACTTGGAGAGGAGAGGAACAAGGGAGGAGTAGCTACAAACATGGTGCAGGGCATTTGGAGATGTCTTATTGCATTTCTTAGATGTATTAAGCTTTATATCTTATGTTTTGTGTCTCTCTTGATATGTTTCTTAGGATAGTGTTTGATTTGTGATTTCTAACACTAACTCTTGGTTTTGTTACTTGTTGTTTGTGTTTGTTTTCCCAATATCCTAACAATCCTTTTTGCAGAGCATCAATTTCTAATTTAAAATCTTCTTCCAATAAAAAATCCTAAGGTTTCAAAGCCACACAATCAAACATGATGCCACATTAGTATGTTTTTTGTTCAAGTATTCAAAAAAGTAAAATAAAAAAAGATAGACTGAGTGCAATAAGTCATGTTTTATTGGTATGCTGATATATCACATGATTTGTTTGTTTTATAGATCTAAAGAATATATTTTATTCAATTATAATTATTCAACATCAACAATAACAACTTTAAAGTAGCAATTATTGATACAATATTATTAATAAAATAATAATGGGCATTAAATCAACAAACACTATAGCAACTATTAGAACATGTTCAACTAATGAAACTTTTCTCCTAATATATAAAATTAACACTTACAATAGATAGTACACCAAACAAAAAATATAGGCACGTGTCATCTTACAAATGGTATTAGCACCAATCAAGTAATTAAATTATGCATTTTAAACTTTCAGCTTCATCTAGATTCATACAACTCACAAATCCATAGATTTAAATCCTCATCACAACTTTGCAAAGATAGACTCTTAGGAGAAGTGTGAGTGCAAAATTTATACTTAAACACTATATAGCCAACTGGTCATCTACGAAGTAGGGAGAGAATTGCAAAGAAAAAATATTTTCTCAATTACCTGCATAGTGTGTGAGACATCATATTTGATAGTGAACAAATAGGAGAAATTCAATCGAATACTTCAAAAGATTTACCTTCATTGCTTATTTTTTATGCTGAGAGATATACTTGTAAACTAGAGGATATGAAGGATATCAAGATGATAGAAGCTACTAGCAAATATTAATGACAAAAAGATGATATAAAATTGACTTCATGACTGAGGTAGTTGAGATTATTTCCAATAGTCTTCTTCCTCTTTTGCTTATCAATTCAAAACAATCTCTCAAAAATACACCTTTTCTCCTAGTTTAAAATGGTTGGTGATGAAAAGGATCATTTAATTATTTAAGATTTATAAAGAGTAGTTTCTAACAATTTTCGTTCACTCAAAAAAACTATTTGTAATAATAACTAATAGCCTATGAGTTCAAATTACAGTTAAAAAAAGAGTGAGAAGTTCAAAATAAAAAATGCCACATGAAAACAAAAGGACAAGCCCAACAATCAAACAAAATAACAAAGATAGGAACTATCTAAAGTGAAAGCATTTCAATTTCCAACTTAATTTTAGTTTTGAATTATCATGAAATCATAAGCTATACATTTAATGTTTTCACCAAAATTTTGCTCAATCAAATTATCTATATTTACAAATTACAACAAGGTTTGAAAAGATAAGAATTGAGTAGACAAATTAAATCCCACTAGAGTACACCAATAAGAAACATTTTCAATTTATTTTCATATATTTATTTTTTTAAATACAATAATAGTGGAGAATATAGACAAACAAAATAAGTTCCATATGTTTTCAGTAATAAAATGTAGTCGTTGCAACACCTAAATGCTAGGACAACTAACATTGATTAAGCCCAGTATAGCTACACAACTACTGTAGAGTCCTAGCCCATTTCCATATATTGATATAGCTAGCATATGACGATATCCGCCCAATATGACTAGCATATGACGATATTCGCAATCAGTTTGTTAATGAATTAAAGGTGGACAGCTGGAATGAGCTTTTTGAAGAGACAAGAATTCACAAAACAACGAGTTTCCTAATAAATATCCACAACAAGAAAGCCAACATAGAAAATAACTTGAAAATTGGCTAGCATGTTTCATCTTGATCTCCTAGACCGTGGGTCTCGTGAACGTCATTAAAATTCCTTCATTCATTCATTTATAGTCGAGTCTAGAACCCATGTAATGGTGGGACAAAAGGCACTGTCTACCCAGGCAGCAAAACGACTTGTAATATTCCCATCCATGTGTCATGCCTGCGTACCCCTCCAACATACGGTGTAGCCGCTGACATTTACGGTATTTATTTCCTTTGCTGACTGGGTGTCCCATTCTGCAAGTCTCTTGATCCAAATGCTGACACAGCAGATTGCACAGAGCAAGTAATCTGTCGAACAAAGTAAGTAATCAATGTGATAGCTAGCGTCTAATAATTTAGGTTTTAACTATTAATTTTAACAGTGAAGATAAAAAAATTACCTTCATGATAATATAGCTTGGTGAAATTTAACTACAAATGTAATATACCTAATAGATTTTAATGGTGAAGATAAAAATAAATTACGTTTAAATTTTTCAGGTGTTAAAAGCAATTTTTTTATGTAGAGAAATCTTCCAGTTTTAAAACAATTCTAGAATGGAATTTTTGAGGTGGTTCAAGGGAAAAATAAGTTGTGTAAAGCAGATGCTTTTCAACGCACAAAATAATTTTTTTTCTGTACATGTTATTGTAAGAATTAAAAATAGTAAAATGGTAAGTATAAATATTATTTTTTAAATAAATAAATTTAATAAATAAAGAAATTGAACTCTTAGTTATCTCTTTTATTAAAGAAAATAAGCAAAAACAAAGAAATGAAAATCAAAGAATCAATAAAATTTACTTTCTAAAGAAAAAATAAAATTAGAAGATATCCAAAAAGAGTTATTTCTTATTTTAAGAGATTGAATAGTAACTGAATAAAATAGAATAAGAAAAAAAAAATCCAAGAAATAAAAATCTATAAAAAGAGTGACAAATAAAAAATGCTAAATAGTGGGATAAAGAGAAAAAGGGAGAGAGACAAAGAAAGGAAAAACAAAAAGTCTTAATGTTATAAAAAAGATATCATCAAGATAAGGATCAAAAGGAAAAAACACAATCCAAAGAATGAAAAAGAATTTAAAAACTAAGAAAATAAAATTAAAAACTAGAGTAAGAAATTGAAACAATGATTTGTAAGAAATTCTTAAAAATCATATATATTTAATTTCTTGGCAAACAATCCAAATGACACTCTTAGACATTAAGTGAAAATAAAATCTAAGAAATAAGAAAATTATCTGGGAATAAAAGAAGAATTAGGTCCTTATTCTGAATTCTCTTTGTTTGTTTTGGACTTGTTTCTAAGCAATAATTTAATGTATAAATGGTATATTTATATGCAGGAGTTGAAAATTTGTCTAAACCTTGTCAAACAAGTCACTCATTATTTCCCAAACAGTTATCTTTATCGATTGGTTGAAAAAGGGTACATTATATCAAAGAGTTCAACTTCTTGAAAGCATAATGAAAAAGACTGCTTAGGATTACAATTAAGAGAAAGTTAGACCTTGAGTTACGTAGTTAAAACTTGATTCTCATCATCTTATATATGAGAAAAAAAGACACTTCGATAAGAAGAGTGAAAAGAAAAAACTTATTTTTTGAAAAGAAAGAACTTGTACTTTTTACATTAAAGAGGTAGTAGCATATAGAGATATTCCTATACATAAAAAATAATTTGAAGAAAGAAAATTTAAATAAATTATTTGAAGAAGCAAAATTTCACAAACCTTTGAAATTTCTTTATCAAATCCACAGCAGAAACATCACCCAAGGAAAATTGAAAATTGTAAAAAATGCAACTTTTCATTTCGTAAACGTCATAAAAATCCATCATCCATTTACTCATTCATAGTAGACAATTGCGTAGAAGCACTCACATTTGGAAGGAAAGGTCGGTCAGAGGTGCCTCTAGGCTAAGCCAAGGGTCTTTCGTTTGGGTAGCTTCTGGTCAATCAGTGTTTTCTTTTCAATGTCAAGAATTGCATTTTCTTGGAGCCTGTAGCTGTCACTGTTCAAGATGACTATGTGCTTCAGACGTTTCCTTTCAACTTCCCTTATTCTCTACAACTAGTTTCCTTGCCCCCTTGCAATTTGAGCTCATGGTGAAAAAATTATTACTGAGCTTTGTTTTGTCAATTTTCTTCTCCTCAACCCCTCATTAGTTTAACACGTAGGGTTTCTCTTTATGCATTAGAATTTTATTAGATTGATTATGTGAATTTTATGGTTTTTAATTTAATTTAATTTTATATATTTTCATTTTATTTGTTTAATCAAAAATTTATAGGTTTTTCCTTGTTTCTTTGTTTTTTTTATATTTTAATTTTTTTATTTTCTTGTTTTCTAAGTCATACAAAATCATCTCTCTTTTGATTGATTTATTTTTAGGGTTATAAATTTCTTCTTTTGGGTATGTGTTGACGTGTATTTTGTACACAACCAAACAGAAAATAAAATACCCAAATGGTACCTTATCCTCTCTTGATTAAAGTCTCTGGATGCTGAAGATGTCATGAAAAGGATCAATTAGGATGACTTCAAGGTTCTTCGTTGTAGGATCTCTATGTGTGGATAAGCACTAGTGGTATGATGTGATTTTGCTGGAATCACAAGGGGACTTACACTTGAAGACCTAAATGTCTTATTTGCTTTGAATATTGCTGGAACATAGGATTTTACTAGCTTTGATTTGAAAAAAGGGAAAAAAGACAAGGGCAAGGAAAGGATCTAATCCTAACACTAAGAATGTAGGAGCAATGAATGATCTTTGATGAAATTCTAACTAAGTCTTGTTTTGACATCCCAGGATCATCTCCACAAGGTTAGTGCGATCTTCGAAGGAAAGCTTTATGATGTTTAGATCATCACTACAGGCATAGACACCATCAGGCTAATGCATATCAATGAAGAAGAAACAATTGAAGTTAAGCTTAAGCTGAATGATTCCAGTTGACTACACAAGGCAAGTCTGCAATCAACAAACTGCTAGTAGTATGGATATATGAATTTCACCATCAATCAAACACATTTCTTCTACTCATCTAATAACATAAAATCAACTATGAGAAGTATAGAGACCATGCAAATTGTTGAATCGACCCATAAATTTCACCATTTCTTCAATGAAGTTCTACAAGTCTTTTACAACAATGTCTTGGCAACAATCTTTGCCTTCTCTTTCTATTCTACTCTAATTGCCATTCTATCAACTGACTACTCACCTTCTAACTATTGACTAACTATTTTCTATTAACTCCCTATTAGTCTTTACAAATGAAGAGTCGGGGCTTATATAGTGCCCTTAATACAATTCAATGGCTAAGATCAATTTGAGATCAATGGCCAAGACTCTACAATGAAAACCCTAATTAGGGTTTGTTACAACAAACTCAATTATGGCCAATGAAATAATTGTATTAATTGGACACATGTCTTCTCTGGAATATTCGACCAATGGATAGCTAGGGTAGGTACATCGAAGTTTGTGCCACCTTTAATGAGCCAGGTACATTGAATCTGGACATGCTGAGGTGGACCAAACTGACTGGAGAAGTGATGACTAGGATGCCACCTTGTCTGACACTTGTAACTTGGTAGATATTCAACTTGATGTTGCTGAGAAGCTAGCTTTAATTAACTCTTCTGAAACTATCTGCTTCTTCAACGAACCCTTGCTCTAACTTCTTTTGTCTTTGATGTGTAGGATGATGATGTACCTCACCTTAGAATGCTAGATTGGAAGAGGTCGCCCTTATCCTTGCTTGATCTTCTTGGAGGAGACCGTCCTTGATCTGGCTTGATTTTCTTTGATGAGAGTCTGCCAAGTAATAGATCTTCCGACTCCGGGCCGCCATTTGATGCCTACACAAAAGATTAAAGTTAGTATTTGAGCATCAAACCTTAAAGCATGAAATTTAAGACCTTTCAAAGGTAAAACTTAAGATATTAATTTGAAAAAGTCATGATACATCTAGAATTCTTCATTTCCTAATTAATTAATCAACAAAATAAAAATCTCAAGGCTTAGACCTTTTTTCAAAAATTGGTATGAAATTAAAACAAGCCTTGACGAAGAATATCAAAATGATTTCCATACCTTCTCTTGAGTACTTAACTCTAAGACCTTCGAAAATGATGAAAGAAGACTAGATTTTGCTAGAGAAGGTTTAGATTTTAGTCTTACCTTGGATTAATTATGCCGCAATTAGTCTTCAAAAGAGCTCCACCCTCCTTAGCCTCCAACACTTAGCAAAATTTTGCCTTCAAATACCTTGCAAAATCTGGAAATTATCCTCCAATCTAGCAAGAAATTTGCCTCTCCAATTTGCTCCTCAAATTTGCATTTAAAACAATGAATGAATGATTTGCATTTGTCCACAACACTCCTCTCTTATAGAGCGCTCACCCTAATCAACCATGAGGCCGACCTAGCAAATAAGCCTTAAAATAAAATAAAAAACACTAAAAAGGAGGCCGACTTGACAAATAAAGGCAAATAACAAATATTGAGCGCCAAACTTAATTAATTTTTTTTATTTTCAAAATTAATTTCAATGCCTCCAAGGGGAATTTTTCATTCATTTCAAGGCCTAAAAATTAATTTATTAAATGCAAAATGCTTTTAAATTAATGCAAATTTAAATTTAATTTTCCAAATGTCTCAAATTTAGCAATTTTAGTGATTTAGTGCAAACTGGAGAATATCAATTTTTTGATCAAGGTCTCAATGAAGTTTGCTAATGATTTTGCCCTAGACCCTCTCCAAGGGTCAGGAGCGATTTTCATAATTTGGCTCAAAATTGACATTTTTCAAAGTTCAAAATCTCTTCAAGGCATCTCAAATAGGTCTTCTCACTGAATTCCAGACTTAGCTCTATCCATCTTAGGAGAAAAAGTTTGATTTTGGTGTTTTTCGCCCTGGACCCTCTCCAAGGGTCAGGAGCGATTTTTGCAATTTTGACTAGAAATCCTCATTTCCTTATCTAAAAACTTCTTCACCAAGCAAGATCATGTTTATGCCTGCAAACTAAGCAAGAAAATCCTTTTTCCAAGTTTTTTGCCTTGGACCCTCAGCAAGGGTCAGGAGCGAAATTCCTAATCTTGGCCAAAATCCATCATTTTTTCAAGCTTTTCAAACATTTCCAACATTCGCTTCAAAATGCCTTGCAAGTCAAAATTTGGTCAAATAAGGCAAGGAATGAGTCCTAGGTTTATTTTTGCCTCTGACCCTCTGGAAGGGTCAGGGGCGAGATTCGCTTTGGACCTCCTGAGAGGGTCAGGAGTGAAATTCGCTTTGGACCCTCAGGAAGGGTCAGGAGCGAAATTTGACTTTTTGAACTCTCCGTCAGGATCATTTTATGGAATATAACATTTAAGTATAAGTGACATTTTAAGTTATATTCCATATATACTTTCAGGATGTTTGAGAGTGGTTTTAGACCTCCAAGAGCCATATTGCAAAATCTAGTTTTTGAAGGATTTTCAGTTTTTCAAACTTAGTCAAATTTCAGGATCAGGACATTCCAGACTTAGCCAATTTTCAGGATCAGGACATTCCAGACTTCAACACTCACCAACTTGACCTAACTCAAGCAAAACCTTCTACCCAATTGATCTCCTGGCGACACTCAAAATGCAAAGGCTAATAGACAAACCCTAAAACACTAGAAAACAAACCCTAGAAAGCAAAAAGTAGGGGTCCCCATTTGCAATGGGGCGATGTGTGAAATGGTCACAACAGTATGTAATGATTATTTATCATTCTTTAATGAGCTTTGATGCTCGGCATAAGGTTTGTGGGATTTGGCATGACATTCTTTTGAGAAGAGTTATTTAAATATCTAGAGTCCATCTCCTATGCTTAAATTTCTATACCTTTTTTAATGAGGATTTTGAGAATCCCCTTATATGGGTACATGTTATATATTCTTCCTAAAGTCTAATAAATACATTTTTAAAGAGCCATCATCTTTCATACTTGGGTTTAAAGTGTCATCATGTTTTTATACCCATCATAAATTGTCCTTGATGCTCAACTCCTTGATTTAATTTAATATTTTTTAAGAGTTGGCAATGTAGTCCTACACTTAGTTTAGTATTATTTATGTTGTCCCTCTAGTATTTTATCAGGAACATCTTGCACTAGGTTATCATTTTTGGAACTTTCTTTAATGTCACTCTTATATGCGTGTTATTTTTTTCTTCTTTCAAAGTTTGATCCCTAATAAATCAAAGTGTTTCTTTCTTTTCTATCATGATTTCAAGATGACCTTCATTGACATATTTTTTATAAAGCACCTTTGGTTACCAAACCCTAATAAATTTCAAAGAATTATTCTATTGGGTTCAAGGATTGGTTTTTCTTTGAGTATAACACCATCTACAAGAAATTGAACACTTTAGCATCGCTTAATCTTATGCTTCTCAATATGTCGTTAGGCATCAAAATTATTAGATCCTTGATTCCTATAGTGTGGATAATGATGAGAACTTGAGCATGAAGATAGTGATGGATTCAGATTTCTAAGACCTAGCACTAAAGCTACCTTGGAGTTGATTGGTTTTTTTTATTTTCTGTGATTTCCAAGATAAATAGAGGTGTTCATTCTACATGAGTTTCTTGTATCAAAATACCCACCAACACCACACAAATGTATCAAGGCAGTAATCTTCTTGTAGGTGGATACTTTAGCATATCATACCTAAATTTTAAAAATACATTATTTATGATTTTTTTTTGTCTTTTATGTTTATGCAATGAACTTGCGTAACCTTGTATTCCCTAAATGTTGATGTTTCTTAAGAGCCTTTCTTAGAAGAATCTACATAGGGTTATCCCATGTTGTTTGTTTAATATATCATGTATGAAATATTCCCTCTAATTAAAACATATTTGGAGGCGATGGAATTGATTTTTATTTAGTTCGTCACATGATGTATCATATAATTAAACTATTTTTAAGTCTTGGATAAGGACAATTACACAATAAAATTTAGGAAAATTTTTACATGGATTTCAGTTTGATATGGTGGACTTTTTCTTGAGGATTCTTATTATTATTTGATTTTGTGTAACTTGTGATGTTATTGAATTGTGATGACCTATGTCCAAGCTAGAATTCTTAGTTTAAACTTGGATAGCATTTAATCATACCCATATAAAGACTACCACTATTCCAAGTACTATTCATCCTTGTCATGTTATGATAATGCTACATTTATAGAATAATTTTTCCTTCCATTACCATTTAGTTCCCTCTTATCTCTCACTCTTTTTATACATCCTTCATTCTACCCATGCTTCTCATTGCTACCCACACTTCTAAACTTTCAATACACTAGTCAAATATTTTGATCAACTTAAGAAGAAAATTGTAACTTTAACTCTATTACTTTTAATCCTCCACACTGAACATGTTTTACATGTGTGGTTGTTACACACCCATTGTACATCGACTTTATTGTAGCTATATTTTACTTATAGAAAAGGTGGTCACAATATTGACCTACAATCTTTTAATGATACATGTCTAGATGTTACATATGAAGATAAAGTCTTACCTAAATTATTTTTATGAACCCTAAGGATTATGCATGCCCTTGAATAATTTTAATGCAAGAGCAGGATAGCTTCTATTTATATCTATTATTTTGACATGCTAGCCACCTCTTTCTTGCAACGCTTATGTATCAATATGCTCTTATAAATTACTAACTAATTTAACTAAATATTCTCAAATACATACATTTGAGTCTACTATTGACTATGAAATCAACTTACAATATTTATAGCTCATAATTACATAGGGTACTAACCATTGAAATGAATACTAATAGGTCCTAGAGATTGTCATGTGGCCAATTGATGGAGATTTGAAAAATGGATCTAATCTTTATATTCTTGTATTAAATTTGATATTATTGACTTGCATGCTAACAATATTAAATTTAGTAGCTAGATAGTATGGACCTTGAGTTGATTTTGGATCCTTAGTCCCTACATGTAATTAAGTTGTATTTTACCTTAAATGAAATTCCAAGTATTTTTAATATTGATTTATGAATGGATTTATTAAGCATCACACTCCATGTACAAAAATTAAAATTTCACTAGAGTTGTACCATCCCTTGGAGAGATTTAAAACTTTTCAAATTATCTTATTAGGTTTTTATTATGGTAGTTATATATTGAAGGGAATACTTATCATTAGTGTCCTAAGGCTCTAATGTAATGTCATTATGTTCATGTGTGTGTTTTGTAATGTCACATAGTCAAAGATTTGACTTAGGTCCATATTTGTTTTTAATTTAGGACTAAGATAAGACATCAATAATTAATTTGTAAATTAAAAGTTTAGGGAAGAAAGAATAATTTGTGTCTAAATTTGAAGATACTTTTCATGAGCTTATTTCTTGATGTATTTTTTCTTTTAGGTGCTTAGTTTTCTTAGTTCCTTCCTCGTCTATTTACAATAATTCCTCTATATTTTATTCTCTCCTTCCTCAGCACCCTTCATATAGTAAAAGCATTTTCTACACAATTACCAACACATTGAAAGATATCTACACTAGCTTCTACCAATCCTCAAATTTTATAGAGGGTAGAGATCTTTTAGTTGTAAACTTTAGTCAATTTCATGTGATGTTTTCATCTCTCCACAAACCAAACCTTAGGCTATGAGAGCAAAGTTTGTACAACTATAATGGGAGGTCTCAAGTGACAATGTGTCTAATCATATAGCAAAGACACTCATAATAGAAAATATAGTAGCAACAAGAAATAAGATTATCATTTAATAAAATAATACATTCAAAACTTTAGCCCAAAATAGTACAAAACTAAAATAAGTAGTTCTAAACATGAAAAACAAGGATATAGATGAAAATAAGAACATAATGAAGAACTGCATGGTGAAAAATAATTTTGAATGAACTTCCCATCTTTGTCAATAGGGAAATGTATATTTATTGTAAAAATTAAGTTGACACTCAAAAAACATTAACCTTTATTGAGGGTATGTGCAGGATCATGGTGTGCCGAAATAGGCCCTTAAGTGGCAATGAAATTTTAGAAAATCAGAGTTATGCAACTTTACATGAAAATTTGAATAAGTTGTGAACATTATTTTTAAAATATGTAAGAAGAGAATCTATAGAAAATTGGATGTAGTTTTGAAGATACTAGTTGTTTTTTGAAAAAAAAAATCCTATTTGATGAAAATTTCAAATTTCAATGCAGTGGTACTAAAATTTCAGGAAAAAGATAAGAAGTAGATGTATGTCACACCACCCTAATCACAATCAAATCATAATATTTATAATATAAGTATTAGACTCATGTCTGGATGTGACACATATATTTTTATAATTTTTTATAACTTAGTAAATAGTTATTTATGAATTTTTTACTACAAATTTTCAGAAATTCAGAAACTCCTACATTTGACCACCTTAACTTGGTCAAAACCTTATGAAATTTAATTTTTTAAAATTTTTCCCTATAGTAGACGAAGCATAGGATGTGATGCATGTTTTGGATTCAAAAAATGTTATACCATTTGAAAGTTATGAGTGTTTTTCAATCAGTCTATCAATCAGGACTATTGTTAGAATTCAATTATAAAATAAATAATAATTATATATTAAAGTCGAAATAAGACAAGCCTTATATTGTTGGAAATCTGAGAACGTCCTTAAAAAAATCTTTTCATTTTATCAATTTTGGCTACAAAAAAAGTCGTCAACCACAAGTGTGAAGTCTGGTAAATCAAGGAATACTGAAAAACACATTTTCTCAGTTGACTTTCTAGGCTTGTCACTTCCAAGCCAAATCCCAAAGCATTCCTGAGCCAAAATTTCAAATTTGAAATTTGTACAACAAAAATCGGATATCCGATTGTTATAAGTAATTTGACTAACTAAATTTGCACATAATTATTCTATTATTTATTAATATATTAATATATTAATTTATAAATAAATTATTATATTATATTAGGGAGAGGGAGAGGGGGAGTGGGCGCGAGAGAGAGAGAGAGAGAGAGAGAGAGAGAGAGAGAGAGAGAGAGAGAGAGAGAGAGAGGGGGGGGGGTTATAGAGAGATAGAGAGATAGGGAGATGGGGAGTGGGAAGGGAGAGAGATGGGGAGGGGTAAGGGAGAGAGATAGAGAGATTAGGGGAGAGTGAGAGAGAGATTATGGGTCCTATGGTGTCCTAAGGGGTCATATTGTGTCCTATGACAAGGGGGCAAGGAAACTAGTTGTAGAGAATAAGGGAAGTTGAAAGGAAACGTCTGAAGCACATAGTCATCTTGACCAGTGATAGCTACAGGCTCCAAGAAAATGCAATTCTTGACATTGAAAAGAAAACACTGATCGACCAGAAGCTACCCAAACGAAAGACCCTTGGCTTAGCCTAGAGGCACCTCTGACCGACCTTTCCTTCCAAATGTGAGTGCTTCTACGCAATTGTCTACTATGAATGAATGAATGGATGATGGATTTTTATGACGTTTACGAAATGAAAAGTTGCATTTTTTACAATTTTCAATTTTCCTTGGGTGATGTTTCTGCTGTGGATTTGATAAAGAAATTTCAAAGGTTTGTGAAATTTTGCTTCTTCAAATAATTTATTTAAATTTTCTTTCTTCAAATTATTTTTTATGTATAGGAATATCTTTATATGTTACCACCTCTTTAATGTAAAAAGTACAAGTTCTTTCTTTTCAAAAAATAAGTTTTTTCTTTTCACTCTTCTTATCGAAGTGTCTTTTTTTCTCATATTTAAGATGATGAGAATCAAGTTTTAACTACGTAACTCAAGGTCTAACTTTCTCTTAATTGTAATCCTAAGCAGTCTTTTTCATTATGCTTTGAAGAAGTTGAACTCTTTGATATAATGTACCCTTTTTCAACCAATCAGTAAAGATAACTGTTTGGGAAATAATGAGTGACTTGTTTGACAAGGTTTAGACAAATTTTCAACTCCTGCATATAAATATACCATTTATACATTAAATTATTGCTTAGAAACAAGTCCAAAACAAACAAAGAGAATGGCAGAATAACGACCTAATTCTTCTTTTATTCCCAGATAATTTTCTTATTTCTTAGATTTTATTTTCACTTAATGTCTAAGAGTGTCGTTTGGATTGTTTGCCAAGAAATTAAACATATATGATTTTTAAGAATTTCTTACAAATCATTGTTTCAATTTCTTACTCTAGTTTTTAATTTTATTTTCTTAGTTTTTAAATTCTTTTTCATTCTTTGGATTGTCTTTTTTCCTTTTGATCCTTATCGTGATGATATCTTTTTTATAACTTTAAGACCCTTTGTTTTTCCTTTCTTTGTTTCTCTCCCTTTTTCTCTTTATTCCACTATTTAGCATTTTTTATTTGTCACTCTTTTTATAGATTTTTATTTTTTGGATTTTTTTTTTCTTATTCTATTTTATTAGTTACTATTCAATCTCTTAAAAAAAGAAATAACTCTTTTTGGATATCTTCTAATTTTATTTTTTCTTTACAAAGTAAATTTTATTGATTCTTTGATTTTTATTTCTTTGTTTTTGCTTATTTTCTTTAATAAAAGAGATAACTAAGAGTTCAATTTCTTAGAAGTTTACTAATTTTTTAGAATTATATTCTTGGGTATCTCTTTTATCTTTATTTTTGTTCTTAAGTTATTTTTTGATAACTTTTAACTGTTTTATTTTATTTTTTATTTTTAAATATTTTTTCAATATTGAACTTTGTGCTCTTTTTTCACCCTCTCTTCTATTTTAGTCAATCTAGGTTTACTCATATGGTTGCTCTCCCACATGCTGCTGATTATGACAAAAAAATTCATACATAGTTGAATAAAATCTTATACAAAACTATTAATAATCCAATTATAAATTTACGCATGTATTATGTTCAATATGTCTAAACTTTATTAGTGACAATCAATATTGGATATAGTTAATATAAGGGCAAATATGTAAAAATTTAAAGTTTGAAATGATCTTAAACAACATTTAATTTGAGAATCAAAGATAAATTTCAACCAATAAAAATATGACAATTATTTACCACTTCATTAATAAGGTGTAAAACTACCATAAACCATTACAACGTATGGTATTTAAATACAACTCAAAACATCATAAAAAGTGGTCAACATCGATGTAAATTATCATATGCAATTTTTTAAAAAATTATCATTTATTAACATAAGTAAATTTTTCATTTAATAACATTGTGAATAATATACTATTTCTTTTTTTTTAATGTAAAATTTAGAAAGAAGTATTCATAAAAAATAATTAGTTATCAAAATTAAAATATCAAATGATAGATTTTAATAATTAAATTTATTTATTTAAAAAATAATATTTATACTTACCATTTTACTATTTTTAATTCTTACAATAACATGTACAGAAAAAAATTTATTTTGTGCGTTGAAAAGCATCTGCTTTGCACAACTTAATTTTCCCCTTGAACCACCTCAAAAATTCCATTCTAGAATTGTTTTAAAACTGGAAGATTTCTCTACATAAAAAAATTGCTTTTAACACCTGAAAAATTTAAACGTAATTTATTTTTATCTTCACCATTAAAATCTATTAGGTATATTACATTTGCAGTTAAATTTCACCAAGCTATATTATCATGAAGGTAATTTTTTTATCTTCACTGTTAAAATTAATAGTTAAAATCTAAATTATTAGACGCTAGCTATCACATTGATTACTTACTTTGTTCAACAGATTACTTGCTCTGTGCAATCTGCTATGTCAGCATTTGGATCAAGAGACTTGTAGAATGGGACACCTAGTCAGCAAAGGAAATAAATACCGTAAATGTCAGCGGCTACACCGTACGTTGGAGGGGTACGCAGGCATGACACATGGATGGGAATGAATATTACAAGTCGTTTTGCTGCCTGGGTAGACAGTGCCTTTTGTCCCACCATTACATGGATTCTAGACTCGACTATAAATGAATGAATGAAGGAATTTTAATGACGTTCATGAGACCCAACGGTCTAGGAGACCAAGATGAAACATGCTAGCCCATTTTCAAGTTATTTTCTATGTTGGCTTTCTTGCTGTGGATATTTATTAGGAAACTCGTTTTGTGAATTCTTGTCTCTTCAAAAAGCTCATTCCAGCTGTCCACCTTTAATTCATTAACGAACTGATTGTGAATATCATCATATGCTAGTTATATTGGGCGGATATCGTCATATGCTAGCTATATCGATATATGGAAATGGGCTAGGACTCTACAGTAGTTATGTAGCTATACTGGGCTTAATCAATGTTAGTTGTCCTAGCATTAAGGTGTTGCAATGACTACATTTTATTACTGAAAACATACGGAACTTATTTTGTTTGTCTATATTCTCCACTATTATTGTATTTAAAAAAATAAATATATGAAAATAAATTGAAAATGTTTCTTCTTGGTGTACTCTAGTGGGATTTAATTTGTCTACTCAATTCTTATCTTTTCAAACCTTATTGTAATTTGTAAATCTAGATAATTTGATTGAGCAAAATTTTGGTGAAAACATTAAATGTATAGCTTATGATTTCATGATAATTCAAAACTAAAATTAAGTTGGAAATTGAAATGCTTTCACTTTAGATAGTTCCTATCTTTGTTATTTTGTTTGATTGTTGGGCTTGTCCTTTTGTTTTCATGTGGCATTTTTTATTTTGAACTTCTCACTCTTTTTTTAACTGTAATTTGAACTCATAGGCTATTAGTCATTATTACAAATAGTTTTTTTGAGTGAACGAAAATTGTTAGAAACTACTCTTTATAAATCTTAAATAATTAAATGATCCTTTTCATCACCAACCATTTTAAACTAGGAGAAAAGGTGTATTTTTGAGAGATTTTGTTGAATTGATAAGCAAAAGAGGAAGAAGACTATTGGAAATAATCTCAACTACCTCAGTCATGAAGTCAGTTTTATATCATCTTTTTGTCATTAATATTTGCTAGTAGCTTCTATCATCTTGATATCCTTCATATCCTCTAGTTTACAAGTATATATCTCAGCATAAAAATTAAGCAATGAAGGTAAATCTTTTGAAGTATTCGATTGAATTTCTCCTATTTGTTCACTATCAAATATGATGTCTCACACACTATGCAAGTAATTGAGAAAATATTTTTTCTTTGCAATTCTCTCCCTACTTCGTAGATGACCAGCTGGCTATATGGTGTCTAAGTATACATTTTGCACTCACACTTCTCCTAAGAGTCTATCTTTGCAAAGTTGTGATGAGGATTTAAATCTATGGATTTGTGAGTTGTATGAATCTAGATGAAGCTGAAAGTTTAAAATGCATAATTTAATTACTTGATTGGTGCTAATACCATTTGTAAGATGACACATGCCTATATTTTTTGTTTGGTGTACTATCTATTGTAAGTGTTAATTTTATATATTTTTAATTAATTGATGAATATATTAGGAGAAAAGTTTCATTAGTTGAACATGTTCTAATAGTTGCTATAGTGTTTGTTGATTTAATGCCCATTATTATTTTATTAATAATATTGTATCAATAATTGTTACTTTAAAGTTGTTATTGTTGATGTTGAATATTTATAATTGAATAAAATATATTCCTTAGATCTATAAAACAAACAAATCATGTGATATATCAGCATACCAATAAAACATGACTCATTGCACTCAGTCTATCTTTTTTTTTTTTTACCTTTTTTGAATACTCGAACAAAAAACATACTAATGTGGCATCATGTTTGATTGTGTGGCTTTGAAACCTGAGGATTTTTTATTGGAAGAAGATTTTAAATTAGAAATTGATGCTCTGCAAAAAGGATTGTTAGGATATTGAGAAAACAAACACAAACAACAAGGAACAAAACCATGTGTTAGTGTTAGAAATCACAAATCAAATACTATCCTAAGCAAACATATCAAGAGAGACACAAAACATAAGATATAAAGCTTAATACATCTAAGAAATGCAATAAGACATCTCCAAATGCCCTGCACCATGTTTGTAGCTACTCCTCCCTTGTTCCTCTCCTCTCCAAGTTTCCAAATGAGTGTAGCTCTCAGTAGTTTTTTGCACTATTCTGGATGTCTTATGGAGGTTCAAGATTGTAGAATGGATGATTATGAGAATGCAAATGTAAAAAAACTAAAATGAGATAATATCTAATTATCTAATGTTAATTTGTAGCCCAAAAAGACAAATGTAGATGATTATGCTAAATGATCTCTAAATTTCACTATAAATTAGATGCATACAAGATTTTAGGATTTGGATTATGAAGAAATGAGCTCTATTTATATTTAAAATGGAGCAATGGATGGTTGAGATTGAGTAATCTTATCAAGGGTTAGGATTGAGGGGTTTATGATCCATGTGAGGACTTTCAATCCAATCCCAGGATGACAAATGTCAACAATAGATGGGTTGAGAGGAGAGGGAATAAGCCTTAAATGCTTGACATGACTTGAGGGTTAACTTGGGAGGTAAGGTTAATGTTGAGTTGAATGAATAAAGCCATTATCCAATGGATAAACTCTTGTGCAAGAGTTAGTCAGGATAACCATGGTCAAAGCAATAAATGCTTGAAGAGATCCATGAGTCAAATGAGAGTTGAGTTAGAGGTAAAGTCTCTAACCATGGGGGCAAGTGGATTTAACCATAAATAGTTATGTAAGAGCCATTAATGGTCATGTAAGAGCCATTAGTGGTTTGGAAGACTTTAGAGGTTAGCTTGTTGAGCACATAAAACATTAAATGATTTTCAAAGACTTTGGAGTCCTTGAGCAGTGACTTCAAGTTACTTAGGAATGTGACAATAATTAGGGGATGGATTAGGCTAATTAGGAATGATTATAAAGTGGTTAGAAGATTCTAGAAGGGGATTTAGGATTGCAAGTGGGTTTGGTGGGTGAGGGAAAATAGAATTTTAATTAAAATAAATTTATTTATTTCAATTGTGGTTGCAACTTGTATTTGTAGGAAAATGCAAGTGACGCGGGGGGGGGGTGTTTAGGGATTTAACTAAATATTTTAATTATTAATTTAAAAGAGGAAAGGGGTTGGAATTAAATAAATATGATTTATTCATTTAATTGATTGTGAATTTGGTTTAATGAATGAATTAAAATAAATTGAATAATTTATTTAATTAATAGGAGAATGGTTGAGGATGAATTAATTAAATGTTAATTTAATTAACTATTGGCTAGTGGATTTATTAATCAGATAAATAGTAAATATTCATTTAATTAGGTGGAAAGATTTATGTGACTACAGAAATTACTAAGTATTACAAGATACAAAGATTGCTGAGATGAAGCAACATTATAAAAATTGATTATGTTGCACAAACATAGAAGGAACAATAATATTAGAGAATGATAGCATTGAACCTGCGAAGTGGAGTATTTGCAATGAGAAACAACATTGAAAACATGATGCATCAACACTACAAAATTGAATATACAACAGTTGTGATGACGGGCATTGAGAATGAATACAACCCCAAACTAGAAAGCATACATTCATAGTTGTGAATCCATACATAAAACAAAACATAACCCTAGTATTCAAAATTAATTTGTGCCACTTGTTGAAGAGGATTGAAGAGTATTATTTGAGAAAGAATGCAATCTTGGAGAGAAAACCTTATCCTTGAGTTGGGGAAGCACATCTCTAGCTTGCTACTTGATAGCATTGTTGCTAGTGCCTTGTACTATTGATGATATTATAAACTTCACCCTAATTAGAAGAGCGGAGAAAATGATTTCAATTTCAATCTCACATGAAGAAAATGAATGAGACAATGTAACTAGACATCTAAACTTCCAAATGTAATTGATAAGAGACAAACAACATGAACTAGAAATCATGTTGTGGGAAGTTGAAAAACCAAGAAGTACAACCTTGTAGGACCAAGGGAAGTGAAACAATGTAGGTCAAAGAGTGTTTTCCATAATTATTTAGGATGAGGATAATACTAGAAGCAGTGTTTGAAGGATTCAATTCTACCATAGAAGGGACAAGGAGGTGACAAATGCATGAATTTAAGGCAAGAACCAATTCCAGGAGTTTTGCATACAATAATTTCCAAGCAGTGAGTGGGGATTGAGAGTCAACTTTATGTTTCCATATTGAAGGCTAAGCTTACTCCAACTAGCATGTTCAAGATTACTAAAATTTTGAATGCCTTTCTTGAAGATGCTTTTAGGTTTGTGACTTGGTGTCATGGCTAACAATCTTTTATTTTCTTGGATCGATTGATTCCACCAAATTTAAGAAGTTTCAAAGTTTGAACCATGGCTAAAGAATTGATCAAACTAGGATAGCTTATGGGAAACCAACTACCAACCCTTTCATATGTAGTTGAGAGGAGTTGAACCACAAATCTTGAAATATTGAGCTAGAAGGACCTTGTCATTCCAATGCACAATACTCAATGTTTTACCAATAATAGTTGTTTGAACACAGTACCATATCAAGAGTTTCCAAGATGAGTCTCCTATCAAAGCTCCACTAATCCATTTGGCTAAAAGAAAAAACACTTCAATTCTAGTATAGAATTAAAGTTATGAGACCTAAATTAACAAATAATATAATTTACTAATGTGGACTCATTATAAATTTATGGTTGTATTGTGCAACAAGTTAAGTAGGCTTTGTGAAAAGAGAAATGTCTATATACCAAATCATACCTCTTTGAAGTTTTTCAGAGTGTAGAAGGGAAAAATGGGAGTGGCTTTGAAGAGGTTGAAACCAAGGAACTGTGAGGACCTAATGCAAAGAGAGGACCTCTAGGATTTATTTGACAAGATGAAAATGATTCCCTTTCTAGTGGTATCGATCTAGCAATTCTTTCATCATTATCTCTGCATATTCATCTATCAATTCTTGATTTCTATAGGTAACTCCTTTCTTGTTGTCATGTGTTGTGTTGGCTAGAAAACAAAAGCATAACAAACTCCATCCTTCTTCAAATCCTTCATGAATTTCATCCATGAAATTGGACACACTCTCGAACTACCTTCCACATCTTCTTCTTTATCCTTAGTAGTGTTCAAAACAAAATATTAACCATCCTTCTTGATGGTGTAGGTGTTATTTTTTCAATCATGAATAGTATGCCTATCATATTGCCACAACCTACCTAACAAGATGTGACATATATCCATTGGTATTAGATCATATAATATTTCATCCTTATAATTTCCAATTTGAAAATTGATGAAGGATTGTTTTGTTACCACCAATTGATGTTCTTTCTACAACCATGATAGTTTATATGGGCTGGGGTATTTTAACTGTTACAACTTCAATTTCTTCACCATTTCCTCAGACAAACTACATTTTGTGGTACCGCTATCTACAATCACCTTGCAATATTTTCCACTACACTTACATTTGGTTCTAAATAGATTTCTTCTTTGAATTGATTCAACCTCTACCTTCTTTAGGTTTAATAAAAAAATTCTCAAGATTAAGGATTCACAATCCTCTGAATCCTCTCAATGCTTTGAAGATTCTACAACTTCATTGGCCCCTTGGGCCATATGAATTTTAGCCTCCTTTCGTTTACCTCCACTTAGTATCTATGGAAATTCAAAATCTCTATACTCAACTTCTCCACATTGGTAACATGAACCAGTGAATTCCCTACTTTTTCCTCTTTGAATACTCCCTCGTCCTTTGAAGGTCTCACCTCTTCCAAAAAAAATTCCTCCACCTCCCTTTTCTTGAGCATAGGAATTTGTGTGTAGAGTTACTAGCTTCACCTTATCTAGTTGAATTTCCTCTTCCACCACTACTTTGCCCTCTACCATGTGCATTTCTTCCTCTTCCCCTATTATTGTTGTGTTGGCCCCTATTTGAATTCTCCTTGGCCTTCAAAGCACATTGATAGGCATCCTCTACACTATGTAAACTAATTAGATTTATTCCATGCTAAATCGACACATGCAAGCCATTTAAATACCTTGAAACTTGTTCTACCTCATCTTCAGTGTGGCCTACTTGTATGCTTGATTGATAGAATTCCTCTATGTATTCTTTAACACATTTTTCTCTGTACTTCAAAATCTAAGATTTCTAGAATAGATTTATGTGGTGGGTAGTTGACAAAAAAATTGCCTTTAGTTTGGTGACCATTTTGTCCCACGATTTTATCTTCTCTTTGCCACTTTTGTGTCTATCAATCTGCACATGATCCCACCATAGGGACACATGACCTTTCAACTTTGTGCATACATATTTTACTTTCTTGCCTTCTTATCTGTCTTCAAAATAAAAATATTTCTCCATCTTCGAGATCCAATCCAGTAATTCATATGGATTCAAGTTATGATTATAAGTTGCACTATCAAAATGAGGTTTGGTATTTACTCTAGCTATGGTTTGAATGAACCTCTCAGCTTCCTGATCAATTGTAGGTTGATTTTCCCCTTCTGTTGTTTCAACTTCTTCGTCCTCTTCATCACTAACATCTTTGATATGAACTCCTCTTTGTTGTGATGTCTCAATAGCTTCAAGCTTGGTGACTATTCCTCTTAACATTTCCTTTATAGCTGGGTCTGCTTCTCTATGTGACCTTCCTCTTCTACCACGTCCATGATGCGCCATTTAATGTAAGTTCTTTGCATTTGCAAGTTTTTTATCCTTTCCCACTTACCTACAACAAAATCTCCCTCAGAACTTCATACCTTTGATACCTTCAATTCATAAACTAGATTTGATACCACTTGGAGTAAACAAGATCGGAGATAAGCCCAAGCACATAGTAGTGTTTACACAAAGCCAAGATAATTTACTTAGCAAAGAACTAGGGTCTTTTATTAAACAATTCTCAGTTACAATCTCTTTCAAGAACAACAAAATTACAATCTCTATTAACAAAACTTTCTCTCACAGTTCTCTTTTCCCTCAAATGCCAACCATTTCAACATCCTCCTTTTGTTCCCTAGCTATTCTTTTGTTCAACTATATTTTTTATGTTGTGACACAAGTTCAATAGTCGATCATGTGTTCCAACCATAATGTGCCACGAGACTCATCGTTAACAAGAATAGGTTATCAAACATGAAAATAAGTGAGAACAAAGTCCACTAGTGAGATTTGCTTATTTCAATGAAATCCCCCTGTTGTCTCGTTGATCCATTGATCATGAAGAATGAATGAAGCATGGGCCAAGTTCATCAATGGGACTTAACTTATTCTTGCAAACACCAACAATCAAGAAATATAGATGTATTTTATTATGAGTGAAAAAGTTCATTTCAAAGCACATTTTCTTTATTATAAAAATAAAAATTAAATCAAATATTCGACATATATGCAAGCATACCATTTGCAAAGGGACGTATTATATGCATGAATATAAAATCTTAAATAAATGAGATATTTCTTTTTTTTTAATCAGTAAAGGCAGAGCCGAGATTTTATATTAATTGTGGATAATTACAGTATTAACATAGCTGATTGATGAAGGATCAAAAAACTTATTTTATGCTTCTGAAACCATTCTCAACACTTTCGAGATAAAGGGTTTCAAGGAAAACAAAAAACCATATTCATCATCATCTATCTTTCCAAAATCTAATCTAACAAGTTTATGTCATCGAAGATCATATAAACTATAGAAAGTTTGAATAACAGATTCTAAACTGCCAATTAACAGAGATCTTAACCATGATTTTGAGGTCAAAATTTTAAAGATTTGAAGCCACGACGTACTGAGAGAGTTTCACATGTAAAAACAAAGTCTCTAGATCCGAAGAGGGGAGCTAGAAAAACAATTATACGGAGCCCAAGGAGAACCGAACCTGCGACATAGTGAAAGAAGATTGTCAACGATATATCCCACAACAGTAGTAATAAAAATAGAATGTTGCTATAAAATGTATTTCAGAAGACAAGCCGCAGGAACTTTGAACTGCAGGAATTAAATCAGATATATTTTGAACTTTTTTATGTATATATGTATATTTTATTTCTAAAATTTAGACATTGTTTTCAATATTTAATTAGAATGTTCAATTCACGTATACACTATAAATTTGATTGTAGATTCAATTGTATATTCACCCGATCCATGTTCTGGATCGTTCAGTGATGTTACACTGTAAATTTAGCTGTTGTTCTGAAAGAAATTGTTAGCTTTCTGTCGGTGACGCATATGCTTGTTGTGGATGAATAATTCTTCTGATATGAATTACTATGACATTGTATTGAAGTTTATAGAATAACGATGAGAAGAATGTAATGCATAATTCTTGTAATCAATAAAATAATAATACACTCTTTATAATTACTATTTTCAATAATTTTAAATTATATTTTTTTTTCATTGAATTATTATATTCTATTAGGTATAGTTTTATTTATTTATTTTTGATAGGTAATGGGTCGAAGTCGATAAGTTGTACATACCCTACCTCCTTGTGGGAGTTGAACTTCTGACCTCTCTTTTAAGAGCACAAGTTCTCAATCACTAGACCAGCTCAAATTGTATGATATATTTTGTTATTATGTTAACTGCATTTGTAAAATAGATTTAAAAAATCCATACACATTAATTTGTTCATTTTAAAATGGTCTTTGTCCACTTTTGTTAAATTTTATTTAAGCTACTTACATTTTTATTTAGTTTATCTTATGTTATAAAAATACTTTAAAGTTTTGACAATTATAAACTATTATTATTTTGGTTCAACTTAAAAATAGATATTTAAAGGTAATTTTATAAAACTAATGAGCATAAATAATTTAAACATTACCAGAATCGTTACACAAATAGAAGGTTAAGTCTAACAAGAAAATCTTTCAATTATTTACAAAGATTTCATTGATCTCACCTGTGCATAATGGTTGTATATTTGATATACATTAATTTATATATTTTAAGAATAATCTACATATTTTAGGCATATATTTGTTTGAGGCATTTACCATTAATGTATTTTATATAGAGTAATTGTAAGATATATAAGCAAGTAATAAAGAGAGATTGAACATGCTATAATATTATTAATTTATTATTAGTCTTTGTCTTTAAGAAATGCTATTGCAATAAGTTTGTATTTTTACACTTAAAAATATTTTCTAAAATTTACAAGTAAATTTTTGAATTTCTAAATCATCAAAATTATTTATTTGTATTGATTGACTAATAAATTTGAGTCTTATACATAAATTTTGTGAAACGCGAACACAAATATGTTACTTCATAATTGTTGTTATTCCTGCTTTCATAATTGCTCATTATTATCATATCTGTTGGGACAAAATACCTATCTTACAAACACATGCGAACATTGTCCCTTTTCTACTCTTGTACACCTTTTCTTGAATGTGTATGGAAGTGTAACTCATTATAACAACTTCATACTAGTACTAACTTCCAAACCTGAAGGGTGCAAATTCACTCCAATGTCCTTAGAATGGAATCCAATTCATAGAGTCTTGTATAATATCTTTGACAAATATATTTGCACAATTTTAAGAATAAAAAATAAAATTATTAGCATGGCAGACTGAAAGGAGAAGGCTAGCTATTAGGTCGCATTCTAATTAAAATTTCAATAATATTGTATGGACGTAACAATTAATAGTCACAATTTCAATAAAGTAACGATAATTATGTTTTAAAATTAATGTTTATTTACTATTAAAATTGTAATAAATAATAAAATATAATAAAAGTAGAATAATAATTATATTATAATTTATTTTAGTTACAAACTATCATGAAATTAAAACAAGTACTCACCATTATGTGACACTTATTATATATGTAAGATATTAAATATAATAATTCATGAGTGTTGACATAAATGAAAAGTGAACTCTAAGTTATGCATATGTTAGGGTTTAATTTAGTCTAGTATTAGCCTTAGGGTGAAATTTGGTTTAAGGTTAGGGTTAGATTTAAGTTTGGTTTACAATTATTTCAAGAAATCTAAGAATGTTGGGATTGACCTTTAACATACCAAGTAAAATAGAATTTTTTCTTTTCTTTTCTTGTTTTTTTTTCTCTTGTTATTGTGCTAGCATTTTTCATACTTTGTTTTTCTTTCTCCTAGTTATGCTAACATTTTATTTTGATTTCATGGATTGTACTGGCCATCTATAGAACCCACTATAGAATTACACCTCTTTACTATTTTCTTGAAATAAAATACTATTTATTTAATTAAATTATTTTATTCTATATAAATAATATAAATCAAATACATTATAATATAACTCTTATTCATATATACATTACATACTAATATATATATATATATATATATATATATATGTAGCGTCCTAAAATTGCGACACTTGCAATTTCGACTGCATTTCAGTCTTCACGATGGCGACGCAACACGCAATCTGAATGGAGACCCCGAAACCTGTTTTCGACACCAAAAATTGCATTTTTCATGCACCCTGGCCTGAACCTCCTTGCACCCTGCTGTCCCGGGAGGTGGGACCAGAGCGCCTAGCGCCCTGGTCCCTCAGGACTAGGGCACCCAGCGCCCTGGTCCCTGGGTCCTATTTTGGGCCCGGTCTCCTAAGGAGATTGCGGGTCTTTTTGTTTGCAATTTGGAAATATACTTTCCTGGTCGGCCTAAGGTCGGAAAAATCAGTCTATCAACCCTAATTGACAAGTATATAAACTACATTTTTCTCTCTCATTTGGCATGAGATGATGATAAGATGAGATGACGTGGAAACTATACTCAAGCATTCAAGCATTCAAGCATTCAAGCAATTGATCATTTCAAGTCTCCATTCAAGGCTAAGTGTTGCATTCAAGACAAGGATTCAACCATTGAAGAGGAGCTCACATACTACATGCTACAACATACAACATACAACATCTAAACCTTCGCACATAAGGATACAAACATCCTTAGAACAAGGTATTAGTACTTGTTTTATATTACAGTCATTTACATTTACAGCACTTGCTCATTTCTTGGTTAATTCCAAAACCGGGGTTTGACCTAAAGGCAAACCCCTAATCCCTAACCCCCCAATCGTCTTCGCTTTTCTGTGTGTAGTTTGCAGGTACGCGGCTGAGATTGAAGATCTGGAATCCTTGTGCAGAGACAAACGGATCCCACTTCGTTTCGCGGATTTTTCGGAGGACCATGGCACCGGGCGCCATCGTTCCGACAACTTTTGCTCAAATTTGCAGGACAGCGCCGTATCGACATTTTACTGCTAATTCCAGGTCCGCAACTTATCCTATAACTCAAACTCAGTTTATAAGCGAATCTTTATGACTTTCTATGCATTCCTAGCTTAATTCCCTTAACAACATTCTTTACAAAAGAGGGTAGCCTTGCTTTCCTAACCCTTGAAATTCATTTAGCATCCAATCTTACATTGTGTGGGATTAGATCTTATGAGTTTCAACCCCTCTTTTGAATGTAAAGTCTCTCTCCTAAGTGAAAAATCATCGAATCCTAGCGAACCTCCCTTCTCTCTCCTCGGAGTTGGAAGAGGGGAGACCAACTAGGGTTCGATCGCGATTTTTCCACTTTACATTTTGGTGAACCCAACGTGAACATCCTTTCTGATTTTTCATGCTTAGATCTGAAAAAGTTGATTACATTTCCATGATTGATCTTTTGCAAAATTTTAGAGGTGATTGCATAAAAACCCTAAATTTTCCTTTTGAAAATTGAACTTGTGAAATGTTTTATTATTAATGCTTGCTTCAGATCTGCTTTTCTATTATAAATTATCAATTCATATCTGTGCTTTAATTTTGAAAATTAAGTGGTTAAATGTCAAAACCCTAATTTTTGAAACCCTCTTAATTCAATCTTTGTCCGATAATTTCACTGATCAAAACATCTCCAAATCAGCTGTAACTTTGGATTCCGCAATAAAATCAAAATATCTTTCATCCCTGAAAATTTGGAAAAAAGTTGTGAGGACCGTGTTGCACTCCGAGCGCCATCGTCCCCGACATTTTTTTTGAAATTTCGGGAGCGAGATCTTACTGTATTTTCCTGCTAAAATCCAGAATTTTGGCTGATTTTGTCAATTATAACACTTTCAAAATTACAGTCAAAGTTGGTCTTGTGATTGCTTGGATTAAGGCTCCTAATCATTCAAAAATCATCGAAATCGAAAATTTGTGTCAAAATTGTGTTCTTACTGTCTTAGATCTGAAAATTGTGTTTGCATTCATTCGAAATTTCAGTGCTTTATTCAAATTCTTGCAATTTGTGACTTTTGAAATTAAGTGCTTAATTACAAGAACTTTAATTTCGGCTTTCAAAATTGAATTTTGCGTGAAATTGAGTCAATTTTTAAATTTCAAAACTTGCATTGCTTTTGACATTCCCTCTAAAATCATAAAATTCAAAATTTCAGTTTCCCTCTCTTTTTGAAAATTCAAAATTTTGCATTTTTCGACAATCTTGATAGGGTTCAATTTTGAGATTGCAACTTTAATTTGGCCTATCTACAGATCGTAAAATCCCTCAATTTTTTCAGATTAGCTCTAAAATCATCATACCTTTCATCCCTGCAAATTTCGAAAAAAGTTGCAAGGACCGTGTTGTACTCCGAGCGCCACGGTCCCGAACATTTTTTTTGAAATTTCGGGAGACTGTTGTGATTGCATTTAACAGCTTAAATCTAGAAGATTGGCTGATTTTACTGAAAATTGCTACCTCCAAAATCAAAATCTTCTCTCTCTTTCTAGTGCATGAGTTTTACAACAACAAGCCCTACTTACACTATTCCCATTAGACGAAGCCTTAGAATTAAGTCTTTCCGCGGTTTAATTACCGAGGAGATGGAACCTAATTTGAGTAGTCTTTTTAACGAGGACATGGGTAATTCCTCTAATCCTCCTAATGATGAAGAAGCTCTCCATGAGGTTTCTGTAGAACAACTTTTGAAACTGGATAACCAATTTGACGATTTTCACCAATGGATGTCTCATGAGTATCCCGATAGTCAAGCTCTTCCTTTAATTGAGGGTCTAAAACGCATGCTTCAAAGTGATAAGAATGGAATTGATGTTTTGCGTGGTATTGCACACATTGTGGATTCGAATGTGATGCCTATGAAGAGTTGTGCTGAAACTTTAGGTTATACACAACCTCCTACACAAGTCAATCATTCTATTCCTTTGACCACTCCTATTGCTAGTATACCTACCTTTACATCAAACATCATGGCTACTTCTATACAAGACATTCCTCTTGTGATCACTAGTCATGGGGGCAATCCCTCTTCTTCAATTAACCCTATTCCTTCATTCAATCCGACTTCTTCATTCATTCCTTCAATGAGTGTTCCTATTACATCTTCACAAATGAACATGATGCAAGGGGGCAATTCATTTAACCATTTCATTCCTCCTTGTAGTGTTCCTCCTATCCAATCATCCCCTATGGTTGACTATCATAGGGTCCCACCACCTTACTCTTTACCCTCTTTCAATAATATAACACCTCCATCTCAATCTAACACACCTAATATGAACTCTTCGACTGAAGCTACCATTAATAATCTTGCACAAACTGTCTCTTCTTTACAGCAACAAATTGCCTCTATGAATCAATCTAAGTTTAGTGTGCCCACATTTGATGTTGCGAGCCCACTTTCTCTTGACATTGTTCAAGCTATTCCCCCTAAACATGTTGAAATCCCGCATTTGGAGCTCTATAATGGTAAAGGAGATCCTCTAACACATGTTAAGACTTTTCAAACAATTTGTACTGATTTTGCTTATGACCCAAGGTTGCTTGCGAAATTATTCACTAGAACATTAAGAGATAAAGCCCTACAATGGTATTGCTCGTTGCCTTCTTATTCTATTACTTCTTTCGAACAACTTGCAAATGCTTTCATTCAACAATTTCAAAACAATATAAGTCCTAAAGTTACTTTGATTGATTTAATGCATTGTAAACAAGGTGTTAAAGAAAAAGTGACTGATTTCATTGGTAGATATAAGCATTTGTATGCTCAAATTTCTTTTCCAGTGCCTGATAATGATATTCAAAGAATCTTTATTTCTAATTTACAAAAGATATCCGAGACAAACTTCTGTTTTCTGAGTTTACTTCTTTCCAACAGTTGTGTGCGACTCTTCACAATTATCAACTGACTGTGAGTCAAATGGAACAATCACATCCTATGGCTCCGAGTGATAAGGGTGATAGCAGTCAACAACCATTTGGGAAGATTAAACCGAACAGAGATTCCATCAAATTCAATGAAAACATCATCAACAACAATGTGAATGCAGCATCAGGTGTGCCTCCTATTTCTAAATTTTTCAAGAAAGAAAGAAAGTATACTCCTTTGAATGAATCATTGCATGATATTATGAATAAGTTATTGGAACAAAATGTGCTTACTCTTCCTCCTATAAGACAAATTGATCCTGCAAAAATTACCTCACCTTATTTTGATCATAAAGCTTTTTGTCATTTTCATCGTCAGCCTGGTCATGATACTGAAAAATGTTTTGCTTTAAAGGGTAAAATTCAAGATTTGATTGATAATAATACTATTTCTGTTTCTGGAGTAAATGATAAAGGCAACACATCTGTAGCTCTTCCTAACCAAAATCTTTAGATTTTTACTGATCCATTACCTTCTCATACTTCTCATACCTCTAATGTGATTGAGGCTAATGATTCCTCTCTCTCATCTGATGGTCTTGTGTCTATGACTCCGAATGTGATTAACCTTGTAGAGCAGAAAGAAAACCCTAAAGAACCTTCCATCACATTTGATTCTAGTGAAACCATTAGAGCACCTGATGGTCCTTTATACATAGTTGCAAAAGTCAAGAATACACCTTGCCGTGGAGTGCTTATTGACCCTTCGTGCATGGTTAATGTTATTACTGAGGAATTTCTTTTTACTTTGCAATTGAATCAAGTGATCTATGACAAAACAGATGTGGTTGTGAAATTATTTGATGCATTTTCTTCTCCTGCAATTGGTTCTATTACATTGCCCATTAAGGTCCATAACAAATCCCTTGATGTGAACTTTGCTATTATTCCATCTTCCAAACAATTTCGTGTGAAGCTTGGCTATCCTTGGCTATCTTCCATGAAGGCTATTGCTTCTCCTATTCATAAATGTTTGAAATTTCCCCATAATGGTGAAGTTGTTACAGTCAATCATAGTCTCTTTAAACCAGCTGAAAGAACCTCTAGTGTTCCTATTGATTACTTTTGGCCTAAACAATTCCAATCTCTTCCTCCGCGAAGTGATCATCTTTTTAAATCTTATCAAAAGTGGAAAACAGATATGATCCTATCTCTAAGTGAACCTAGAACACCTAAACTTGACATTCCTATCATTCTTGAGAAGGAAATTCTTCCTTTGAAAGATAAAACTAATGTCTTTCCTCAAGAAGATTCCCAACCCGTCCCCATGGATGTGACTATGTCTATGCCTGATAAATCTTCTAAAAGTAGACCTATCCCTCCTCGTCATGATGGACTTGGTCTTCTACCTAAACCAAAAATTCCTCCTTTATATGGAGCAGTTCCTCCTCCTGCCTTTTATAGAGAGAAGAGACCTTCTTCTTCTATTATCCAGCCTAAGAGACCACAACCTAAACACCCAAGTGATAAGGATGAGAACATTCCTCCTCCTCAATCTTCTCCACTTCCTACTAAGACTAGATAGAATCGTTCTGCACGTGAACGCCAACGAAAGCGTCATCTTAAGGCTCAAGCAGCTGCTTCTCAAACTTTACAATCTCCAAAAACACCTTCAACATGCATTATTCCATTTTCTCCTCAGCCGGATATTGAGCCTAAATCTCCTAACATAAGATGCATGATGGTCTTGATCCTGTGCGAGTTAAAGATCCTATTTTTATAAATCTTGATGATGATATAGATGAAAATGTTATTCATGATGAAAATGTTACTCCTCTTGTTTCTGATAGTGAATATGAACTTGTTGATGTTGATAACCATTTATCTAATGAATTTTCTAAAGCACTTATCCTAGATCCTAGACAAGCACAATGTGGCTCAGAACATGAACATAGCCCTTGTTTGGATCTTGTGATAACTCCATCTGCTGTGTTGGATGTTCCTCCTCTAGCGTGTTCCCTGCCTTCCCGAAACATTGATCAGCAAGATCGGGGGGTAGATGACATGCTAGACTAGTTACATTAGCATAGCAGATTCTCTCCCCCTCTCTTTTGTTACTTCTTCTATATGTTATTCTCATTCTTCTATTTGTCGTCCTTAGTGTTGTCTACTTGAGGACGATGCAAAGCATTGAGATCTCTTTGGTCTCTCTCATGTTGACTCAAAAGACACATGTGTTCCCTTCTTCTAGGTGACCTTCCTTGATTGGGGAATGAAGAACAATTATGCATACATACATATGATATATATACATGAATTATCATATAGCATACTGACCCTTGGGAAAGCGAAGTCACCTTGTGCTTTGTGTTTGTGTTTATTATCCTTGGGTTTATCTCACACTTGGGGGCTAAATCTTTGCGATAACGTGCTCCTTTTCCTTCTCATTTCTTATGTGTATCACTACGTTAAAACAATCACCCCTGTTGAGGCGTGTGCGATCGCTTTAACGTAGGGGGGCATACACCCTGTCTATCCTTTCACGATACTTGAAAATTTCTTGGTGAACTTAGCTTTGCCTTGAAAATTTTTGGTATTTCTTTTGCATGACTCATAGTGAGGGAACCTTACTACTGACAGTCATGGTTCTCCCTCGTGATCTTCCCTTTTACTTTGTCAATCGAAGTCGTAAGATCCTTAGTCCACTGGGGGCTTGGTGTATCTTGCCTCCTTGACGTGGTGAAAGTCTTTCAATGTTGTTTCCTTGTACTTTACCGGAAGTATGAGCATACATACTCCCGCTAAAGTGGGGGCTAAATGTAGCGTCCTAAAATTGTGACACTTGCAATTTCGACTGCATTTCGGTCTTCACGATGGCGACGCAACACGCAACCTGAATGGAGACCCCGAAACCTGTTTTCGACACTAAAAACTGCATTTTTCATGCACCCTGGCCTGAACCTCCTTGCACCCTGCTGTCCCGGGAGGTGGGACCAGAGCGCCCGGCGCCCTGGTCCCTCAGGACCAGGGTGCCCAGCGCCCTGGTCCCTGGGTCCTATTTTGGGCCCAGTCTCCTAAGGAGATTGCGGGTCTTTTTGTTTGCAATTTGGAAATATACTTTCCTAGTCAGCCTAAGGTCGGAAAAATCAGTCTATCAGCCCTAATTGACAAGTATATAAACTACATTTTTCTCTCTCATTTGGCATGAGATGATGATAAGATGAGATGACGTGGAAACTATACTCAAGCATTCAAGCATTCAAGCATTCAAGCAATTGATCATTTCAAGTCTCCATTCAAGGCTAAGTGTTGCATTCAAGACAAGGATTCAACCATTGAAGAGGAGATCACATACTACATGCTATAACATACAACATACAACATCTAAACCTTCGCACATAAGGATACAAACATCCTTAGAACAAGGTATTAGTACTTGTTTTATATTATAGTCATTTACATTTACAACACTTGCTCATTTCTTGGTTAATTCCAAAACCGGGGTTTGACCTAAAGGCAAACCCCTAATCCCTAACCCCCTAATCGTCTTCGCTTTTCTATGTGTAGGTTGCAGGTACGCAGCTGAGATTGAAGATCTGGAATCCTTGTGCAGAGACAAATGGATCCCACTTCGTTTCGCGGATTTTTCGGAGGACCGTGGCGCCGGGCACCATCGTCCTGACAACTTTTGCTCAAATTTGCAGGACAGCGCTGTATCGACATTTTACTACTAATTCCAGGTCCGCAGCTTCATCCTATAACCCAAACTCAGTTTATAAGCAAATCTTTATGACTTTCTATGCATTCCTAGCTTAATTTCCTTAACAACATTCTTTACAAAAGAGGGTAGCCTTGCTTTCCTAACCCTTGAAATTCATTTAGGATCCAATCTTACATTGTGTGGGATTAGATCTTATGAGTTTCAACCCCTCTTTTGAATGTAAAGTCTCTCTCCTAAGTGAAAAACCATCGAATCCTAGCGAACCTCCCTTCTCTCTCCTCGGAGTTGGAAGAGGGGAGACCAACTAGGGTTCGATCGCGATTTTTCCGCTTTACAATATATATATATATTTGAAATAAAGGGGTAAAAACTTTATTGAAAATTAGACACGAGAATTACAAAGAGAACCAAGGCCCTAGAAAAGAGCCATAAGCCCAGCCCAAAATCAACCAATTTCATACCCATCCATGTCCTCAGCAAGAATCTTCTGCAAGTCTTGACAGTAATCCAAGGAAAGATGCTCCCAACCTTCAACTTTCCAATCACTGCCATGTTCCAAGGCCCACTTAGCCAAATAATCTGCTGCTGTATTCCACTCACGAGGAATGTGGATGAAAGACACTTGCTCCATAGCCGAGCTAATATGAAGAATTTGATGAAAAATCTTTGCCAACTGCCAATGAACCCCACTCACCTTCTTCTCTGTCAACAAGTTCACCACAATTTGTGAGTCTGATTCACAGATAACCTTCCTTCAAGCCAACTCCTAGGCATGCTTCAAGGCATAGAGAATAGAAAATCCCTCCATTAAATTATTAGAATGCCACCCTTTATGAACCGAAAAAAAGAGGACCACCTCCCCCATACAATTGCTACCAACTCCACACACTCTTCCTCCATCCCAGAAACCAGCCACTCATTAGGAGCCCTCCAACTCTAGCCGCCCACACCTATACACAGCCTTGAAGTCACTCACCCTACACCACCCTACCTCCAAAAACCTCTGGCAAAGATTCCCAAGGTTGGGAAACTGATCCAAGATGGGGGGGTAACCATCCCAAGAGTTGTTCCAGAATAGGACCTCTTCCCCCCTACTGCAAATCCAAAAGAGACCTTCCTTAATAAGAGAAGCCTGCTTCTTAAGAGTACTCCAAATCATTGAACCTTTACCCTCAAATGGATATCTTGGGATTTTCTCCATCGGGATCCTATGCATATATTTGTAGGCCAAAATCCTAGCCCAACCATGATCCCGCTCTGCACACCACCTCCAGTACAATTTAGCCACTAGAGCCTCCCCAAATAAAATAGACTCTCTTAAACCAAGCCCCCTTTATTGCTTTGGGCTACACACCAACTCCCAAATGACAAGACTCCATTTGGAGGAGGAGAGGCTACCTGCCCATAAGAATTGCCTAGCCAGAGAGTCCAATCCCTTGAAGAACCACTTAGGAGCCACTTGAAGCATACATCGATAAGTTGGAAGAGCCTGAACCACCAACTAAATCAGTTGAACCCTCCCAACAAAGGATAACCATCTATTAGTCCAGTGATCAACTTTCGTGTGAAATTTATCCAAGATACCCTGCCAAGATTCCCCAGGAGGGTTACCAGGAGAAATAGGAATACCCAAATAAGTCAAGGGCAAAGAGATAACTTGGAATCTTAGGATAAGAGCAATCCTCCTTTGAATAGAACCAAAAGTGTTGAAAATGAGGATAGAAGATTTATCCTCATTAATCATCTGGCCCGAAGCTACAAGATAAACGTCCAAATACTTTCTCATATTAGTGGCCTCTTTGATCCGAGCAAGTCCCATCGGGGTCATGTCATAAACAACATACAAGTGAGACTATGGCTGCAAGTCATTACCCCAATTCCATCCCTGAATAAATCTCTAACCCACATTATGTTTAATCAACCTCCCCAGACCCTCAGCCAGAAGAATGAATAGGTATGGGGATAGGGGGTCCCCCTAGAGAAGACCCCTAGAAGCACCAAATAGCTCAGTATGATCTCCATTCATTAGCACCAAAAAATATGTAGACATCACACAACTCATTACCCATTGGATCCATTCGTCAACAAAGCCAAACGCCCCAAGGATCTTCTGGAAGAAGGACCAACGAACTCTATTGTAAGCCTTAGCCATATCCAACTTAATAAACATAGCTTTTTCCTTGGAGGTTTCTATAGAGTGAATGGTCTCCGTAGCAATGACCACCCCATCTAGGATTTGGTGCCCTTCCACAAACCCACTCTGCTCCTTAGAGATAACATCCCCTAGACACTTTTTCAACCTATCCGCTATCAGCTTAGAGATGATCTTGTAAATCACATTGCAGAGACAGATGGGTCAGAATTGGCCTAACCGGTTAGCCCCATCACACTTACGGATGAGTGCAATGAAAGTCGCATTCAAGGCCCAAAGCATCTTCTTATTCCTTTGGGACTCATGAACTAC
This sequence comes from Cryptomeria japonica, assembly GCF_030272615.1. NCBI lineage: Eukaryota > Viridiplantae > Streptophyta > Pinopsida > Cupressales > Cupressaceae > Cryptomeria > Cryptomeria japonica. The sequence goes on along the minus strand of NC_081405.1, from coordinate 534,433,762 downwards.
TTCCCATAAGTCTAGTCTGATAATATCCTAGAAATCTTGAAAGAATTCAATTGGGAACCCATCCGGTCCAGGAGCCTTACCCTTTTTCATGTAAAAACCAATCCTCTCTAGTTCTTCCAACAAAATGGGACCCATAAGATGCTCATTCATCTCTCTAGTAACTAGAGAAGGGATGCAATCAAGAACTTGATTCTCCTCCACTGATTCCCCCTGAGAATCCTCCCTCAAGAGAGACCGAAAATAAAGTAAAGACTCCCTAGAAATCTCCTGCAAGGATAAAATCTTATCACCTCTATCCTTAACTAGAACCAGAATGGCGTTTCCATGTCTTCTTGCTTTCACTGAATTGAAGAAAAAGGCAGTGTTCTTATCCCCCTCTTGAAGCTAATCAATACAATCTCTTTATTTCTAGTATATTTCCTCCCTAAGCTCCCATTCCTCAAGAGCCTTGACAACACTGTCTTCCTCCCTAAGCAAGGCTTCAAAAAAACCATGCTCTCTGATGTCGCTGGTGATGCCATTCAACACAATCTGAGCAACTTTCTTAGCATGGAAAATAGTCCCCAAACCTTGACGGTTCCACTTTTTAAGCTAAAACTTAACAAATTGCAGTTGCTTGGAAAAAGTGTACATAGTAGTGCCAAAGGCTAGCCTCCCTTGCCTCCACCAACACTACAAGAGTCTGCAAAGCAGGATCCCGAAGCCACATAAGTTATAATTTGAATGAAGGAGAGTGAGCGAACTGAGCAGAAGAAGAAACCAACTTGATGGGCTAGTGATTGGATCCTCTCTAGTCAAGAATCTTCGAGCTTGTGGACCACTCCCCACCATTCCAAAAACTAGAAACTAGAAAATGATCTAGCCTTTCCACAATCTAATACTCCCCTACCCTCCTATTGATCTAGGTGAATAGACCATTACCGGGCTTAATGTCAACAAGATGCAACGAAGCTATATTATCTCAAAAAAGGAAAGATGAAGGTTATAACTACATAACACCCCCTTCTACTCATTCAACTCAAGGATGGCATTGAAATCGCCCACCATAATCCAAGGATGCAAGGGGACCAACCTTCGTATACAAGAGATATGGGACTATCAATTCTGCTTACCCTAAAGATTAGTGGGGGCATAGATGTTAGTAACCAAGATATATTCCCCAGTCTCAAGACTAGAGATAACCCCAGATAATGAAGATCTGGAGGTCGCCCACCAGCTAGGGAAAATCCTTAGAGGGTTCCAAAGACAAGCCACCCCTCCTGAGGAGCCCACAACCCCAATACACTAACACTGGCATCTCCCCCAAATCTTTGGCACCAGATCCATCATACTTTCCACATAAATTTTTGTCTCCTTGAAAAATAGGATATCAGGAAGATGCCTCCTTATCAACTCCCGAACATCTTTTTGTCTAGGGCCACTATTCAAGCCCCTAAGATTCCATAATAAAACAATCATTTAGGGGGATTGGAAAAATTAGAATCTAGAGTCTTTATTGACCCTGACTCAACCTATCATGGGATTCACACTACCATCGGCCAACCCTAGAGCACCCTAATCCAAAGGAGTTAGCCCAGGGTTCACCTCTTGCTGAGTGAGGTCATCCAAGGCTTCAAACCTGTTAAAGGTATCCTTCTGCTATCTCTCCTATAGGAGCCTCTTTTGTCCCCAATTCCTATTCTTTGTCTTAATTGGGACAAAACCATCAATATCCATAGCTTCCCTAGTCATGGTGACTTTTCCTTTATGAACCCTGTCTATGTTATGAGTTGGCTATTGAGATTGGCACACCATCGGTTTATACCTAGGACACTTGCACTGCAAGTGACTGTACTCATGACATAGGCAACACCAAAAAGGTAAAGTCTCATAATCCAGTTGTTGAACCCAGGAATAAGAACCTACACACATATCTATAGCATCTGGCAAAGGATTAGTAAGATCAATTTCAACACAGTTTCGAGTGAAGGCTATTATCCTTCTCCCTAGGGTTTGCGAAGAGGCTCCAACTGGCCTCCCAAGCACTGAAGCAAGCATCCATAGCACATCCTCTTGACAACATTCCACCAGAAGATGCGGCAAATAGACCCACACTGGGACCCTATTCGAGAGTTCCTCTGAAGGGTTGAACCATGCATACCAGGGTTTGATAAACAACCCCACCTGTTTGTAAAAATATGATCCTCCTTCAAAAACCCTACTTCGATCCTCCATACAATTGAAGGTAACCATGAAGTAGTTGTTTGCCAGTAACATAATCTCCATCTCCCCTTCCAGAGCCCAAGATCTCTAAGCCCAGTTCTCCAAAAACTACAGAGAAACCCTCATCCCCCAAAACTTGTAGTATAACGAATGTTTGAAAAGTAATCAACATCTTCCACTATCCTCTCTAGAGGAATACTCACCCTAGGTCTCTCACTGCACTTCTCCAGGAAGCCATTAATCTTCGACATCTAAGAACCCCCATTACTTCCAGCCTCAGACTCTGAGGAAAAAAGGTTATTATCAAAGGTCTTTACATTATGGGGTGGAGATTTCAAACCCACCGCAGCTTGGAAATGCATATCGTGAGGTGCCTTTGAGGTCTCTCCACCAGATCTAGACATCGCACCTCTCAGAGAGCCCACCTCCCGAAAGGAACTGGCCAATGACTCTGCACCCTCTTGTAACAAACACCCTCTCGCCACCATGCAGCTTGAGCCCCCCACTACCCTTCCTCATGCACAGGTTGTAGTTTCACGGGAACCCCACTCCCCTGCCCCCCGCAACACCTCCCACCACTCGTAGCCACCGTTCCACCTTTACCCCCACAGTCCCGAAGCCAACCCCTCCCGCAACAACACCCCCATATGTAACCGCCACCCTCACGCCACCTCACCAACATGTAGGCCCTCCAATGAGCTAGGGCTACGATGCCCTAGCCTGCATTCAACTCCCTCCACGCGCAACGCCTCCATCACTCTTGCTTGAAAAATTTAGCAAAGATAATTATCAATTTCAAAAATCCATACTAATATATTATCATTTACATTATTTATGTTATTTTTTAATCAAATAAATTTTTATCTTTTGTATGTAAATTTTAATTTTATAAATTATAAAATATTATTATTTTTATTTGTAAAATGGCATCATCCCAATATAAATATCACTAAAGGGAAGTCAAAGTCCGTAATAATGCTTCCAAATGCTATCTAATCAGAAAGTTGATGCAAAAATTCTTACAAACTCATAAACTATTACAAATTAGATAAACACTTATTAAATATAATTATAAATAAATAAAACCATAACACCAAATACACATGGAAAAACCTTTTCTAGGAAATAAATCACACTCCAGAAGCTAGACTTAATTCTATTATTAGCAACACCAATAGTTATAATACAATGCATACAGCCAATGCTCTTGAGGATTAGCTACAACAAATAATTCAAAAAAAATTCAGCAACATAACAATTCTTTATAAAATAACCAACTTGTCTCCCTAAAATGAACTAAGACAAACATATAGAAATAGAAATCAACATAAAGAAGCATGCACCCATGGTTTCCAAAATCATCTTCAATGTCCAAGAGGTAAGTTGTGTCACAAACAACACCTTGCTATTCACATGGCATGTTTCACATAGAAACTTTCAACACAATGCCTATATCTTCCTTATTAGTCACCTTGCCATATGCAACACCTACCTCACACAACTTGTCAAAAGTGAACTCAAACCACAAATGCAAGCTCCCAAAAAATAGCTCTTGATGACTCTTCCATCGAACTAGAAACATTATAAAAGAAATTCATCATAGTCTCAAGATAGAAACCTACGACACTAGTTCCCTAAACTTTAGGACTTCCAAAGTGGGTGAAAATAAAATAAATAATTAAATAACAATGTTTGGACTCTAAGGTTGAGACACCTTAATCCCAACATTCTCCCACTTCTCAAATAATTGTCAAGAGTTAAAACATTTTGTCATTTGTTCAAGGCCTCAAGGCCCATATAACTTGTGTGCATGATTTGGACTTCTCAATATTTACTAGCTTTGTGAGTGCATCTACAATATTTAACAAAGTATGCATCTGCAATATTCACCAAAGTATTGATCAACCTTTTCCCACTTTACTTTTTCATCTTCCACTATATCAAAAACAAAATGAAACTATAATCAATATTCTTTGTTCTGGCATGGAAAGTAGGATTCTTCGCTAAAGAAATAACACTTTGGCTATCACAACAAATAGTAGCATCAAAACCAATATTAGAATATAATCTTTTAAGAAAAATGGATTCCTTACAAGAATGATTAGTTTCCATGTACTCTACTTCTGACTATAACTTTCCACTTTTTATCCAGCTCACTGTACTGCCAAACATCATGAGAACATATCCACTAGTGGATCTTCTATTATCAATGTCACCTACCCATTATGAATCCACATATCCATGAATGCAAACTAAATGTCAAGGTCTAATAGGAAAATCATAAAAATAAAAAAGAATACTCACAAGAGGCCCTCAAATACTTGAACACTCTCTTAACCACATTTTAATGCACCTACCAAGATTTTCCATATACTGACTAAGGAAACCCACTGATTGAGCAATGTCTAGCCTATTACAAACCATAACATACATCAAATTGCCTACAACACTTGCATAAAGTACATTAGACATGTTCTCCATCTTAGTAGGAGATTTTGGACAATCCTCCAGAAAAATATTTGTCCCTTTTAACACCAAAACAACTAACTACCTGCAAGCTATCATGTTGAATCTCCCCAACATAGAGTTAGCATACTTACTCTAGCTCAACCAAAGCTTTCAACTAGCTCTATTTTCTAATGATCACAATCCCTAGAATATATATCCTTGCATCTAGATTTTTCAGTTCAAACTATGCTACTAATTGAGACTTCAAATATGAAATGATTCTTTTACCATTCCCAATAAATAACATACTAGATGCAGGTGAACTCACAATAATGGTTCCCACTTTTTTGCCACTTTTGACACTGAGATGAACATTTTTAAAGTAATCTTCAACTTCCGAGAACTATAACTTTTAAACTGTTAAAAATTTGAAGATGATGTAAATTAGTGATTTGTAGCATTTTGTATGTAGATTATATATTTATTTTTTTCAAATTTTTTTGAAGGATTTTTTTATAATTTTTCCATCTCCCTCAAAAAGTAGTTTTTTACAACAAACTGCATTTTTTAAGAGTGATGTGCCTCCTAAAATGCATATTTTTTTTCTATAAATGATAAAAACTCAATTATTTCAAATTTTGGTTTGTAACATCAATACCCAGGGCTTGCAATTGGTTTGATAGTGATATGTTGAATATTTTTCATTCTATTAAGTTTTGAAGTCCAACTAGTCATAATTCAGACATAGGTTTAAGTTTGAACACATAACTTGTTCTATATATATCGAAATTCAATTTTATCTTTTTTGTTAGAAAGAAGACATCAATACCTGGGGCATATATATTTTCAGAATTTTTTTGAATTAGTTTCCTATTTTTCCCAATGCGTTGTTGAACAGAGAAGTTCATGTTCAGTGAAAAACCAATATTTCATAAAATTAAAAAAACAAGAACATAATAAATTCACAATGTAATAAAATTATACTCTTTAGAAAGCTTGCTCCAAGTACTACCATATATTTTTGGGTTATCAAGATTATTTCATTTGTGCCTTAAACCAGAGGTCTGAAGGCAAAAATTCCTCAGAACTTTGAATTTTTTTGGGAGAGACCTCTAACAAGAGGGTTCGAATGAACCCTCGTTCGAGCGAAGGGGTGTCCACTCGAACCCTAAGGGGTGCAAGCAAACCCCCCTTCACTTGAACCCACATGTAAAATTATGACACACACATTTAAGTAATGACTGGGTTCGAACGAACCCGACCTTTTCTAACTGTTAGCATTCGTTTGAACCCTGGCTGAGTCAATTTTTTTTTTTTTAACATTTTTGTAGAGTCACATAAAAATATATAATTTTTTTCATTTTTTAACACACAAATGATTAAAACAATTCACATTTTTGGAAGAAAGAAGACATTCGAAAATTATTTTGAGGGCAATAATTTGAAGATATTTGAAGGTTTTTTTCAAAGCATGGGGAACAAGAAGAGAAGGAAAAATAAGACTTCAAAGAATTATTCTCCCGAAACAGAACAAAGATATCAAGAACAAAGAAGGCAAAGATATCTTGATGCAAGTATGTATTTTTTATTTTTATTTCTATTTAATTTTATATGTATTACGTACCAAAAATTGTGTTTATTTTTTTATCTTATATTTTCAATAAAAAATAATTTAAATAATATTAATTATATTAATTTAATTTATATAATAATTCTATCTTAATTAATTCTAAATGATGTTATTTTTATTAAATTAATTGGAAATAGTAGGATTAAAAATAATCTCATTTTAATTAAAAATATTTATGCTTTAATTTGAAATAATATGTGTATCTACAAATCTCAAATTCCATTAAATTGTTTGTTGTGTAATTGAGATTTTCTTACCCCCTTAAGTCCATCTATAATAGATCATGGTTTTAATTTAAAATTTAGATCTTTAGGACCCCTCTCTTTCCCATTTATTATTATAGTTTATAATTTAATTTAGATAGTCCATAAATATATAATTTAATTTAGATTTTGAAACCATGTGTCTTTATAGTTTAGCAAACATTTCAATTGGTCCTTTAAAATTAATAAACTTGTCTTCTGTATCTTCAACAATAGGCTCTTTTTGTTTTATCCTTAGAAAGGGCCTGCCTCTCGAGTAGCCCTTAAGGCTCGATGAGAGGGAACGACCCAAAGTGGTAACAAGCTAAAGCCAAGCTCTTCCAAGCCACTATAAATAAATGTGTTTGGCACAAAAGTTGCAAGCAACGAGTGTTACATGTTTCTATAACGATGTTATGACTCCCCATAAACCTTATAGAGCGCTTGACCTCTATAGGTTGGGAGGCCTTCCATTTAACAGAGCATAACATGCTGCTGATTATAGCCACCCAAACTGATGCCCTTACTACACACCTTTTGTGTTAGAAGCCAAACACCTTCTAGTTGTTGGCACAGGAGGTCAGACCTCTGAAGCAACTCACATTCTTATGGTTCTTAGTAGAGATAAAAAGTTCGCCACAGGGAGTTTTCATGGGGATTGGTGCTTGTCTGCCCTGGAGAAGTGAGTGCCATGGAGGGGAGCCACTGGAGTCAAGCACCTAAGTATCAGCTCTGAATTGCATAGCTCGGGGTAACCCCCCAAGTGGGATTCAACAACTACTATCTCATCCAACCCTAGGATTTGTGCTTGCAAGATCAAAACAATCAAACACTTTCAAACAAACAAACATCGTGTCTTCTTTGTTTTCAAGTGTATGCAAAAATATTTCACATTATACTTGAGTCCCCTTAAAACCTATTGTAGCGTCCTAAAATTGCGACACTTGCAATTTCAACTGCATTTCGGTCTTCACGATGGCGACGCAACACGCAACTTGAATGGAGACCCTGAAACTTGCTCGCGACACCAAAAACTGCATTTTTCAAGCACCCTGGCCTGAACCTCCCTGCACCCTGCTGTCCCGGGAGGTGGGACCAGAGCGCCCAGCGCCCTGGTCCCTCAGGACTAGGGCGCCCAGTGCCCTGGTCCCCAAGACCATGGCGCCCAGCGCCCTGGTCCCTGGGTCCTATTTTGGGCCCGGTCTCCTAAGGAGATTGCGGGTCTTTTTGTTTGCAATTTGGAAATTATATTTCCTAGTCGGCCTAAGGTCGGGAAAATTAGTCTATCAGCCCTAATTGACAAGTATATAAACTACATTTTCCTCTTTCATTTGGACATAAGATGATAACACATACATGATAGAAAAAATGTGGAAACTATACTCTAGCATTCAAGCATTCAAGCAATTGATCATTTCAAGTCTCCTTTCAAGGCTAAGTGTTGCATTCAAGTCAAGGATTCAACCATTGATGAGGAGATCACTTACTACATGCTATTACAACATACAACAAACAACAACATCTAAACCTTCGCACATAAGGATACAAACATCCTTAGGACAAGGTATTAGTACTTGTTTTACATTACAGTCATTTACATTTACAGCACTTGCTCATTTCTTGGTTAATTCCAAAACCGGGGTTTGACCTAAAGGCAAACCCCTAATCCCTAACCCCCCAATCGTCTTCGCTTTCCTGTGTGTAGGTTGCAGGTACGCGGCTGAGATTGAAGATCTGGAGTCCTTGTGTAGAGACGAACAGATCCCACTTCATTTCACGGATTTTTCGGAGGACCGTGGCACCGGGCGCCATCATCCCGACAACTTTTGCTCAAATTTGTAAGACAGTGCCGTATCAACATTTTACTGCTAAATCCAAGTCCGCAGCTTCATCCTATATCCCTAACTCAGTTTATAAGCGAATCTTTATGACTTTCTATGCATTCCTAGCTTAATTTCCTTAACAACATTCTTTACAAAAGAGGGTAGCCTTGCTTTCCTAACCCTTGAAATTCATTTAGCATCCAATCTTACATTGTGTGGGATTGGATCTTATGAGTTTCAACCCCTCTTTTGAATGTAAAGTCTCTCCCCTAAGTGAAAACCATCGAATCCTAGCGAACCTCCCTTCTCTCTCCTCGGAGTTGGAAGAGGGGAGACCAACTAGGGTTCGATTGCGATTTTCCGCTTTACATTTTGGTGAACTCGACGTGAACGTCCTTTCTAATTTTTCATGCTTAGATTTGATTACATTTCCATGTTTGATCTTTTGCAAAATTTTAGAGGTGATTGCATAAAAACCCTAAATTTTCTTTTTGAACATTGAACTTGCGAAATGTTTAATTGTTAATGCTTGTTTCAGATCTGCCCTTCTATTACAAATTATCAATTCATATCTGTGCTTTAATTTTGAAAATTAAGTGGTTAAGTGTCAAAACCCTAATTTTTGAAACCCTCTTAATTCAATCTTTGTCCGACAATTTCACTGATCAAAACATCTCCAAATCAGCTGTAACTTTGGATTCCGCAATAAAATCACAATATCTTTCATACCTGAAAATTTGGAAAAAAGTTGCGAGGACCGTGGTGCTGAGCGCCATCGTCCCTGACATTTTTTCCAAAATTTTGGGAGCGAGATCTTACTGTATTTTCCTGCTAAAATCCAGAATTTTGGCCGATTTTATCAATTATAACACTTTCAAATTTACAGTCAAAGTTGGTCTTGTGATTGCTTGGTTTAGGGCTTCTAATCACTCAAAAATTATCGAAATTGAAATTTTGTGTCACAATTATGTTCTTACTGTCCTAAATCTGAAAAGTGTGTTTGCATTCATCCGAAATTTCAGTGCTTTATTCAAATTCTTGCAATTTGTGACTTTTGAAATTAAGTGCTTAATTACAACAACTTTAATTTCTTCTTTCAAGATTGAATTTTGTGTGAAATTGAGTCAATTTTTAAATTTCAAAACTTGCATTGCTTTTGACATCCCCTCTAAAATCATAAAATTCAAAATTTCAGTTTCCCTCTCTTTTTCAAAATTCAAAATTTTGCATTTTTCGACAATCTTGGTAGGGTTCAATTTTGAGATTGCAACTTTAATTTGGCCTATCTACAGATCGTAAAATCCCTCAATTTTTTCATATTAGCTCTAAAATCATCATACCTTTCATCCCTGCAAATTTTGAAAAAAGTTGCAAGGACCGTGTTGCACTCCGAGCGCCACGGTCCCGAACATTTTTTCCGAAATTTCGGGAGACTGTCGTGATTGCATTTAACAGCTTAAATCTGGAAGATTGGCTGGTTTTACTGAAAATTGCTACCTCTAAAATCAAAATCTTTTCTCTCTCTCTAGTGCATGAGTTTTACAACAACAAGTCCTACTTACACTATTCCCATTAGACGAAGCCGTAGAATTAAGTCTTTCCGAGGTTTAACAACCGAGGAGATGGAACCTAATTTGAGTAGCCTTTTTAACGAGGACATGGGTAATTCCTCTAATCCTCCTAATGATGAAGAAGCTCTCCATGAGGTTTCTGTTGAACAATTTTCGAAATTGGATAACCAATTTGTTGATTTTCACCAATGGATGTCTCATGAGTATCCCGATAGTCAAGCTCTTCCTTTAATTGAGGGTTTAAAACGCATGCTTCAAAGTGATAAAAATGGAATTGATATTTTGCGTGGTATTTCACACATTGTGGATTCGAATGTGATGCCTATGAAGAGTTGTGCTAAAACTTTAGGTTATACACAACCTCCTACACAAGTTAATCATTCTATTCCTTTGACCACTCCTATTGCTAGTATACCTACCTTTACATCAAACATCATGGCTACTTCTATACAAGACATTCCTCCTGTGATTACCAGTCATGGGGGCAATCCCTCTTCTTCAATTAACCCTCTTCCTTCATTCAATCTGACTTCTTCATACATTCCTTCAATGAGTGTTCCTATTACATCTTCACAAATGAACATGACGCAAGGGGACAATTCATTTAACCACTCCATTCCTCCTTGTAGTGTTCCTCCTATCCAATCATCCCCTATGGTTGACTATCATAGGGTCCCACCACCTTACTCTCTACCTTCTTTCAATAACATAACACCTCCATCTCAATCTAACACACCTAATATGAATTCTTCGACTGAAGCGACCATTAATAATCTTGCACAAACTGTCTCTTCTTTACAGCAACAAATTGCCTCTATGAATCAATCTAAGTTTAGTGTGCCCACATTTGATGTTGCGAGCACACTTTCTCTTGACATTGTTCGAGCTATCCCTCCTAAACATGTTGAAATCCCGCATTTGGAACTTTATAATGGTAAAGGAGATCCTCTAACACATGTTAAGACTTTTCAAACAATTTGTACTGATTTTGCTTATGACCCAAGGTTGCTTGCGAAACTATTTACTAGAACATTAAGAGACAAAGCCCTACAATGGTATTGCTCGTTGCCTTCTTATTCTATTACTTCTTTTGAACAACTTGCAAATGCTGTCATTCAACAATTTCAAAACAATATAAGTCCTAAAGTTACTTTGATTGATTTAATGCATTGTAAACAAGGTGTTAAAGAAAAAGTGACTGATTTCATTGGTAGATATAAGCATTTGTATGCTCAAATTTCTTTTCCAGTGCCTGATAATGATATTCAAAGAATCTTTATTTCTAATTTGCAAAAAGATATTCGAGACAAACTTTTGTTTTCTGAGTTTACTTCTTTCCAACAGTTGTGTGCCACTCTTCACAATTATCAACTGACTGTGAGTCAAATGGAACAATCACATCCTATGGCTCCGAGTGATAAGGGTGATAGTAGTCAACAACCATTTGGGAAGATTAAACCGAACAGAGATTCCATCAAATTCAATGAAAACATCATCAACAACAATGTGAATGCAGCATCAGGTGTGCCTCCTATTTCTAAATTTTTCAAGAAAGAAAGAAAGTATACTCCTTTGAATGAATCATTGCATGGTATTATGAATAAGTTATTGGAACAAAATGTGCTTACTCTTCCTCCTATAAGAAAAATTGATCCTGCAAAGATTACTTCACCTTATTTTGATCATAAAGCTTTTTGTCATTTTCATTGTCAGCTTGGTCATGATACTGAAAAATGTTTTTCTTTAAAGGGTAAAATTCAAGATTTGATTGATAATAATACTATCTCTATTTCTGGAGTGAATGATAAAGGCAACACATCTGTAGCTCTTCCTAACCAAAATCTTCAGATTTTTACTGATCCATTACCTTCTCATACTTCTCATACTTCTAATGCGATTGAGGCTAATGATTCCTCTCTCTCATCTGATGGTCTTGTGTCTATGACTCCGAATGTGATTAACTTTGTAGAGCAGCAAGAAATCCCTAAAGAACCTTCCATCACATTTGATTCTAGTGAAACCATTAGAGCACCTGATGGTCCTTTATACATAGTTGCAAAAGTCAAGAATACACCTTGCCGTGGAATGCTTATTGATCCTTCGTGCATGGTTAATGTTGTTACTGAAGAATTTCTTTTTACTTTGCAATTGAATCAAGTGATTTATAACAAAACAGATGTGATTGTGAAATTATTTGATGCATTTTCTTCTCCTGCGATTGGTTCTATTACATTGCCTATTGAGGTCCATAACAAATCCCTTGATGTGAACTTTGCTATTATTCCATCTTCCGAACAATTTCGTGTGAAGCTTGGCTATCCTTGGCTATCTTCCATGAAAGCTATTGCTTCTCCTATACATAAGTGTTTGAAATTTCCCCATAATGCTGAAGTTGTTACTGTCAATCATAGTCTCTTTAAACCAGCTGAAAGAACCTCTAGCGTTCCTATTGATTACTTTTGGCCTAAACAATTCCAATCTCTTCCTCCACGAAGTGATCATCTTTTCAAATCTTATCAAAAGTGGAAAACAGATATGATCCTATCTCTAAGTGAACCTAGAACACCTAAACTTGATATTCCTATCATTCTTGAGAAGGAAGTTCTTCCTTTGAAAGATAAAACTAATGTCTTTCCTCAAGAAGATTCCCAACCCGTCCCTATGGATGTGACTATGTCTATGCCTAATAAACCTTCTAAAAGTAGACCTATACCTCCTCGTCATGATGGACTTGGTCTTCTTCCTAAACCAAAAATTCCTCCTTTATATGGAGCAGTTCCTCCTCCTGCCTTTTATAGAGAAAAGAGACCTTCTTCTTCTCCTATTATCCAGCCTAAGAGACCACAACCTAAACACCCAAGTGAAAAGGATGAGAACATTCCTCCTCCTCAATCTTCTCCACTTCCTACTAAGACTAGACGTAATCGTTCTGCACGTGAACGCCGACGAAAGCGTCGTCTTAGGGCTCAAGCAGCTGCTTCTCAAAATTTACAATCTCCAAAAACACCTTCAACAAGCATTATTCCATTTTCTCCTCAGCCGGATATTGAGCCTAAATCTCCTAAACATAAGATGCATGATGGTCTCGATCCTGTGCGAGTTAAAGATCCTATTTTTATAAATCTTGATGATGATATAGATGAAAATGTTATTCATGATGAAAATGTTACTCCTCTTGCTTCTGATAGTGAATATGAACTTGTTGATGTTGATAACCATTTATCTAATGAATTTTCTAAAGCACTTATCCTAGCTCCTAGACAAGAACAATGTGGCTTGGAACATGAACATAGCCCTTGTTTGGATCTTGTGATAGCTCCATCTGCTGTGTTGGATGTTCCTCCTCTAGCGTGTTCCCTGCCTTCCCGAAACATTGATCAGCAAGATCGGGGGGTAGATGACGTGCTAGACTAGTTACATTAGCATCGCAGATTCTCTCCCCCTCTCTTTTGTTACTTCTTCTATATGTTATTCTCATTCTTCTATTTGTTGTCCTTAGTGTTGTCTACTTGAGGACGATGCAAAGCATTGAGATCTCTTTGGTCTCTCTCATGTTGACTCAAAAGACACATGTGTTCCCTTCTTCTAGGTGACCTTCCTTGATTGGGGAATGAAGAACAATTATGCATACTAACCCCGAGGAAAGCGAAGTCACCTCGTGCTTTGTGTTTTGTGTCTATTATCCTTGGGTTTATCTCACACTTGGGGGTTAAATCTTTGCGATAACGTGCTCCTTTCCTATGTGTATCACTACATTAAAACAATCACCCCCGTTGAGGCGTGTGTGATCGCTTTAACGTAGGGGGGCATACACCCTGTCTATCCTTTCAAGATACTTGAAAATTTCTTGGCAAACTTAGCTTTACCTTGAAATTTTTTGGTATTTTCTCTTGCATGACTCATACTGAGGGAACCTTACTACTGACAGTCATGGTTCTCCCTCGTGATCTTCCCTTTTACTTTGTCAATCGAAGTCGTAAGATCCTTGGTCCACTGGGGGCTTGGTGTATCTTGCCTCCTTGACGTGGTGAAAGTCTATTCAATATTGTTTCCTTGTACTTTACCAGAAGTATGAGCTCACATACTCCCGCTAAAGTGGGGGCTAAATGTAGCGTCCTAAAATTGCGACACTTGCAATTTCGGCTGCATTTCGGTCTTCAGGATGGCGACGCAACACGCAACTTGAATGGAGACCCCGAAACTTGCTCGCGACACCAAAAACTGCATTTTTCAAGCACCCTGGCCTGAACCTCCCTGCACCCTGCTGTCCCGGGAGGTGTGACCAGAGCACCCAGTGCCCTGGTCCCTCAGGACCAGGGCGCCCAGCGCCCTGGTCCCTGGGTCCTATTTTGGGCCCGGTCTCCTAAGGAGATTGCGGGTCTTTTTGTTTGCAATTTGGAAATTATATTTCCTGGTCGGCCTAAGGTCGGGAAAATCAGTCTATCAGCCCTAATTGACAAGTATATAAACTACATTTTTCTCTTTCATTTGGACATAAGATGATAACACATACATGACAGAAAAAACGTGGAAACTATACTCTAGCATTCAAGCATTCAAGCAATTGATCATTTCAAGTCTCCATTCAAGGCTAAGTGTTGCATTCAAGTCAAGGATTCAACCATTGAAGAGGAGATCACTTACTACATGCTATTACAACATACAACAAACAACAACATCTAAACCTTCGCACATAAGGATACAAACATCCTTAGAACAAGGTATTAGTACTTGTTTTACATTATAGTCATTTACATTTACAGCACTTGCTCATTTCTTGGTTAATTCCAAAACTGGGGTTTGACCTAAAGGCAAACCCCTAATCCCTAACCCCCCAATCGTCTTCGCTTTTCTGTGTGTAGGTTGCAGGTACGCGACTGAGATTGAAGATCTGGAGTCCTTGTGCAGAGACGAACAGATCGCACTTCGTTTCGCGGATTTTTCTGAGGATCGTGGCGCCGAGCGCCATTGTCCCGACAACTTTTGCTCAAATTTGCAGGACAGTACCGTATCGACATTTTACTGCTAAATCCAGGTCCACAGCTTCATCATATATCCCTAACTCAGTTTATAAGCGAATCTTTATGACTTTCTATGCATTCCTAGCTTAATTTCCTTAACAACATTCTTTACAAAAGAGGGTAGCCTTGCTTTCCTAACCCTTGAAATTCATTTAGCATCCAATCTTACATTGTGTGGGATTGGATCTTATGAGTTTCAACCCCTCTTTTGAATGTAAAGTCTCTCCCCTAAGTGAAAACCATCGAATCCTAGTGAACCTCCCTTCTCTCTCCTCGGAGTTGGAAGAGGGGAGACCAACTAGGGTTCGATTGCGATTTTCCGCTTTACACCTATATTATGTGATACTAGGACCTATTATGTCATATTAAGACCTATTATCTGTGATAATACCTATCTTAAATATGACATAATAGAACCTATTATGACATAATAGGTCTTATTGTGACTTAATAACATGATCGCATATGCAAAAGCATTTCACTTTATATACTTGAGTCTGGGCCTTAAGAGGTCTATATTTATGATATATTAGGGCCTATTATGTACATGTGATAAATTAATGACCTATTATTGCATAATTTAGGTCCTAATATCACATACATAATAGGTCCTAATATTTGCATAATATAGGTCTTAAGGGGAGTCAAGTATAATGTGAAATGTTGTTGCATATGTGGTCATTTATTAAGTCATAAAATTAATAAGATCTATTATGTCATAATTTAGGTTCTGACTTATATCATATTTAAGATAGGTACTTAATTTCATGTGATAGGTCCTTTAATATCACATAATATATCTGTCTTAAGGGGAGTCAAGTATATTAATGTAAAATGTTTTTGCATATGTGGTCATATTAAGTAATAATAAGGCCTATTATGTGATATCAAGACTTATTATGTGATTATAGGTCTTAAATGTGACATAAATTTAGAATCTATTTATATTACTTGACATATGCAAAAACATTTCACATTATACTCAAGAATCCCATTAAGACCTATAGTATGTAGATCATATTAAGACCTATTACATGTGATATTAGGAGGTCTATTATGCAATAATAGGTCTTAAATATGACATTTAATAGTCCACCTATTATGACATAATTTTTAAAGGTCTTACTAAATGTCTTGAAAATTTGGTTTCAAATTAAACTTGGAATTTCGTTACTTTAAAAATATTCTCTGTCATCTTACATTATGTCTAGAATGGGCTCGAGAAGAAAGGAGTTCTGAAGCGGGAGTTGGGGTAAACAAACCTATTGAAGAACACAATATAGTTGATGAACGTAGGGAGGAGCTTGCCCAAGTTGAACCAATGGATGAGCATATTGTAGATCTAGATAAATAGGTGAAGATAAATATTTCTTATAAAAATTTAGATGATTTAATTGAAATGGATGTGGATGAGTTGAAACATCTCAGTGAAGAACCTATACATACTAAGAGGAGGTCAATGAATAAAAGATCAAAAGAAATAATATCTCAATTCTACAATCTTGACACTACACTAGAGAAAGGTCAATTGTTATCAATTGTAATTACTCGTAAAGACTTAATAGATCCACTAAAATTATTGGGTATAGATATAATTAGTCAAAAGAGGAAAACTTCTCAACTGCAAAAATCTATTGTTGATAACGTTAAGAAAGGTTTGGTGAACATTGGTAAAAAATCTCGAATAGTAGATAAGACCATTTCAAGAAGAGTGATGTTGACATCTTTAGTGAATGAAAGATTTCCTCAAAAAAGACAAATCTCTTCATTGTCATCTGAGTTTGGTTTTAGTAGAAAGACAATATCAAAATATGTTAAAAGGAGAAAGAGTTTGGATGATTCTACCTCGAAAGGGAATTGGGTAATTATGTGTAGAGCTCCTCATTCTAATAGAATTGAAGATGTTGTTAGGAACTTCGTGATAAGTTTTTCGAATGATAATACTCATTCTTGATCAAATAGTAGAGATTTTATCAAGAAAAGGATTGGCCATGATCGTTATGATCTCCATGTAAAACATTGGATAGACACAACAAAACATGAATTGTATATGTTATTTACTAAAACAAACCCTCATATAAAGATTGGACAAACCATGTTTGAATGGTTAAGGCCATATTATGTGAAGGTAAACAAAGTCTTCAAAACTTGTTGTTGTCGTTATTGCATCGAATTTGATCTAGACTATCAGGTGTTTCGAAAGATTAGAGAAGATAGTGATGGTTATGAAAAAGCTCCTCCTAAATGAACATGTCAATTCATAACATCCATCTTATGTGATAAAACAGATGATAATGCAATCAGTCAAATAAATTGCATAAAAGGAATTTGTGGAACATGTGGGGACTTGGCTAAATTGCCTTTGAGAGATGAAGATACTAACATGATGAAGATGGTAAAGTGCAAGAGTTACAAGTACAAAAAATTTGAAACAAAATTTGGAAAGGAATCTACAAGGTTAGATTATGTAGAAGAGGAAATACCTATTGGAACATTTATGGAAAAATTTTGTAAGTTGATAAAACCATACATATGCCATGGTTTTTTTTCCAAGTGGAAAGAAGAACAATTTAAAAGATTAAGAGACACTTTCCCACTTGGAACTATTCTATCCATAGTGGACTTCACAGAAAATTACTCTTTTGCACATCAAAAAGAAATTCAATCAAAGTATTACTTTTCAAAGTAAATCACTATTTTGGTGCATGTGTGTTATCAACATGCACATATTCATTTGGATGGTGTTGATAGTACATTTGAAAATTGTGTTATTAAGAAAGAGTACCACTTCTATATGAGTGATGATAAGGAGCATGACACACTTTTTGTACAACATTGCTTTAAGAAGATTTTTAAATATTTGAAAGAGAGAGACATAACAATAATTAAAAATTTTGTTTGGTCTGATGGATGTACGGCACAATTCAAATCTTCGAGGCCATTTTATGCACTATGTAGATATCATCAAAATGACAAAATACCACATGTTTGAAGTTTTTATGAGACTGGTCATGGAAAGGGTGAGCATGATGGTGTAGGAGCTTGTATCAAACGTGCCCTAAGAAAGCATCAAATAAATTACACATGAGATCATATAGACGATGCACATGATGTTGTTGAATGGTGTAACAAACACTTTGAGCAACCTAATTATCCTGGTGAATCATCATCGAGAACATACAAACCCATTCCATATAGAGTGTTTTGGGATATAACCAGTACATGTTCTCTTTTAGTGTTTTATTTAAATTTATTTAATTTTTTTTAAATGTTCCTAGTTCAAATATTTTAATTTAACAACTTGATCTACATGTATGATGTGTACACATGTACATTTTGTAGATGTGGATAGAAAATCAATGCATGAATGCAAGAACGTGGAGAGGACAAGATCTTTGCATTGTGTCATGAGTACAGATAATCGCCCATGGACATTATACACTAGGGATTATTCATGTTTTTGTTTTGATTGCATTGTGGAAAACTATGTTGATTGCAAGAACCAAGAGCTTGGATATGTTAGTGAATGGAAATTGGTGCCACTAGATGTTTCTGACACATACGAGGATTCAAATGAGGATGAAGTCTTTGAAGACATTCCTTTGATTTTTGGTGATTATGATCATATTTCAGGATTGATTAAAAAAGGTATATGATGTACACATATATTTAAATTAAATATATTTATTTATTTCATTAAAAAATGTTGCACGTACATGTAAATAAATTATATATAAGTTTTAAATCGAGTACATGATGTTTTAAATTTATTTTTAACCTGTTCAAATGCAGGAGATATTTTTGCAGTCATAGCAGAAGATGGAAATATAGAAGGTGTTAGTTATTATTTATTGTGTTGCATAGAAGAGAGAAATAAGTTAACAAAATACAAAATGAGCAATGGAATGTCCTTTCCCACAGGTTTGAACTGATTCAATCTACATTTAAATTAAATTTATTTTAAACACATGTTTTCTTTTTTATATGTATATAGATCGCTTACATGCAAATTTTTAATTTCTCGTTTCTTATATACATGTACATGCAGGCACAATTGTAGTGCAAGAGACATATTTCACACAAGTTAAAATTGTTCAAAATGGGATTCATTTCACTGAAAACCAAATTGACAACAAGGTATATCAGTATAGCCACTTGATCATTATTGTTGGCCTAATTCTTCAAACAGCTCCACATCACGGGCAGTCTCAAAAGTGGAGACTAGATAGTGAAGATCATGAGAAAATATTAAGTTTTATTAAAAAGCGTTCTGAACCACTTGATGTGGTATGTACTATTTAGTAAACCAAATTACATGTGGTTCAACCCATGAAATTAATTAATATTTGATAAATTAGAACTTAACTTATTTTGAAACTTGGATAAATTATTATTTATGTTCATTAAAGTGTTTGAATCTAATATTTGATATATATATATATGGCTTGTGTGGACCATATATTGTTTCATTAAATATGAAATTTTCAATTATATTAAATTAGGATGTATGAAGTTAATTTGTATGTATGTTAAATAATACTTATGTGCACGTATGTAAAGTAAATTGTGACATGTGGATGAGTTGAAAATGTGTTAAGGCCCGATGTATGTAGTTGATTAGGATGTATAGTCTATCTAATTCTAAATGCATGTATGCATATGTAATTTGTAAGTTGTTAAAATAATTTTAAAGCATGTATGTAAAGTAAATTAGGAATGTATGTATTTATTTAAATAAAAATACACATGTAATATTAATTAAAAATGCATATTTAAATTAGAATGCATGTGTAAATTTGATATTAAATTAGGACATGTGTGTAATAATTGAAGAGCGGTCTAAACCACTAAGTGATGTGTTGTGAACTATTTAAAGTATGTACCTAGAAGTACATGGTGTGAACTATAAATAGTACAACTAGAATTTAAATTATTGAATTTATGTTCATTAACTTGAGTTTGTTCATTTGATATGAACAAGTGTGTGTTTTATAGTATTCATGGCTTGCACAATGGAGTGGATATATAATATATAATCTAACATACATGCATGAAATATATAATATGATCAAACACAAACTGTATAAAGTATAATCCAGTCTAAACTTCATACATGCATGAATATATAATATGAAAGTCTAAAATGTACACATGTATATATAAAAAGATAAACAAATGAGCTATAAAGTCCAGCAAATCAACATGCATCATGTCGGCCACGAACAGAGCCCCCATCTAAGGGAGAGTCCTGGTGAGAGTCTGGATGTCTAATAGACCCCTGGAAAAGTAGAATTTATTTAAATATTAAATATATATCTCTAGATACATACATCAAATCTGACTACACTTAAATGAAAATGAAAATATAAATTGTAACGCACATACATACATGTGTACACATATATACAAAAAGCCATAACTAACATGTCCACTAACAACATCAAAATAATCTCTCCTATGCACACACTCAGAGCTCAAGCTAGGAGTGACATGAGCTAACTATTATACATATATGTATGTATTTAAGGATTAGTCCAGGATCAATTTAAATGATACAAATTAGTTTCTATTATTGATTAAATGATCTATATATAGATTTATCGTACATGTACAACATATACATCTTGTAAAAATTTAAACGCATGTATGTACATACTTGTGTATTAGGAGTAGTATGTATAGTATGATCATGTCCTGTGATCATATCGATCACATCACTCGTGCCTGCATATCTCTCTCTAGTTGTATGTATGACTGAGGAGTGTAAGGGGATAACTAGATGAATAGGCATTGTGGATGAAGTGTTTGACTATAGTAGCATATCCATAAACCCAGTATGACTCAAACCTCACAGATGCTCCTCAAATGAATCCAAGCTCTCATATGTTATATGGACTTGATCAACTTGTATCTCCTTCTCTATAGGAACAAAGTGATCTATAGGTGGGTTAGTGCCCGGAGCATCCGTAGAGTGATGAGAATTTTGTGACTACCTTGGGGTATGCATCAATGTAGCGGTAGTCTGCTCGTCTCTGAGAATATCCTCTCTAACAACAACCAATGGTATCCCAAGTTGAGATGAAGTTAAACGATAAGAATGTAGTAGGTCCTTGGCTAAATACTGCAACATATGTACATGTCTACCACCTCCTACTATAGGCACTACCTCATCTAGGGAGTGGATGCCATTAGTAATATACTGATCATCTAAATTTGAAGCCACCCCGTGACTAGAAGATGCATGATCTATGGATGATCTTGAATGTGGTCATCTCATCACATATCTACCTATCCTATCAGATGATATGGTGGTTGTTGCTAATGCAATCTATCCAATCCTATCAATTTCTTCTCTCTGAGAAGCAATCACAAT
This sequence comes from Cryptomeria japonica, assembly GCF_030272615.1. Taxonomy (NCBI): domain Eukaryota; kingdom Viridiplantae; phylum Streptophyta; class Pinopsida; order Cupressales; family Cupressaceae; genus Cryptomeria; species Cryptomeria japonica. Next base: position 534,412,452 of record NC_081405.1, on the reverse strand, counting down.
GTGATTCGCTATGGGGCGAGAGATGGGACTACTGTCAAAAATCTCTCTCCAACAAGGTCCTTGTGTCTAAGCAGATCTCTATCATGCCTACGATATGCATCTCTATCAACAATCCTACCCCTCCCCTGTCCATAATATGATGGAATATCAAGGTAGTTTGGTTTCATTTGACAATGAACCTCAATGAATACATGTTGTGCAAAGTATAATAGTATTTGGTAGTTATTAGGATAACGACCATGGGCAGCTAAGAAGTGTGGGTAAATCAATCATGTAATCTGTGGGTCGATACATCTGGTGACCTGATATCCTCTCACCTTACTCTTCTCCTGATATTGTGGAAAACATCTCTCCTTGATTGTCTCCTTGGATACCACCCTCACCACATCAAAAAAATAATCATGACCCCTCACTTCACTCCTCAGCAGTCTATAAATATCCTCTATAACCTCAGGTGAGAATGAGGTTTGAGAAACTAAGCAGTCCCTCAATGTCTACAAACTATAAAAAATGGATGTGCATGTACTCTTGTACATGCCATTAGTACGGGGGTCATCTAATATGATCCTCAACCTATGAAGCCCATGATCACTGTACTATAAAATGGTAGCAATTTCGGGCAAGGGAGGATACTGGTGTGGAGGATCTACATCATCAATGTGTGGCTCCTGATCAGGAGCCTGTGCAGGTGGATCCTAATCAGGAGCTTGCATAGGTGGATCTTGGGATGCCATCTATCTAGGTAGGTCATAAAGGTAAAATAAATATGTAAGAACACACACATGAAGTGCATTCAATTTAAAATATTAAAAATTAAAATCAGTTAAATTCTAGATATATATATATATATATATATATATATATATATATATATATATATATATATATATATATATATATATATATATATATATATATATATATATATATATATATATATATCGTTAATCTTGAGCTCATTAAAAATTAAAATGTACACGTGAAGTTCTCGCATAATTAATCTATATATATATATATATATATATACAAGTATACATTTTAAATTGTTAAAACATTAATGAGAGAGAGAGAGGGAGATCATTTTCATGATAGAGAGAGAGAGAGAGATCATTAAAGATATATATACATACATCATGTACTAAATTAAAACATATATATAAATTTAGCTATATATCTAGATCGCATACATACATTTTAAATTATTAAAATATTAATTTGAGAGAGAGAGGGAGATCATTTAAATCATGACATCTAGAGAGAGATCTAACATTAATTTCAAAGAGAGAGAGATCATTAAAGATATATACATACAACTTTACTAAATTAATATATATATATATAAATTTGTCATTTAAATCAAATACATAAAAAATTCAAGAACATGTGATATATTATTTTTATAAGTCAATAACAAAAACAAATTAGACCTAATATATTTTATTGTAACATGTATAAACATTTTTGTGTATATCAAAATTAATTTTTTTGTTCACTAAAACATGGGCATTGATACAACATCATGTACACTTTTTAATCATGTGAAGATTTAAAAATAAAATAAAATAAATGTTGGACCACTCGTAGGACACACTATTATGATTCAATTCAAATATAGAGGGTGGTTTAAGCTCTGGAGATTTTAGGCATATATTAAAGCCCTCCAACTTAGACTGAACCTCCCCTAGATTTTTTCCAATCATAAAAAAATAGGGATGGCTCCCTACTGAGATAGACTATTGTGCACTTTAAACTATATATATATATAAATTAGATCATGACTCAAGCTTTATCCTAAGGGGTATGTCGTACACACTAGGATGTTATAAAGGGTCATATGTGGTCCTAAGGGGTCATGCATTTGTTAACATATGTTTGACCCCTTAGGAGCACATATGACCTCTTAGTTCACTATGTAATTGACCAAGGGGTATGTCATACATAATACGCTTCTATAAGGGGTCATATATGGTTCTAAGGGGTCACACATACATGTTCGAACACATGTGTGACCCCTTAGAACCACATATGACCCCTTAGGATACTATGTGATCCTAAGGGATATGTCGTACACACTATGATGTTATAAAGGGTCATATGTGGTCCTATGGTGTAGGAGAACCCTTTCAAGCTCAACCTCCTTCTTGTTTTGTTGGTTTTATGCTTCTTTGGAAGCCATTGTACATGAATAAGAGCCATGAGCTCATGTGTTCTAGACTAGGTCCTAGTTTTAGGTCCTTAGTGTTTTTGTTGTGATTTCTTGTGTAGGAGAGGTTGAGTGTTCCTGGAATATGTGTTAGGCCTTATTTGCATGTTTATGTCCTTAGGATAGCCCAAAATAGGCTTAGGAGTCGTGAAAAGCAACAATGGCAAAGTTACTCAAAAGATGCATGACAACTTTTCAAAGTTGTCAAGCAACTTTTCCACCCAAAATGGTCATAGACCCTTGTTGTGCATGGAGAGCCCTAATTTTGGCACACTAACCAAGGTATGGGTAGTATAAGTATTTTCAAACCCTAAATTAATGGGTTGGATGCCAGACATTGTACGACCCTAGCAAAAAGACCAGACTGAGACTGTAAAACTGTTACTAGTTAGTTTGAATAAAGCAACCAAGCAAGTTAATAGATTGAGATACATCCAGAACTATGTGGAATGTATTTCATGGTGTAAATAATTTCATTTCAAGCAATTATTTTGGGTGTTTATTTGTAGATTGAGTGTGTTTGTAAATGGTTTGTAAATTGTCTTCTTATTGTCCAGTTTTGGACAGGATTGTGTAAATGGCTGCATAACTCCATTCCCCATTGTGGAACCACCATGAAACCATGGGGAATGAGAGTGCAGACCTTTTACCATACTAAAAAACAAGCAAGGCCCTTGAAAATGCAAGGAGGCCATCAAGATACCCAATCCTAGGCGAGACTGAACAATGCCCGACTAGGAGAGGTCTTAGAGAGCAAGGTTGGATAGAAGAAAGTACACCCTTTGGAGGAGGTGTAGAGGAGTGTTTGAAGCATCATTGGTGTGAAGGAGGAGCCTCCACCAATCTAGAAAAAGTGGCTAAAACACAAAACACTCACTGTGACCCAGGTAGACCACAAAACCCTCACAAAACCCTTAAAAACACCAAAATTCGCCCAAGGCATTGTACGGCCACTTGGAGGCCCAAAACCTAGAAAATACTTAAGCCCTTTCCAATTGAATGGTAGTCTATTTTGGGAGTTTGGGTTGTGTATGCATCGTTTGTGAGAGAAAGCCCTAGAGGACTGAGTAGGAGGCCTAATTGGTCCTAATCCTTGTAGCCCTATTTTGTAAGCAAAAACACAAAATAGTGAAATCGGTAGAAAGGATGAAGATAGAAACTTCTTGGGGGCACATGGAGGAATGTAAAACATGGTTTAAGACCTAATTTAACCTTGCTAAGACCCTAGAAGGTGTATTACAAGCATAGCCTTTATTAGCCATAGTAAGGGTTTTTGAGTCTCATGAGTAGGTGAGACCTTAGGAGTAGCAAAGCAGCTCATTGGTGGGTGGATTGCGCAAGGTCAGGGGATTCCTCAAGAAAAGTAAGTCCTAAAGACCCTATGGTGTGAGGAGAACACCAGGTGATCCAAGGAAAGGATCCAAGAGCATAGAATAGGCTAGTCTATCCCAAGCACCAACCCATCAGATTGGTATCAGAGCAAGTTAAAGACTTGTTGGACTATGTATGTCTCTATATACTGGTGAATCATTAGGGGAGAGCAGAATGGTCACTAATGCAGAGTTGGCTAGAGAGGTGGAAGAATAGAAGGAGAAGAATAGACTCCTTGAAGAAGCTATGAGCGAGATAAGGGATAAACTACAGGAAGTGGTGGATCAGAGGACACAAGGACCTTGGGATGAAGACACCAAGGGTAAAGGCAATAAGACTATAGAAATAGATGACATTATCCCTGAACTAGATCCCTTGTTCAATGAAGAACCTTTTGTGAAGGCTATTAAGGCCTTGAACACCAAAGCCTTTGAAGTATTGCCACATTTCAGTGGACGAATGGACATAGACACTATTATGGAATGGATTGAGGGCATGGAAAACCACTTTGAGTGTGAGGGAGTGATAGAAGCTCAAAAGGTTAAAGTTGCCAAATCAAGATTAAGGGGAGCAACTTTGACATGGTGGAAGTACTTGCAAGAAGAAAGAGTTAGTATGGGAAAGCTACCTATTGCAAATTGGAAATCTATGGTGAGTAAGATTAAGGAGAACTACTTACCAGAGGATTATGAAATCCAACTTCATAAAAAGAGACAGGGTTTGAAGTAGAAGGATCTTGATGTGACCTTCTACACAGAGGAGTTTCAAAAGATATGTCTTAGATCCAAAGTCCAAGAAGATGAATCTATTAAGGTGGATAGGTATCTAAGTGGCCTAAAGTGGAACATTCAAGAGGAGATAAGCCTATGGACTCCTACTACTGTTCAAAAATGTCATCAGCTTGCTACCAAGGTAGAAGAGAGGAACAAAAGGAAAGGAGACTAAAATAATAGGTGTAGAGGTAGAGGTAGAGATCAAGTGAATCACCGAGGTGGTTATCAAAGCAAGGCAAATGAGCCAAGGAACCAAAGAGAAGCCAAGTTGACTGAGCATGGCAATGAAACAAGTCTCAGAGGAGGAAATTATAGAGGAAGAGGTGCACAAGGTGGTCCAAATAGTGGTAGAAGTACTGGCAGAGGTACCTCCTATTTTGCAACAATGAACTGTTACAATTGTGGTCAATTGGGACACCCGACATATAGATGCCCTAACAAGCCTACATCATCAAAGAGTGGAAAGAGGGTTGCATATGCACATGAAGACTCTTCAAGCAGAAAGACACCTGAGGTGGACCATATTGAATCTAGAGAAAATATAATGTTTAATAGGGTCTTGATAAGACAACCAGAGAAGAGTGAACCTAAGCATAGGAGAGCATTGTTTAGGGTGAGGTGCAAGATTCTTGGTAAAGTTTGCAAGGTGATAGTTGATTCAAGCTCAACTAACAATATCATATCAGAAGAGGTAGTCAAGAAGTTGAACATCACAAGGATACCCCACACTAACCCATACAGGGTGACATGGTTGAATCATGAGCAGAGTGTGCTAGTCAATGAGCAGACTTGGGTAGAGTTTTCTATTGGAGGATACAGGGATAAGATCCTTTGTGATGTGTTACCTATGGATGCATGCCACTTATTGGTAGGAAGACCCTAGCAATTTGATAGGAAGGTGATCTATGATGGAGAGGAGAACTCCATTTTCTTTAAGAAGGACAACAAGACCTTCAAGATTCAGTCTTTGACAGAGAATGAAGAGGGAACTTCAAAAACACCTAGTGTTTTATTGGCTACCGGTAAAGAGTTTTTAAACTTTCTACATGAGGAGAAGATAGTGAAGTGTGCCATCTTTGCGAAGCCAAAGGAGGAAGAAGACAAGTTGCAGGCAGAGATACCCAAGGAGGTGAAGCACATGTTGCAAGAGTATAAGGACATAGTGAGTGATGGAGCACCTGCAACATTCCCACCAAGAAGGTCTATAAGTCATCAAATAGACTTTGTTCCCAATGCATCCTTACCTAACAAGGCTTCATATAAGCTCACACCTGATCAGAATAAGGAGGTAGCAAGACAAGTGCATGAGTTATTGGAACAAGGACTGATTAAGAAGAGCATCAGCCTATGTGCAGTTCCGGTAGTGCTAGCATCAAAAAAAGGAGGTAAGTGGAGACTTTGCACTGACTCAAGAGAAATCAATAGGATTACCATAAGGTATAGGTTTCCTATTCCTAGAATAGAGGATCTAATGGACTGTTTAGGAGGGGCTATGTATTTCACCAAGCTAGACCTTAAAAGTGGTTATCACCAGATAAGAATTAAGGAGGGTGATGAGTGGAAGACTACTTTTAACACCACAGAAGGATTGTATGAATGGCTTGTGATGCCACTTGGACTCACCAATGCTCTGAGCACCTTCATGAGGTTGATGAATGAAGTGTTGAAGAATTTCACAAGTAGATTTGTGGTGGTGTACCTAGATGACATTCTCATCTATAGTAGAACCAAAGAGGAGCACCTTGAGCATTTGAGGTTAGTCTTAGAGAGGTTGCATGAGGAGAAGCTATCCATCAACCTAGAGAAGTGTGACTTCATGAAGCAAGAGTTGGTCTACTTAGGATTTGTGGTGTCTAAAGGAACCTTGAAGATGGATCCAAGCAAAGTGGAGGCAATCTTAAATTGGCCCGCACCTAAAATAGGGACTGAGGTTAGAAGTTTCCATGGATTAGCTCAATTCTATAGGAAGTTTGTGAGGAACTTCAGTGGCATATGTGAAATAGTCCTTGACACCATCAAAGGAGGCCCTAAAACTAAGTTTAAATGAATTGAGCAAGCTGACAAAGCATTTCAATTGTTGAAAAAGGAAGTAGCCACAAAACCTATCCTTCTCCTACCTACGTTTGATAAGCTATTCACTTTGGAGTGTGATGCAAGTGGAATTGCAGTAGGTGTTGTGTTGAGTCAAGAGGGAAGACTTGTGGCATTTTTCAGTGAGAAGATTAATGAAGCAAAGAAGAAGTACTCAGCCTATGACCTAGAGTTGTATGCATTAGTGCAGTCACTAAAAAAATGGAGGCATTACTTGCTCCCAAAGGAATTTGTAGTGTTCACAGACAACTAGGCATTGAGTTACATTAACACTCAAGAGAAGCTAAGCAATAGGCATCTAAAATGGATGGAATACCTCCAATCCTTCACCTTCACCATCAAGCATAAGAAGGGGCAACTTAATAAGGTGGCAGATGCATTAAGCAGGAAGTTGTTGACAGTTCAAGAACTACAGTTGTAGAGCATAGGCATAGAAGGTTTCAAAGACCTCTATGAAGGAGATGAAGACTTCTCATTAGCTTACAAGGTTTGCAAAAGAGTTTGAGAACCATTTCCATGGTGAGTATGCAGATTACACTCTCCAAAATGGTCTCTTGTTCAAGGGTAACCAATTGTGTGTACCTAGAGGATCCATGAGGGAGAACCTCATCCAAGAAAAACATAATGGTAGTTTAAGTGGACACTTTGGAGTCAACAAAACCTTGGATTTAGTATAGAGGTACTACTATTGGCCAAAGTTGCCAAGAGATGTAAAGAGGTATGTAGAGCAATGTGGAGTGTGTCAAAGAGAAAAAGGAGGATCAAGCAATGTTGGTCTTTATCAACCATTATGGGTCCCTAGCAGACCTTGGGAATGTATAAGCATGGACTTTGTAGTAGGACTTCCCAAGACTAAAATAGGTATGGACAACATCTATGTAGTAGTAGATAGATTTTCCAAGATGAGTCATTTCATACCATGTAAGGCTACACATGATGCTAGCTATGTTGCACATCTCTTCTTCAAAGAGATTGTTAGGATTCATGGACTCCCTTTAAGCATTGTTTCAGACAGGGACAACAAGTTCATGGGTCATTTTTGGCAAACATTATGGAAGAGACTAGGAACTAACTTGTCATTTAGCTCAACTTACCATCCACAAATAGATGGTCAAACTGAAGTCATCAACAGGGTGTTAGGCAATTTGTTGAGGTGTCTAACTAAGGAATATGGTTAGACATGGGACCTAATCATTCCTCAAGCAGAGTATGCATTTAATGACAGTGTGAATAGGACCATTGGTAGAAGCCCTTTTGAGGTTGTGTATGGCAGACATCCAAGGGGAGTATGTGAATTGAGAGACCTTAGTACTTTGGAGATGAAGAGCGGGCAAGCAAACAACTTCACTCAAACCATCAAGGAAGTTCAAGAGAAAGTTAAGAAGGCCATCCTTGAATCCACTCAAAAACTAAAGGCCAAAGTGGATGAGAGAAGGAAAGAAGTTTAGTTCAAGGTGGGTGACCATATGATGGTACATTTGAGCAAAGCCAGGATGCAAAGTGGTAAGCCTACCAAATCGCAGATGAAGAGAGTAGGACCTTGTCAAATTCTGGCAAAATATGGTGAGAATTCCTATAAGGTTGATTTACCTTTAGACTTAGCCATTTCACCAATCTTTAATGTTGCTGATCTGGTAATGTACAAGGGAGAGATAGCAGGGCAGACTGAGAACCAAGCTAATGTATTACAAGACTTGGATGTAAATACCTTACCTCAAGTGAAGAGCCTATAGCAGAGGAGATCTTGGAATCAAGAGTGAAGAAGTCCACCAAACACTAGGTCTACATGGAACACTTGGTGAAGTGGGTAGGACAGCTTGAGTCAGAAGCAACTTGGGTGGAGAAGAGCACGTTCAAGACACTTGGAATAGACCCAGCTCTCATTTCTTCTTCTTTTTCTTAGTTATGTGCAGAGGGGGAGTATGGTGTAGGAGCACCATTTCAATATCTCCCTCCTTCTTGTTTTGTTGGTGTTATGCTTCTTTGGAAGCCATTGTACATAAATAAGAGACATGAGCTCGTCTGTGCTAGACTAAGTCCTAGTTTTAGGTCCTTAGTGTTTTTGTTGTGATCTATTGTGAAAGAGAGGTTGAGTGTGCCTGGAATGTGTGTTAGACCTTATTGGCATGTTGGTGTCCTTAGGATAGCCCAAAATAGGCTTACGAGTCATGAAAAGCAACAATGGCAAAGTTGCTCAAAAGATGCAAAAGTTGCATGACAACTTTTAAAAGTTGTCAAGCAACTTTTCCACCCAAAATGGTCATAGACCCTTGTTGTGCATGGAGAGCCCCAATTTTAGCACACTGACTGAGGTATGGGTATTATAAGTATTTTCAAACCTAAATTAATGGGTTGGATGCCAAACATTGTATGGCCCTAGCAAAAAGACTAGACTAAGATTATAAAACTATTACTAGTCAGTTTGAATGAAGCAACCAAGTAAGTTAATGGATTGATATATGTCCAAAACTATGTGGAATGTCTTTCATGGTGTAAATAATTTCATTTCAAGAAATTAGTTTAGGTGTTTATTTGCAGATTGAGTGTGTTTGTAAATAGTTTGTAAATTGTCTTCTTACTATCTAGTTTTGGACAAGATTGTGTAAATGGCTGCATAACTCCATTCCTCATTGTGGAACCACCATAAAACCATGGGAAATGAGAGTTTAGACCTTTTACCATATTGAAAAACAAGAAGGGCCCTTGAAAATATAGGGAGGCCATCAAGATACCCAATCCTAGGCGAGACTGAACAGTGCCCAGCTAGGAGAGGTTAAGTTGTAGAGGTCTTGGAGAGCAAGGTTGGATAGAGGAAAGTACACCCTTTGGAGGAGGTGTAGAGAAGTGTTTGAAGCATCATTGGTGTGAAGGAGGAGCCTCCACCAATCCAGAAAAAAGTGGCTAAAACACAAAACACTCACTGTGACCCAGGCAGACCACAAAACCCTCACAAAACCCTTAAAAAACCCAAAATTCCCCCAAGGCTCTGTACGGCCACTTGGAGGCCCAAAACCTAGAAAATCCTTAAGCCCTTGCCAATTGAATGGTAGTCTATTTTGGGAGTTTTGGTTGTGTATGCATCATTTGTGAGAGAAAGCCCTAAAGGACCGGGTAGGAGGCCTAATTGGTGCTAATCCTTATAGCCCTATTTTGTAAGCAAAAACACAAAACAATGAAATTAGTAGAAAAGATGAAGGTAGAAACTTCTTGGGGGAACATGGAGGGATGTAAAACATGGTTTAAGACCTGATTTAACCTTTCTAAGACCCTGGAAGGTGTAGAACAAGTATAGCCCTTATTAGCCATAGTAAGGGGTTTTGAGTCTCATGAGTAGGTGAGACCTTAGGAGTAGTAAAGCAGCTCATTAGTGGGTGGATTGGGCAAGGTCAGGGGATTCCTCAAGCAAAGGAAGTCCTAGAGGCCCTAGGGTGTGAGGAGAACACTAGGTGATCCAAGGAAAGAATCCAAGAGCATAGACTAGGCTAGTCTATCCCAAGCACCAACCCATCATCCTAAGGGGTCACACATTTGTTAACACATGCTTGACCCCTTAGGACACTATGTAATGGACTAAGGGGTATGTCATAAACACTAGGCTTTTATAAGGGGTCACATGTGGTCCTAAGGGGTCGCACATGTGTTAGAACACATGCGTGACCCCTTAGGGTCCACTATGTGATCCACTATGATCCTAAGGGGACATATAGTGTCATCAAGGGTCATATGTGGTCCTAAGGGGTCATGCATGTTTATAACACATGCGTGACCTCTTAGGACCACATATGACCCCTTAGGAAACTATGTGATCCTAAGGGGAATGTCATATGTACATTAGGATGTTATAAGGGGTCATATGTGGTCCTAAGGGGTCATGCATGTGTTCTTAGGACCACATATTAAACCCCTTAAGACATTGTACATGTGATCTTAAGGGATCGTATGTCATAGACACTCAGATGTTATAAGGGGTAATATGTCCAGTCCTAAGGGGTCACACATGTACAGTGTTAGAACACACATGATCATGCATGACCCCATATGACCATATATCACCCCTTCTAGGACACTATGTGATCCTAAGGGGTACATGTTGTATACAATAGGATTTTATAAGGGGTCATGTGTGGTCCTAAGGGGTCACACATGTGTTAGAACACATGCATGACCCCTTAGGACCACATATGACCCCTTAGGACACTATGTGATGGACTAAGGGGTATGTCGTTCACACTAGGATTTTATAAGGGGTCATATGCGGTTCTAAGGGGTCACACATACACGTTAGAACACATGCGTGACCCCTTAGGACCACATATGACCCCTTAGGACACTATGTGATCCTAAGGGGTATGTCGTACTCACTAGGATGTTATAAAGGGTCATATGTGGTCCTAAGGGGTCACACATTTGTTAACACATGCGTGACCCCTTAGGACCACACATGACCCCTTAGGACACTATCTAATGGACTAAGGGGTATGTCATACACACTAGGCTTTTATAATAGGTCACATATGGTCCTAAGGGGTCACACATGTGTTAGAACACATGCGTGACCCCTTAGGACCACATATGACCCCTTAGGGTCCACTATGTGATCCTCTATGGTCCTAAGGGGATGTATAGTGTGATTAGGGGCATATGTGGTCTTTAGGGGTCCTAAGAAGTCATGTTGTGTGTGTAATAGGCTGTGAAAAGGGGTCACATTGTAGATGATTTATTTTGTCTAATTTGTTTAAATTTGTTATCTAAGTTTTATAAAAAAATTTAAATTTAAATTTATTAATTTTTCTAACGTTTTAATTTATTATACTTAGATTTGTAACATTTTTCTAATTCTTTTTTTTTGCTAATGTTTTTCTAAGTTCTAATAATTTTCTTAATATTTTTCTAAGTTTTTCATAACATTTTTTCAAAAAGTTGAAAAAAAATACATATATAGTTATGTAATTTTAAAAACAAATTGAAATTAAATCAAAACATTAAATTTTCAAATGTTTTTCTAAAATGCTGAAAAATAATAAATATACAATTATTTAATTAAAAAAATAAATTAACAAACAAATTATTTATTAATTTTTAAATAAATTTAATTAAAAAAACATTATTAGACAAAAAAAGGGTTATTTTGTGCACTCGAAATAATGTGGGTCGAAAGCTGAAAGGTGAGATGCATTGGATGCTACAGACAGGGCATGGTGACATGGTGCTGACGTCAAGCTCTCTCTAACCCCCTCTGGACATAGAAAAATACAAGTTTGAAAATGACAGTTTAACTTTCGTTTTCGGATTTTATAGAATTTTGAAAAAGAAAAATTATATTAGGTTCAATCAAACAGGGGGTTCAATTGAACTTGTGTTCGATGGCGGGTTCGATCGAATCCTAGGGGGCTCGCTCGAACACCCCTAGTTAGTTTGAACACCCTCCCAAAAAAATTCTCCACCTCCGCAAATTTTCTTCGTTGGAAAAAGTGGGAACTATTAATGTGGGATAACCCCATCCACATATAGAACTATGATAAGAGTGTGACTATTTTCAAATTTATTATACAAACAATGGTCAAATTTAGATCTCATAAATTACAAACACAACACATACATGTAAAAAAATTGATACCACAGTCTAGGAGAGTGTTTTAAACCATAAAGAGGTTTCTTCAACTTAAAAATAGGTTTTTATTTATTATTTTTAATGAAATGATCTAGTTGTGACATGCAAATTTCCTCCTTCAAATCAACATGAAGAAACACTATCTTCACATCCATTTTATCAACCTCCAAGTCATAAGCTATTGTAGGTTATAACAATAATCGAATGGATGCCAACTTAGCTACATAAGAGAATATTTAACCATAATCAATTCCCTCCACCTAAGAATACCCCTTTTGTGACCAATCATGCTTTATACTTATCAACACTACCATCTACTCTCAATTTCTTTTTCAACACCCATTTACATCCAATGGGTCTCTATTCTTCAAGCAAAGGTACCAAATACCATGTAAAATTCTTCTTCAATGTAGTCATTTCTTCATTCATGGATTTCAATTAGGGAAATGCATCATGCATATGCATAGCCTCTCTAAGATTCCTAGGCTCATTAGTGTTAGAAATAAAAGCAAATATGCAATTGAAATCCAACAAAGAATATCCAAACCCTTTTGGTGAATGACTATATCTATTAGGTCACTATCTATCATGGGTAGACCTCTTCAATTGCTAAGGTCAAGGTTATTTCTCCTCTTTATAACTTTTATAATTACTTTACATGTCATCATGATCGGGTTTAATAGGAGTGTGTAGTTGATTTCCTACCCAAGTAGATGGCACTTGAGCCACCTTAGATTTTTGGTTCTCTCCCTTCTTTGGCTGAAAATCAATAGTGGAAGGATTGAAAATCACGTAAGATCACACTTTTAATCTAAAGAACCTTCTCTACAACTTTATCCCAAAGCTTGTAACCTTTCACATCGACACTATAGTCAATTAAGATACATTTAACCACCTTGTTCTCCAATTTTGATCTTTTTCCACTCAATACATGTGCATATGCTTCAAAGGAAATGACTCTAAGATGTCTCAAGAAGGGCTTCTTACCATAATATGCCTTCATGGTTTTCTTCTCAACAAGCATTGAAGTAGGGTATCAATTAATCAAATAACATGTAGTGGCTATAACTTCAATCTAGAACTTCCTTTCAAGCCCAACACCAATCAACATACTCTTAGATCTCTCAATTAGTTTTTTATTCATCCTCTCCATAACTTCATTAAATTGTAGGGTGTATGGAGTTGTCTTATATCTTTCAATCCCATTTTCCTTACAAAACCTGATGAATTTTGCTAGTCAAAATTCACTGCCATTGCCAATCCTCAAACAATTATTTTTTCTACTACACTGGTTTTCAACCAAGGATTTTAATTTTTTTAATCAACTAAAATTTTTAGATTTACTTGTATGAAAATACACAATTGTCTTTCTATTATAGTCATTTATAAAAGAGACAAAATACATAGATCTAGATATTGAAGAAATAGTAACAAGACCAAACACTTCTGAATGAATATAATCCAAAACCCTACAAGACTTATGAGAATAAGAATAAAAAGAAACATGGTGTTTTTTTTCTATAAACACAATGTTCGCAAAAGTCAAACTCAAGATTACAATCATCAAATCCTTCAACAAGGCTCTTGTTTTCCATATCTCTAAGACCCTTCTCACCAATATGATCAAGTCTTTGTTGCCTTCTTGGACTTCTACATGCTCTCTATTTGTCATCTTGATGATGGATCACGAAGTGCAATATGAAATGTTGATGCAAAAAACTCATACACAATCTAATCCAAAAACACTCAAGATTAATATCTCATGGATTGTGGAAACTTGATGCCTGTTATTGTCTTCTCTACTAGGAGCTTCATCTCCAAAGCATTTGCAACCTTAGGTACCTAAAAAGTATGACATGAAATGTTGAAACAACTATCTTCTTCTCTACTTGATCTGATGGTGAGGATGAAGAATCCAATGCCCTCTTCTTAGACTTCCTATGAGCTTTATTCCACTAAATTGTGCATGCATCCAACTTATACAAGGTGCTAATATGAACATCTTTATCAAGAACCATAGAGACTCTTGTCACCTTATGTACACTACTCAAGAAAACATTTGCACACCCACATGACTCACCTAGCTAATTGAAAATGGGGTTTTGTGCCAAATTGGAATATGGAGGACACTAGGAATTCCCTTCACCCTACCATCATGAGATTAGATATTAACTCTTCTATTACCAACAACCTTTAAGTGAGAGTCATCACCCAAAAACACCTTCCTAGCATCAAACTCTTCGTACTTCAAAAATCGACCTCTATGAGAGGTCATGTGAAAAGAGGCACTTGAATCTATCAACCACACATCTTTCAATACATGTGCTACCAAGGTTATAGAAAAATAATCTAATTTATCATGAGAGGATCTATCAAAGCGAAAATTAGAGAAATCCTTTTTAACTTTATTTTTCTTCTTCTCCGTACACTCTTTTTAGAAATGACCAAATTTTCAATACTTCCATCTTTTTGCCTTTTATGTTTTACTAGGAGACTTAGATCTTCCTAGAGACTTGGATTTACCCTTGTCCTTTTTCTTTCCTTTCTCCATCATTCTACTGCAAGCAACCATGGTTTCCTTAGCCATATCAAAAGATTTTCTTCGCATCACTTCATATAACAACAACCCATCCATATTCTCCATCCTGAAAGTGGTTGTGTGCTTCAAAGCCCATCATAATGTGATCGCATGATTCTGGAAAATAACATAACATAATCATACATTCATCTTGATCATTAATCTTGTCATCAAGAGAATTCAGTTGAGCAACCAATGTAATGCCCCGCTAGGAAACTCGGAAGGGATAAGGCTAAAACCCATGAATGGAGTTCAAATAATTTTTTTCTTTAAATAATCCACAACATAACGATACAATGAGTTATCAAAATCTCAGATAACACAACGGAAGACTAAACAATACCTAAGGAGTTTCCCAACGTGATTACTTAATTTAACATCTAACTCAACTCCCGACATTTGATCCAATTAAGCAGGTTAACTTAATTTCATGTTATTACTTTAAACAAGGATATAACTTTTTTAGTAAATTTAAATTATAGATAATAGGACGCATTCATCCATTATGGTTGAAGATGAGGCTAACATGAGGAAATTTACCCATTAAAGTTAAAACATAGATAACATGTGGACGTTCATTCATTAGAGTTAAAAGATAGATAACTTAATGAGTTTATCCATTAATGTTAAATTTTAGATGACATGATGAGCTTTATCCCTTAGAGTTAAAACTATGGATAACATGATTTGGTTCATCCAATAAATTTTAACCATTCATTACATTCAATTTTACATTAAACACATGCCATGCATCTAGTTTCATAACGTACTTTAACTTCATCATAAACTAATGAATACTTTCCATGCATGCTTAATTGTGCTATTGATAACTGAATATATTCCATTAATCAGATCTACATTCTTTTACGATCCCTATTACTGCATTTAATAACTGACTACATACATGCATTTATGGTTAATTTCATCTAACCCCAATTATACATTTTAACATAAAACATCCACACCTGACCAATTTAAAAGGTAACATAAGAATGGAAAAACACCAAATAACACCGAAATGATCTCGGAGTTCACCCTTAGTGGGCTACATCTCCGGCTCTGCTCAACTGCAAGACCCCTCTGATACTTAATCAGCAATGAAGAATACATAAGGTTTACATCAATTACAATCCTGCCATCAAGCCAAACATAACCAATAAAACATACAACCACATTGGTCAAATAAATAAATGAATGATCCCTGAATAGGAAAGGATCCAATAGAACATAAAAAAACAATTATAATAGATCAATTGGAGCATACATGAAATTAAATCTTCACCGCCCATCATAAGCATCCCATGGTCTCACATAAATATCAAGTTCTCATGAGGGCAATAAACATCAAGACGACTCCACAATCAAGCTCCAATCAAAGGCAACACAACAACATACTACGAACATATTCAAACAGACTCCTAAAACTCAGGAATACACAAGGTCAAGCAAATAGAGTTCAATATGGTAGGATCACCCACTTGGTCAAACTAAACTTCATACGAGGTGCACTGACTAACGGTACTCTAACTAGAGACCTGACTAGCTATGGTCTACCACAAACCAATATTTAACACTCGCACAAAGGATATGATTGAATACAAACTATCACATGAAAACAGTCAAGATTCGAAATCAAAGACATAAATCGGTACCCAAATCGACAAATGATAATAACCAACAATTACAAATGAGGACTTGCCATTTCATAAGCAAATGTGAATACATAAGATTACATGCATAGGTAGAGATTAGGAAGGACAATCTATTCCGCATTGGTTAAACATTAAAATCAATCCAGTTTTCTAACGAATCTAAGTTGACTGCAGTAATTTGCCTCATCTAGGTATAGGTTGGTCATAGTTCTCTAACTATCTAAGTTCATTTTGTCCTAAGTTCTTATCCAAAAACCCATAATCATAAATATTCTATAAGAACATCCAATAATATAATACAATTATTCAGATTAATCAGCTAACATACGATATTTATTGTTGAAAATAAATCATCATTCTTATTCTTTTTTTGAAATAAATAAACCACTCTCATAGCTCCAAAACCAGCATATACTTTCCAAAAATGGAAATATACATATAAAAAAACAAAAGAAATAGATAAACATTTCCCAATGAAATATAATTTCCCTTGCATATATTAAAACAAATACACAATCTAAAGTTATTAAGTAGTATATATATCTCTATATATATACCTAAATTAATAAATTAATTACTGAACAATAATTATTATATATTTGAAAATATATGCTAATTAAGAATCAACAGTTAATATATAATTAATAATATATATTAATATATAAATTATCACAATTAACATATATTTAGTAATATACAATAATTAATAAAATATATTAATTAAAATTTAATAATAATTAATCATTTAAAAAAAAAAAAATTTGTTTTAACAGCCACATGGTTTATATCATTTCTCAAAAACCCAGAACTTGATTTTTACGAAATTTATGTAGAAGTTAGAATGAAAAGTCACCAATAAACCCAAACCATTTCATAGAAACCCAGTTTGTAAATTTGGAGGTATCGCTAACATTATGAAACAACATAATAAAAACTTCTATAGGGGTTTCATTTTGGAACAAAATTTGGCAGCATAACAACATGCTAGGGGAGGATTTTTAAACCAAAATAATTCCTTACAGCTTAAATTTAAAGGAAGTAAGACATGAATCAAAAATATATTCAACCAAAAATTGGAAATCAAATAACAAAATCATGAAAAGTTTTCCTATCCATTTCATTTTTCCCCAAACTTAAAAAAAATATGGAAACTAATTAAATACTAGTAAAAAGGAATTCAACCAGTCCAAAATTTTGTGACAACACAAAGAGGGCAAAATACCAGTAAGAATTTAAAAAAAAAATGAAACCCCAAATTTCTTCAACCAAAAATCATTTTAGGCAACAAGAATTCTTGCTCACACATGATTCCACCATTCAGCCAAGCTCTAAACTAATTTCTCAATCAAACATAATCCTGAGAGCTTTCAATGGAGATTTAAACCAAAAAAACAATACAGGGAGAATACCAAACCCAATTTTTTATCAAGCAAAGAACCAAAATGATACACAGATTCCTACCTCATTTAGCAATCCTGGAAGAGATTTGTTGAAGAGTCCAACCTACAAGCTCTAGATCAATTCTTCTCTTCCAGACATATTTTTCCCCAAAATTCTCCAGAACCTCTTCCCAAAATGTCTCTCCAGAAGTTATTTCTCCAAAAATTATTCTTACCAAAATATTTTCTAATCCTAGGTTATATGGGAAAAGTTTTGACCAAAAATCACCTTTTTGCGTTTAAAATATTTTTATTTAAAATACCATCCCAAAATTCTTATTTTTAAATTTAAAATACTTTTACACCATTTATTTCTAATTTAGAAAAATCAAAATGCCTCTTCCTCAATTAATTTCTAATTTTCTTAATTTTAAGAAAACTATCATTTATATTTCAAATTATTTAATGAGGGTAAAATATTTTTGATTAAAATAAAATCTCCAAATTAATTCTTTCAAAAATATATCAAATATAAATATAAAACTTGTTTTTCTAATTAAAATTGATTTTCTTTAAATAACCAAAATCAACCTTTCTATTTTTAAAAGACAAGAGATTAAATTAATTCTATTTCAAATTAATTTAAATCTTTCCTTTCTAAAAGCATAACTAAGTAAATTAGTCCATTAAAATTTACCATTTAATTTAAACTAGCTACTAATTTGCATTGAACAATTCTAGATAACGATTAATTGCATAAAGGAAACCTATTTAATTTAGTCCCTTAATTTTTAATGCATAAACACAATTTAATCTAATAAAATAAAATAAAGGATTAATCACTCAATTTAACCACACACACAAAGCACGCAATCCAAGAAAGCCAACCAAACAGACGACCTGCATACCCAACCAAAGGAATACTGACAAACAACTGATGACGCTCACTTGAGCACGACTAGGGTCAAATGAGGGTTGCCCGACCACCTAATCCAATTTCTAAGGGTTAATGAGGAGCACTCAAACCTGTGAACCTAAATGGAGTCGAACCTCACACCCATGCGGTACTGTACCCGCAATCTCTTGCAACCATGAATCACACATGCATATATGTATATATATTTAATAAGAGTGTTAGCCCGAGATTAATAGCACAATTCAGGAAAATAATAAACTTACATACGAATTGATGTGACAACCACATTAATAGGTACACACATTAATTAAAACATCTGACTATAACTAGATTACATGATAACTAACCAAGATTAAAATCTGTTTAGGGCAGGGGTACTACAACCAACATATTGAATGCATTCATGTAATCTGCAACAAACCCTCCTTCCTCCATCCTTAGAGAATATAACTTCTTTCTCAAGAATAAATTATTTACCAAGGATTTCCCTTGATAAATATCACCAAGGTTTTTCCAAAGTAGTTGTAATGTTCTCATCATGAACATTCAAAACCATTGAATCAGCTAGACGGAGTCTTATCATACCCTTGGATTTTTAATCCATTTTGTCCCTTATAATTTACCTTATCTTTAAACAAATTAAAAAAAATCAC
The DNA here is from genome assembly GCF_030272615.1 of Cryptomeria japonica. NCBI lineage: Eukaryota > Viridiplantae > Streptophyta > Pinopsida > Cupressales > Cupressaceae > Cryptomeria > Cryptomeria japonica. Next base: position 534,393,225 of record NC_081405.1, on the reverse strand, counting down.
TAATAAAACAAAGTACACATAATAATTTATATATATAGTATTAAAAATTATCAAAATTAAAAAAATGATGATGGCATTTGCAACAACTGAATTTTCACTTAAATCTCAATTACATTATCATTATAACGATGATCCTCATCATCGCCACCATTATATTCTGCATTGTCATCAACATAGTCAGCGAAATCATCATAACCAAAGAAACCATACTCATAGCAGTCACTCACACACTTAAACTCCTTAAAATCATGAGGGTCAAGAAGCCTATAGCGCAGCAGATCTTCTTCAGAATATTCGCTATTGCGAATGCAGAGTTGAGCAAATAAGCTTTGCAATATGTGGACAGCTTTCCTTCCTTCGTCTGCCTTCACTCCCATTAAAAATGCTCTCTTTATATCATGAGATTTGGGCATCCAGGAGTCATATTTTAAGAACCTTTCCTCATTAACCACGCACGTATATATCCAATCTGTACCTCCCCTGAAGAGATTTATATGTCTTAGGTCATTAGTGTTTTCGAGCTCAATCCTTGTCCCATTTAAAATGTCGCCCCCTATCTCAGGAGACTTCCAAACCGCAGCACAAAAGATGAATGTACTGAACAAATGATGGGTTTTATGAAACGAATAGATCATCTCCTCTACTTGTTTGCTCCGTACCAAAAAATGATTCGAATTTCCCTTCCAATCTATTTCACAGTGCTCATTTTGCACCATAGATAATGTGTCGCCAATTGTATCTGCATTAAAATCTTCAGCCGATCTCCCCACTATAGTTTTAAGCTCCGACGGCAATCTCTGAAATCACAGTACTCTCGCTAAATTATTTTCAACAGTGTCTATGAAAATTGAAAACAAAACACTTAGAAATAATTTATTAGATGCAACCGTCCCAAATTCTTTTAAAAAAATAGCAACAGAATGACTAAATTAAAAGGAAATAATGAGTAACTACACGTGTCTGTGTTTAATACCTGCAACCTTTCAATGCAACTTATCATAGGACTATCTGAAATAATCATCTCCTTCAATCCTTTCAATTCTTCGATGCCTCTTATATTCTCCAGCTGCGGACATTGAGCAATGATAATGCTCTCCAAGCGTATTAAAAATTCAATGCCCTCAATATTTTTCAGCCTTGCACAATTCCCAATGAAGATTCTCATCAACTCCTTCAGTTCCTTAAAACAAATTACACCCTGAAGCCGTCGACAGTCCTGAATCCAGATTGTCTTCAATCCCTTCAATTGCTCGACAGCTTTTATACTCTTTAGCTCTGGACAATGAGCGATCCAGATCCTCTTCAAACCCTTCAATCTTTCAATAGCTGATATATCCCATAGCCTCCGACAGCGGCTAATAATAATTTTAGGTGAAATATTTCAAGTTTCAGCAGATCATTGCCCAATGCTTTTGTCAACTGTAGACATCTGGACAGTGTCAGACTTTCTAGTGTGGTTACCCCTGTCAAATCCACTTCAGTCAGATCTGCCATAGAACAAAGCATAAGAGATTTAAGGGTGGGACAGAATTGTCCACTAATGTAGACCTTTGTTGTTTCCCATACATCACACAGAATTATGGATTCAAGGTTACTTATACGAAACCGATCATCAGTTTTCTTTCACCTGTTGCTTAAAGAAAATTTCCCTTCTACAATACAGCGTCTCAACCTTAAATTTTGTAGATGGGTGAGTTCTCTTACAGATTTTAGCAAGCAATTCCATTCAATATTGAAGTCGTCGAAGTTAATTCCAAACTCAATGTTCAGACTTTCCAGACTTTGTAACATTCTAAACGAACTGATTAGTTTGTTTAAATCACTCATTAAAATATCTTCAAGCTCTAACAAATCTAATTTCCCAAAACTGCAAGACAGCTCTTTCAACTTGAGTAGAACCTGGAATTTAAAATCACTTTGTTCAGACTACTATTTTTTTCAAATATAAAAATCATACAAGAGCGAACTAATTGCTGATGCTACCAAAATTTAAGTTTTGATCAAGAAAAAGCATGTACCTGGTCATCCATTTGCCACAATCTCTCATGTGATACTTCTTCAAGAATTAAAGTGTGCAAATTTTGGAGAGGAATCCGTTCAGGAATAAAAGGCTCATCTTCATTATTTTCAAGCTGAAGCAATTGTAAATCACTTGATGTCTTTGTACTCCCAAAAAAATATCTTAGACCAAGATCATCAATATCGAGATAATTGTAACATCTGAAACTTTTTCTTTCGGACTCAGTGAGGGTGTCTTGCAATTCCTTGATTTTGTTGATTCCAATCTGAATTCAAATATCTTTATAGTTAAAAAATGTTCATTCTAAGTTACACATAAATGTTCTAATAGCCTAGAGAAAACAAACCATTTCCAAAAAATACACGTACACAATCTTCAGGACGCCACAGCCGATGAGGATGCCTCATTTGATTATCTGTTGGCTGGCTCATTTCTTTATCTGCCATTTCCCTCCCCAAGTCGCGGAGGTGGTCATGCATTTTCAAAACCAATGTTGGTTCATAATGGCATGATGTACCAGGAGACATCATAATATAACGAATTTGCACGTCAACAAGGCACTTGTCTTTGAGGGTCTGAAGTGCATGTTCGGCTCTCCACCCTGAAGCTTTCCATATACTTATGGCCTTGCTCACTTCTTCTCCTATGAAAAAGCATGCTACATCCATAAAGATCTGTTTTTGATCCTCTTCCAGAGGATCGTAGCTTATTTTAAGCGTATCTTTTATGTCCTTGTCTAGTCTTGCCTCAACCTCACCTAATTGTGATTTCCAATAAGCCATGCCACTTCCAAAAACATGCGCACCCATTACTTGAAGAGCAAGAGGCAAACCTCTGCATGCTTGGACAAAGTTGTCTACCAAATTCTCAAAACTACTTTTACAAGATTGTCTATGGAGCGCATGCCAGCAGAAGAGCTCTTTGCTATGCTCTGGATTCATCACTTTCATCTTATAACGGACTGTCACTCCGACCTTTATAAGAAGCCTCTCTTCACGGGTTGTGACAATCACTAAACTGTTGGGATTGAGGACATCTAGGGGAAATAGGGCATCTAACTGCTTTTGATGATCAACATCATCTATAACTATAAGGAACCTTGATTCACGGCTCCCTTGAAGGTCATGCTTGATATAGGCGGTCCCTTCTTCTATACTAGAAAATGAACGATCATTTCTAGGAAACAGATCTTTTAGAAGCTTACTTTGTAGAGAAGTCAACTCACCTTTGACATGTTTGTCCCGCACATCAAACAGAGTAGTTGATCCACTAAATTCTGAATGTTTGCTATTGAACAAGTATTTGGCGAGAGTGGTTTTGCCGGACCCTCCCATTCCAAAAATACCAATTATTTTATCTCTCATCTGCCCATTTCTCTGGCAAATGCTGTGAAAATCTTTCACAAGCTCATCAAGTCCCACAGCATATTTTGCAACTTGGAAAGGAATCTTTCTCTTTTGCTTCTGTTTAACGACAGCGGAGACAACATCATTACACAGCTTACTCAGATCACTGCAAATGAGAAAAGCAAAAAGAAAATTATAATTAAAATAAGGTTGTAATTAATTGAGCGTTTTCTTAATTTATAAAATAAAATAAAAAATTATTGAATAAAAAAAGGCTTAGTGGCCAGAGTACAATATAGAATAAGAAGTTGAAGCCTAAAAAAGCAATGCATAGCAAGAAGCACACGTATAAAAAGGACTTGAACAGTTAAAAAGGAGAGAAAATATGGTATATTTGCCAAAACAGAACCAAATGCGGCAGAAAGGCCAAAAAAGATATTCAAATCAAACACACATAAGCTCTACAAAGTAGAAACCAGAAAAATCTGTAAACATTTTTATTTCCTAAGCCCCCCACTTCTCTACTTACACAAATTTTATTCCAGGCTAACGAAGAAAGTTCACAATGATCTCCTGAACCTTTCCATAGAAAGTCCCTTAGTATAGAGTTGATTTTACATAAAAAATTTAAGACGTACATGCCCAACACTTTCTCTAGGGTGAAGTATAAAAGCTATAATAATAAATACAAAATATTTTTAGACTACTTAAACTGGTTTCTAAAAATGAAAATTTAAAGAAATGGGGAGAAAATATATGGAAAGAAGCACATGATAATATCTTACTCATTGTGTCCGTTGAGTTCGTGGCCCTTGAGCCATGAAACGTTCTGCAGGCATTCCTTCCACTGTTGAATGTCATGACTAGGATATCTGCCCTTCTCTTCGTGTTTGGAAAATGCTTCTGCAACTCTATTTTTGATGTAGCGGAAGTCCGAAGGGTCAACATGGTAGAAGAGTGGAATAATTCTAGCCTTGGTTTGGGACATCAAAGCAAGCTCAGCTAAACACCAAGGAGACTCTGCATATTGCGGTGATAAGATGGCTATGTGCACTGCGGCAGAGGATATAGCATTCTTTATAGCAGAAGGAAAATAATCGCCCAGCTCAGTTTCTGGAGCATCTAGATATGCCCGGATCCCAGCTTGCTGTAGAGCATCGTAGAGCTGCTGAGCCAGAGTTGTTTTGACGTCTGGGCCTCGATGGTTGATGAATACATCATACTGCTTTGTAGTCGAGCAGGATTTTATCCTTTTATTGGGAGGTTCAAGCACCACGAATGGATCGCGTTCCTCTTCTCCTCGACCAGATGTCGAAGTGGAAGCCATTAACGAATCTCTGCTACAAAAGCAAATAAATCAAGAATGGATATCTTAGAAACACCCTATAGTTGAAGAAAGGAATTCAGTGCTTCAACAGGTGAAGAATGGAGATATAAATAGCAGAAAAAGCGATGATCGAGTCGAGAAATACAAAATTGGTTGGTTGTAGGGTGCTTCCACTTTCTTGCCTGGCGAGAACACGTCAATCGATGACCGATTCGACAAAGATAAGTATAAAATAAGTCGGCGAGTCAACGAAGGCAAAAGTCGTTGGCCGTGTTTAGACGTTCTTGAGAATGATCCCGTATATACGAATAGGGAAGAAGAATGATCCCTAGCTTTACTCGCACGAAATAAAATTATACTAACACTTGCCACTTCAATGAGGTGTAATGGTGTCGTCGTTGATAGTTACACTAACACTTGCATTTCAATGAGGTGTAATGGTGTCGTCGTTGATAGTTACATGGGTAATTTATTTAGAAGGTTTTGAGTTTAAAAGAAATGGAAATTGTTATTGTTAGGACTAATATGAAGATAACTGAATATGATCAATTACATATAATATATTTGATGTTGATCGTTGAGAGATCTTTTATATAACTAGTACAATTGAGAAAAACATACAAAATTTTGTTTATTAACTTCAAGGATATGTAGGTTTGTCCATCCTTTGTCTTGTCCAGCAAAATCATTTTGCTTTTTTTTTCCAAGATGTTGAATAAAAGCTTCATTTTGATCGACATTAGGGTTGTCAGCATATGATCATCTACAATGATAGTCATCGATGAATATGTCCATGCATCAATTCCAATTTTAAGTATGTTGTTTGGCATGCTACGTTCATTGAACATGATTGTCTAGTCATAATGATATGATTCATTAGTGAGAGCCAAATATAGCACGTCTTGACTTGATATATTAGTGTTTAAGAATGCTTGTAATTTTTTAATTTTGGAACCTACAATTATTAGATTTCTGCATAAACCAATGATTAAGTTAGGGTATCATTAGTGAAATCAACATTTTCAATTATTTTTGAAAAGATAGATAGATGTAAATAAAAATTTAGTTACCTTTTGTGTATTCATTATTGATTGGCTAGTTGCATTCTTTGTAGCTTATAGTCATGATATCGCCTCCTTGTAGATGAGTTTGACATGTGTTGAAGTAGATTTCTTCAAAAGAAATTAAATTAATACTAAAATTGGTGCTTCATGAATAATTGAGGAAACTATGAGGGAGATAGTGCCAAGAGTTGCATACCTTTGATTTTTTTAGAGAGATAGCTGTTGTAATTGAGCTTCCTCTTTTTTCCTCAAAACTATGTATGGATTGTTTTGCATTTTAGAGTATCGATCAAAGGAGAATGATGGTTGGATGCGAAGGTTGTTTAATGACTTTACTCTAGATGGATGTAAATGTTAGTCCTTTTCTTTCTATTTTTCCAATATCGATTGTTGTTTTTTCTAGCGAGAGAATTTGGAATTTGTGTATTGTAATAGCCCATGCCATTGTGAGCAACATCTGCCTTCAACTAACTAGTGATAGTGGTATTATTGATATACTTTTTGGGTCTTCTTGGTTCTATGGTGGCTCACTATAATTATCGATCCTTGCTAGAACATACATCAAAACGTCTAGGCTATAAATGATGTGAATAACTTCACCAAGAGCTCCATTTAAAAGTTCCACTTTTGTCCATATGTTGGTTGTGAGCATGATACAATGGCCTTTGCAAAGCAGTACTTGCTTTTCGAGTTGTTCATCATTAGTTGCATTATCTATTTTGCTCCTAATGCTTGTTGTAATACTTATTGCGATTGGATGGTTTAACAATTTTAGCATTTCTAGTGTATTTTTTCTGAATTCTTTTCATCTTGATGATGAATCATGGAGTGTGATTCGAAACATTGATGGGAAAAATATACACACAATCAAATCCAGAAAAAATACACTAGAAATACAAAATGGATTGTGGAAATCTCATAGCTTTAATTTTAGCATTCTTTTGTTGTGCACTCTGACTAAATTATTACTAGAAAATAGGTGCATAGAGTTGTTAAATTGTTCCTTCTCACTTGATGTAAGTTGTTTGTCTATGCAAGTCATCAGCAGTTACCAATCTTCTTCTGTTGCTTTTGCATCTCATATGTTTTGCAACATTGATGAAATTGTGCTTGTGCTGGAGTTTCACCTTGTTGTTGAAATATTGTCTATAACGTAAGAACTATTGTAAATTGTTCCCCCAACATTTTGGAATTCGAATGAGGTGTGTAGATAGGTTTGTCCATCACTAGTGGCAATTGTGAAAGGTTACCAATCAATATTACAAATACTCGACCAAAGCATAAATGTTGTCGATGGGGAAAGGCCTCGCATAGTCTACTAGATCTATGTTTAGTAGTAGCTTTGGCTCTACGAAGCTCATCTCATCAATGAGGATGTATCTTATGTTCTTCAACTCTTCTTGCAATGTTGTTAATGATGTTAATGTTGTTAAGCTGTTGGACATTTGTTGTGGTTTGTAATCATTGTGAATGCTAGATTTTGTTTTGGTGACAATGTATAACTTGGAATGTTAAAGTTAGATGGCATGTATTCATCTTGGCTACATGTTTTTTCATGTTTATGAATTGTGTTGGCTCTCCATATCAAAATCACTTTTTGGTTATGTATGTTTAACCTATCATCATTTCTTGCAGGTTCATTTTTTTTCTTTCCAAAATCATCACATGATAAGGTAGAGACAATTTGTTCTTTTCATGGAGCTTTGTATCCTTCTTGTGTAAGCATGTTCTATGTAAATTTTGTGTGCCTTTGGACATAGCTAATTATTTATTCATAGTCCCGAGAGGGATCTATAGAAAATATTTTAGTTGTGTTCAGAAAACATGGATGATGCATCACAAAGGTTCCAAGCGCTGACATGCATGTCAAAAAAATTTCTTTCTCTTTCAATTTCTGCACTGCTCTTCCAATCAAGTTTATCCATATCTAGTGCATTTTAAAGCCAAAGAAACCCACGTACATGTGTAGTATCTCTATGTTGTCATTCATATCTATACCAATAGTCTTTTGCACTAAGGATTTTCTTGATGGATTCCTCATAGAGGATAGTGAATCATTCATGCAAGTATAATGGCATGGTATGAAGATTATTGATCATTATCTAAGCATTGTTTATATGGGTGCATTTGTACAACCACATCATTTCAAAGTAGTCTTTGTAGATCTGTCCACTTTGTGTCTATTGCACTTAATGTGAAGAATAAAGTGGGAAATTCTATTTGGTCGATCAAGTTTGTTAGCTCAACATGGCACTTGTTCCAATATGGCCTTGTGCCTCTCAAGGAGGATCCAAAATGCATGAGCTCCTCAAGTAATTGTGCGTCATAAATTATGTTTGGTATGTTGTAGCACACATTGCTCCTTTGCTTTCTTTATTAGTTCCTGCCAGCAGGAAACTATAGTGGAGGCAGTTGTTTTAAATAGTGATTAAAAGCTTTCCTTTCAACCAATCAACATGTTCGAAAGTTTTGTATATCTTTATTTTCAACAATATATTACCAAAGAATTTGCTTTCTTTTTAAACAAAATTTTGCTGAAAGGTATCATCGAGGTCTCTCATTTGCATTGCAGATGGCTGGTAGCTACTTTCCCATAGACCAAGATGAGAGAACACACGTCTTCCCAGAAGAGGGCCTGCAAAACAGGTCTTGGGCTGCTCGAGCCTGCAATTTTTCAGGTCTGCAAAACTCCTGGGAATCACCATAAGGTACAAGTGGAACAAACAGTTGGCAATTACTTGGCGATTAGGGCTTGAATTCATTTGCATGTTTTTGAAAGGTGGAGGATGCTGGTAGAAGTTGTAGTCCATAGGACTAGTGATGCTGCAAACAAAATTTTATTTCAAACATTATCAATAAGGTACCAAATTTTACTCTCCTAATATTATGTTGTGGTGCTATACCCTATAGTTTCCAAGCACCAAATTTTACTCTCTTGATATTATTTGGCACTGCTATACCCTACAGTTTCCAGAGAGTAAACGCAATTTGTAGGGAGGATGATGAAAATGAAAGGCGAAATAGAGTGTGATTTGCTGAAAGACTATTGAATAGATGAGAAAGATAAAGCATGTATTCAACGGAATGCTCTGCGAAAAATTTGAATTCATTAGAGGAGGTGTTCACACCACATTTATAGGTTTTGAAATAATCACTCACATTAGGATGGTCATGTTAGAGTATGATTTAGTGTATAATTCACTCAACAAAATATTTTGATCTTCCTATCAATAAACCAAATGCAAATCTTGGGTTGAAAGTGTGGAGCATTTTTTCAACACTGTATGCATAAATTGTTTCAAACAAGATATCTCTACATCCAATATGTCCATGTGTATTTGTTCCTCTGAAAACACACATGTATGTTCAATACACCTTAACCTTTGTTATATAGACTGTGTTATAGTCAATCTTAATGCATTGTGGGAATTTAAAAGTAGTTTGCTATTGAATTATCGTGCTTTGTGCTGCACCATGGTCCTTTGGAGTACACTTTTCAATTTATCAAATTCACGGGGTATGCAATTAACTTGAGTTCTTCAGACAACCCTGGTTCATCTAGCCTCCATTAATGTAGTCCCATAATCATGGAGAGCGTGTTTAGCTGGCTCATCATCACGACATCTACTCCACCTTACTATTATGGCATGACCTGCCAGACTGAAACAATGGCAATTTATCCAAAGCAGTTGAAAACTATATTTAAACTCATTTGCCCTGTTGCAGTAGCCTCTAACTTGAACATGATCTAATCTGAGTTTGCTTTATAGGGTCTTGACTCTTGAAGAAAAATTCAAAATATTACATGCTATATTTGGTTTGGCATACTTGTTCTAAAAATGCAGATGGTTTTGTAGGCCTACCTTAAGCAGGTTCCATGGCATCTCAACAGGCCCGGGAGTGGATGGGTATTCAGCAGTTTCTAGTTGCTACCCAGAATGCACTATACGGGTTGCTGAGTAAATTGAAGCAAGAGGTTGCTGAGTAAATACTGTTATTTTGCTCATCATGGATTCTTTTTTTTAGTGTTTAATCTAGATGATGCCTTATTCAAGCATGAAATGCATTCAGGATGTGAACTCTCTTACTATTCTTGTCATGGGAAAAGGCGGTGTGGGAAAGTCTTCAACAGTTAACTCTTTTGTCGGGGAAAGAGTAGTTGTTTAACAATATTGCTTTTTCTAGGATGTTATATTTCAGCCCAATGAATTTGTATGTGATTAATGTTTCTGATCTTATTTTTTATTTCGAACTGTGTAGGCTAAGGCAATGCGACCTGTATTATGTTCAAGGTCAAGAGCAGGTTTTGCATTAAATATAATTGACACACCAGGGTTAATAGAAGGTGGTTTTGTAAACGATCATGCTCTCGACCTTATAAAAAGGTAGTGATGTTTGAATTTTAGTACTAGTGTCATTCTATAAAGCCTACTTGCCACTCCTGAGTTTATGTACTTCTGATTTGTAGTTTGCCTGGTTGATATTTGTTACCAAGAAAATGTTGTTCCAGTGTATTACTTTGTTGCAATTACTTGTGTTAATTACAGTTAATGTTATTGTGGCAAGGTTCTGACAAACAAGATTATTAATGTCCTTCTTTATGTGGATCGGTTGGATAGTTATCGAGTTGATAACTTGGATAAACAAATTATCAAGGCCATTTCTGATACTTTTGGAAAACAAATATGGCAGAGAAGCCGGGTGGTCTTTACACATGCTCAGCTCTCTCCTCCAGATGGCTTAAGTTACGCTGACTTTGTTGAAAGGAGATCAGCTGCATTGCATGATGCAATTCTTGAAGCAGTTGGGTTCAAGAAATCTGATATCTAGGTGACTTACAATCATACTATGGATGCAAATATATTTTTTGATTCCCATGGTTGAAATTTCGTAAGGATACAATCAATTTGTCACGTTACTATTCCTAGGAAATTTCTCTTTTTGTTTCAATATATCTGGCAATTGACAATGTAAAGGTTTTGATGTATGTTTTGATCTCAGTTGGGCAAATATCATGGTCTTTGTAAATGATATACTTAAGTTGCAATATTGATAAGTGCTTTATTGTGTTATTGAATGCCAATATGCAATATGATAGCTTCCTTCTTATATTTTTGTATGTTGTGGTAGTTCTTTAATTGATAATCTGCATGGCGTTGCCCTAAAAATGGGCTGGAAATGTCATGATGTTTTCAGAAAGGTACATGATGATTATGAGAATAGCCTGATGTATTGGGCATTTCTTAAATAGTCCCCACAAGGATCAGGATCAGGTCTAGAACCTGAAATGCTTTGGTAGTCAACTGGGAGGGGCACCTAGAGTTTTTTGCCAGGCAGAACAGTTTCAGTAGTTTCTTTCAATTTTATTAACATTCTTACTCCATCTTCGTTGGATGCATATATAGTGAAAATAAAAAATCAAACTGAAACAAATGAAAAAGGGAGTATATCCAAATTTTTTATACATTTCCTCTACACTAAAGACTATTCAAAAGTTATAACATAAAACTTAAATTCTCAAATTGCAAAATAACAATAGATGGCATTCATTTTCAAATTTCAAGTTTCTAATATGAAATATCAAATATATTTCAGTTGACAACTCATAGAAAATGCCAAAGTATGATGCAAAATCATAAAATATGCAATGATAAAGCTTTAAGGTCCAGAATATGCATCACTATACTGGTATCTACATGGATGCTTTAGAGAATGTACCTGTAGTTATGCTTGGGCTCTCTTGCTTAAAATAATTTTGGTCTTCATTATTGTGATTTATGCATCTTTTATTTTTGAATTGAACAAGAGAATGTTTCACATCTATATACTCAAAGATTACATTTGGTTTAGATACTTTAATGAGACTGTTGTAGTACTATTCTCATTGGTCATTATAGCTCTGCAACAAAAAAATTAGAATGTTAAAAATGCTATGAATTATGATAACTGGACAGATATGCTATAAGCCTATAACACACACAACATTAGAAACCAATCTTTATATTATAAGAAACAATGGCCTAGACAAAAGTTGAAATTTTTTAAATTTGAGTGAATCCAGTGTAGATTATCTTCCTTACCTCTCCCTTTTCAAGTCAGTTTGATAGTATACAAACTATGGCTTAATGATAAATTATTATAGAATATCTTCTGCAAACAACCCTACAAGGTCTTTTTTATAATTTCAAACTTCTAGTTTCCCATTAGGCATTAAAATGGTAACTTCTACTGAATGATAAATTAGCATGGATCAACTCAAAAAGATCTTTAAAATATTTACTAGTAAATTTTGAATTTATTGCAGTTGTTTTTGGTAGGCCTTTTAACTTGTGTATGTTCCATAATACAACTGATTTATGGTAAATTTAACTGCAAGTTTATTGACTTTTAGATTGACATTAATATGAGTATCAGTAACTTCAACTTACTTGGTTAATTTGTCAGCAACCACAATGGTGCAATCTTTATAACCCACTTTAGGAAGATTTGTGATGAAGTTGGTGGTGATAATTCCCAATTTACACTAGGAATGCCATTTATTGAAGTTAAATTGTTTTTCAAACTTATTCCACTTGACCTTTTGACATTGCTCACAACTACAAGCCAAAATGAAATTGTGGAAGGCACCCTTTAAACCATCTCTTTGATTTGTTCTCCTAATTTGAGAGTTTTTTTGAAGAACTCAATGTGTCTAGTTGAAGAAGTGCTAAAAAAACTACATATATCATATATTTTGAAATGGGATGCTTAACTACTATAGGTGGTGATGAATGGCCGCACTGCGAAAGAATTATTGTTTCCCTTGGCCACAGATGCATGCTGATCCTCTAACAATTCATGACACTCATCGTCCCTAGTATACTTTTTTCCATCCACTTAAGCTCCCATTCATGGTGATCATGTTGTTGTAGGAATTATTTTAAACTGAAAGGGTCAGTCCAATTGTGATACACCACCATATAGTTCTTGAACTCGCTCCATGCATTGATAATAGCATATCCATATTATAAATAGCTAAGTTCTTATTTTTCACATAACTCTAAAAGGTGATTGATCAATCCTCTTGCATTTAAAATGCTCAAACCCCCAAACCTAGAAGCACCATACTCAACAACGAATGGGACATTTTAGTTTGAAATCACAAAGATGGACAATCACACATTACTCTTTAAGGATCATAAAGATCAGGCTAGATGAAATAGTGATATAACTTTACAACGGCATACAACTAAAAGACACTTTCAAAAAACAAATAGTAGCAAGAGAGAGAGGTTTTTGTTAAATCAACTTAAAACCATAGCTACCAGGTTCAAAAAATTCAATTCATTCAGGAGGTAAAAAAACTCAGAAATTTGGAATTTTCAAATTAATCTGGTAAAATGTAATGTCCCCTTCTTAATTTGCCCTATAATTTACAGTTGCAACAAATTAGGGTTAGGGTTATATCTTATCAAATAAATATCTCTTTAATAACATGATTTTGGGTTTGAAATATATATATTAGGGCTAGGCAATATTGCATCATATTCATAGAGTACAAGCACATTAGGGTTTGGGGAAGAGACATGATGGGTCCGCTTGAAGCCATTTTTACACCAAGCCAAGAGTGGATGTCTACTACAGCCCGCTTGCTTTCTTGCTTGTTGGCGTGTACTTGCTTTCCCCATCAATGTCTCATCCCTCTAAAGACATTTACCATCTTGTAGAGTTGGGTAGGGGTTGTAAGTGAGTTACTTGGTTCTCTATGTAAGTGCCCTCTGGTCCTAGAAGCCATCATGGTCAACTCTATAATGGCCTACATACTTAGCCTTGTATGCCCCTTTTGCTTACAACCCAGGCCCTTCCTGCAAGGTGGGTTTGAGACAATCAGGCATTTCTCTCATATTCAGTCATCATAGGTAGCATAGTCATTATAGGCAGCGTTGACCTACATATATGACAATTAAACATATCCTATATTCTACCACATGAATATACATTTAAGCATAATTTATTATGCATGAGCCATAAGTAAGTAGGTATACCTTAATTGATTTGAGGAGAGAAGTGTTGTGGTGAGCAGATCTGATATAATATCAACCATCTGCCTTGGATCTAAAAATGAATCTGTTCAACTTGTATGAGGCAACCTTAACTGTTGCTCTCTAATGCTATACTTTTATGTTGCACATTCAGTATAGTTTTTATTCTTTTCATGTAATGTTATATAATTATTAGTTGTTGAGATTTTATCATATTTCTATTGTAGCTCAGTTTATTTAAGCACTTTTTCGAACACAAAAATTTCATATTTGTCACTGGCATCCCACATGTGTATATTCAACCCATTACTGTTATATCTTTTCCAGTTTGACTTTGTATTCTAGGAAAAAATATACTTACCACCTCCTTAAATCAAAATTGTTCTTAGAATTTAAGAGTTTTTCTTTTACTTTTTATTATTGATGATATAAAATTAATAGTTTTTAGGGAGAAATGCTAGCATGCCAAACTGTTGGTCAATCATGTGGGCACCAACAACAGCTCAGACGGTCCACTAGACTGAAACACATTTTTAGGATAAAAAACCAAGCAAATATATTATAATCATGTGCAACATTGATTATATTTGTTTACTCCAGTTACAATTCTTGAAATGTTTAATACAAGCTTGTTTACTTTATAAAAATTCTTTGCTTTGCCAATCATATTCACCAAATAAAACAAAAAAATTGGTGGTTTACCTCTCTCATGTAAGATATGAGGTTGGACTTTATTATTTCTCTATTTTAAATTAGTTTATTAATTTTCTTTAAGAAAAATGGCTTTTGTTCACAATTGAACTCCAAATACCTATTCTTGATTGTTTCAAGAACTGCCATATTTGATCATTGAAAAAATAATACTGTATGTGCATTATTTATACTAAAATAATCTAATTTTCTAGACACAAAATCAAATACTATTTTTCTAGTCTTAGGCAGGAACTTCGCTGCCTGCAGCTCTTGTTGAAGATCAGATTTATTCTAGTTCATCCTTAAGTGCCTTTTAATGATTTATAGGCCTTAGTGCCTTTTAATGATTCTTTTATTTGGTAGTAGTTTGAATCTCATTTTTTGGTATACTAGTTTAAATGTCTTGGCCTACATGCATAATTTAGTTATACATATTGCTTTAATCGTAGCAATTGGTAAATTTTGTGGGCTTTGGTTAATCAAGACTTTAAGCAATAATGATGGCTATGATATGTTATCATTCGATTAAGATTCCTTTTTATCGTATTATGGGTTGCTACTTAGTGGGTTAGGGATTTTGTGCTTCTTGTTATGCTAATGTTGGGTGTTGTTTCCTGATATGTTTACTAAATTTCCTTAGTGAGGGATCAAGGCCCTTTCCTTTCTAATATAGTACAAAACAAGTTTAATTATTTTTGGAGTTGGAAAGAAATGAGAGTTATTAATTAGGATGATAAAAATATAGGTTTTAATATGGAGAGTCAAGTTTAAATGCAATTAAGAGACTATTTAATTAAGTCATGTGATGTAAATAGGGATTAGAGTTATAAAAAATTTAGTTAGGTTTGAATCTTGAATAAAAACTTGAATGGGTATTCAAAGGATAAGGTTTTATCAAATTTCATGTTTAGAGCATGAAAAGAGACTCCTAGGGTTTATACTAT
This sequence comes from Cryptomeria japonica, assembly GCF_030272615.1. Taxonomy (NCBI): domain Eukaryota; kingdom Viridiplantae; phylum Streptophyta; class Pinopsida; order Cupressales; family Cupressaceae; genus Cryptomeria; species Cryptomeria japonica. Next base: position 534,377,810 of record NC_081405.1, on the reverse strand, counting down.
TGAGGTGAGGGCCAAATGGATACATCCTTAAGAGTTTATTTACCACTCAAAAAATCCTCATCAACATGAGTCATGATTTTGGAGGTTGATTGGGATAGATGGGTTGAGGGTACCAACTCCACTCTAATACCTCATTTATGATGGGAGAGTTGGGGAATAGGGTGTCCTAGTGTTTGTCCCCTCTAAAATAAGGGAAAGGGCCCTCATTAATTAGTGGATGAAAGGTGACAAATATAACCTTCCCATCTAATTTTTCCAAGCAGAAACTCTCTTCTATTGGGTTTGTGAAGGATGAGTGCAGTGTAACCCACTTCTCCCTTTGGATAATTTTCTAGTTGAGCTTTAGAGAATTGCAAGAAGGATGAAGTTCATGCTTATGAATATTGATACTCAAGTGTAGATATTTTAGAAATGAAATTTACTCCTCCATGTCTCATGGTTAGTTTTAGCAAAATTTCTTTGCTCTATATGCTTATGTTGCAATAAAGATAAGTTAGTGATAATGCTAGAGTGTTGTGTGTAATGGCTAAATTAACATTTTTTAATCTATTACCATTGATCTCAATGGATATATAGTGGTTCCTTCTTACTCAAGGGTTTGGCTAGAGCCCTTGAGGCTTCATGATGCCAATATGGTAGGGTGGATTTAGCAAATCTTGTTTCTGTGATTTTCGCATTAGTATTTCTCATTTAGGATTATATGATTAATTTTTAAAAAGGGACCTAAGAGTGTAAGTGTTTAATAAGAGAGAAAGTTGGTTTGTTATTCTTTCCAAATGACATACATGTATGAGGACCAAATGACTATTTTGAGATGGCATATTAAGAGATTTTCATTATGTTTGGGATGGGTTTCATTGTGTGATAGGAGAGAAATTTTACTTCCGTTGGTTTGATCGAATATGGAAATTTCCTTCTCTTAGGAGCAATTGATCTCCATCTTAAGATTATGAATACATGGTACAAAATTTTGAAGAATACAGTCAAGGAATTCCTTGAATAATTAATATTTCATTCACAATGAAAATAGAAATGCAATGATACAAGATTTTTATTGCTAACCCTTCTTTCCAATTTTGAAAAAAGTGGAGATGTAATTCCCTGGAATCTCAATACTTAATTTGCAAGAAAGTCTAAAGATTCAACACTTTCTTCAAGACACAGATAATAGTTGAATTTAATGTCATGCAAAAGAATTGGAAATTATATTCTTCAATCAAGAAATATAGATGTATTTTATTAGGAGTGGAAAAGTTCATTTCAAAGCATGGTTCCTAAATTATTTTCTTTTGTTATAAAATTTTAAGTGGTAAACACTTCCCTAGATGATGTTGTAATATTTTATTATTATTTTTACTATAAAAATAAAGATTAAATAAATATTTGACATATGTGCAAGCATACCAATTGCAAAGGGATGTTTTACGTGCATGAATATAAAATATTAAATGAGAATATGATCACCTATTTTTACAAACAAATATGCTTTTACCTCTTTATTACAAAGATATGATATTGATGTACATATTATTGCTCAAAAAAGGGTATATAAACACATTGAATCTATATAAAAACCATATTATACATATGAATTATATACATGCACAAGTGCATATAACATAAATAATTGTATATATGATCAGGTTTTTGATAAAGATAAACAAGCCTGGTCCTGGCTTTGACTCCTAGTTCTAGTGCAAGGGCCCGAGCTAGTCTTCCCACCGACATTGTTCTATCAACCTTCCAAAGCAATCTTTATCTATTTCTTCCCCAAGAGAGGGTCACTAGCAATGGGTTTGGATCAATAGTCGACCATGATGGAATTGATTTTCTCCAAACCATTAGCACTACTATTCATCGCCTCCTTGTTGATTTCCACCAGATTGTTCATACTTTTCTTGATATCATTCACCTGCTCTTCCAACTTATTAATCTCGTGTTCATGGAAAACCTTCATAGTTTCAACATCCTGAGAAATCTTCTGGATCATGCTCATGATCTTCTCAGATTTGCTAGGCCCAAAAGACTCCATGAAAGTGTCAATAATTCCCTTAATTTCATCTTTCAGGGTTCCAATTTCCTTATCCACTCACTTCCAATAGTATATATGATGAGGTTAAAATAAGCGCACATAACACTTTTACTTTTTTCCTAGGGGATTGGGGGAAGTGAAACTGTAATACCCTAAAAATGGTGATCTAAACCATGAGCCCCTAATCTCGACAACATCACCAAGGTCCTAACCAAAGGCAATTAAATAAATCTTGAGCACACAATTAATTCTTTAATCATCAAATGTCACATGACAAAATTAATCAACCAATATTAATTAAATCATTCCAAGTAAATTATTTTGAATAATTATCTTATTTATTTTATTAAATATCCTAGCATATTTAATTAAATAAATCAATTTGCCATTAAATCATCAAAAAGAGGAATTAATTTAATTAAATAAATCAATTTGCCACAAATCTTCAAAAAATGAAACAAATCAAGAAAGGAATTGGAAATTATGAACACAAATCTTCAAAAAAGGAAATAAATCAAAAGAAGAATTAATTAACAAAAAAAATTAAAATTTGAGAAAAGAAATCAATTGGAGATAATCTTGAAAAAACAAATTAAAAATTGATAGATAATCCCAAAGAAAGCAATTCAAACAATTAAATATTAAAATTGAATTGAATAGAGAATAAATCAGTTTTTTCTTGATTTTATCTTAATTTTAGTTTAATTTCCTTTAAAACTAAGAAAAGCATCCAATCACATCAATTCACCTAGATTGTGCTTCCTCTTGGAAAATCTTGACCACTCATTATCATTTGATCTCAACCTTTGGTTTCTTTCTGAATTTTCTATAAATTCTGGCTCTCATCTCTCATTCAAAAAAATCTTGGAGAATATATTGTTATTATTCCATTTTTGCTCTAGGTTCATTAAGAGTTTGCATTGAGATATTTCATATTAGTTATTGCATACATATTTAGATCATTTATCTCATTTATTGCTTAAATCATGTTAGATTAATCTTGCATATCTAGCTTAAATCTTGCATCCATTTAGCTCATATTCATGCTCATATAGATTAAAAATCCTTCGTTTAGGTGTTGTCTAGTCAGTAGATAGCTTAGCAATCTGAGAGCAATCTAAAATCACATCTACTAGAAGGCAATGGGTCGATTTGTTATGGTTTTATTATTCATTGATTATATCTATCTAACCATGCATGTAATGACTTAATTGAATTGTTGTGTATTGTAGATACAGATACAGGTCCACTTTTCACACACACATTTTTTGGTGCCCATCATGGGGCTCGAACCCACAACTACAAGATTTATAATTTTTCTTGAACAAATTTAATGTTTGGTTTTTATAACTAATAAACATGCGTTAAATTTGTAGATAAAATTTTTTCTTTTTGTTTGTTCTTCTATGATTGTCAAAAATGGTCTCGGTTTGGAAGGTATAACTTTTCATTAAACCATTGGATCTAAACCAAAGTTTGATATGTTGTTGAAAACCAAGTTTTCTTCAGGTTCACCAAAGGGATTTTCCTAAAACTTTTGGGTTTGAAAGTTCTAATTGACATAGTGCAAGACTATCATTTTACTTATTCTTTTGTGACAATAAAAAATGGTATCGGTTTGGAGAGCATAACGTTTTATTGCACCGTTGGATTTAAACCAATTTTTGATATGTTGTGTAAAACCCAATTTTCTACATGTTCAATTAAGGGATTGGCCTAAAGATTTTTGAGTTTGAAAGTTATGATTGACAGAGTACAAGACTATCATTTTACTTATTCTTTTGTGATAGTAAACAACGGTCTTGGTTTGGAGGGAATAACTTTGTATTTAACCGTTGGATCTAAACAAAATTTTAATATATTTTGTAAAACCAAGTGTTGAACATTCCACTGAAGAGATTTGCTAAATTATCTCTTGTGCAAAAGTTATAAATGACAGAGTGCAGTACTATCAAAACTGAAGCCTAAGTTTTTTCTCTTGAGAAGGAAAAAGATAAAATCATAAGGAGAGCCAGAAGTCATAGAGAATTGGTGAGTCCCTAGTTGGATTCATTAAGTGTACATAAGAAGGAGTGTATAGATATGGCTGGTAAGCCCACACCGACAGATCTTAATGAGAAAGAGTCATTTTCCCATATGCTAAATGGACTTTTATCTATTTTCAGCACTTTCAAATGTCGTGAGGATACCTATCTAGAGATTTTGGAGAAGGCCTATCCGGATATTTTCAAATACATCTAGCTCCGGTAAGATATTTTGAAACATATTCATTATATAGTCTTTCATTCTTTGTCCTGGTTTTCCGTATTATTTTTGGAAGTTTTGATGGCATTGATGTTAGAAGGGGAGAGATATTGATGTGAAAAAGAAAAAGAGAGTTGTATACATTAGGGGGAGTATAGGTGAAAAATATTCAGGAGGTATGGATTATTTTGTATTGATGGATATTTAGCTCAGGGGGAGCAGGCTCAGGATGAAATTGATAGATGGAAACCATGATCATTTTTCACATGAGTGTTGCCATCAATGCCAAAGGGGGAGATTGCTAGCAATTGACACTCAATTGGTTGGTTTCAATATGTTGTCATTGATGGCAACATGGAAACATGTTCCGGTTTCATATTTTGGGTTAGTTGAGTAATAGCAGGCACTTCACAGACACTTCACCGACACCTTCATTAGCACCGACATCAACACTGGTGGGTTGGATAGATTTCTTTGGTTACCAACAATGAAGGCCAACATGGTTTAGAATCAGGTTATCAGTATTGGAGGCCGACATCTTTTGGATCCGGCATCGTGAATTATTTTTTATATTCATGTATTTATGTTATCTAACCAACATGTATATTCATATTGTAATTATCTTTGTAAGCCGACATAAGGCATAATGAATTGTAAAGGGTGTATAGGTCAATTGATTAGATCATTTTGGTATATCATATGAAAGTGTGTAAGGTTATGGAATGTAAAGGAGTTGTGAAACATATAAGAGAGATCATGTATGTGAGGATATTTATGTAAGGGCTATTTTGGTACGGGTTTAGGGTTTCAGATCGAAATGAACAAAGCTTAAATGTAACTGTATTCAGGCATAAAAGATGGTATCTTTGCAGTTCAATCATTTCTCAGGATTGGAGTTTTGATTTGTATGTAGTCAGTGAGGCTCCTTTTGTGATTGAGCAGTGTGCTCTAGGCTGTAAGCCTTCCTGGAAGTGCAAGCCCCTATATTTTCTAATATCTCTTCATATAGCCAGTGGATTGATATTATGGGTTACAAACCCCACTGTAGTTTTTCCTCTTTGATTTTTTCCACGTATAATTATGTGCATTGTGGTATTCATTTATGTGATTTGATTATCGGTTGATTTACTTCTTTCAATTCTATATGTATTGGTATACTGGTTGATGTATGCATGTTTTAATAAGGTTACAATCGATCATTATGGTAGAACATTGATTTAGCTCCCCCTCTCAGTGTTCTTGGATTCCAACACAAGGAATTAAGGCTTGCATTTTCCAAAGCATGCATGAATATTTGTTTGCTTCTAGTTTTACCAAGATCAAAGATATGAATGGAGGATGGATTTGGATTGGATGGAGATATGATATGAAAGGAGGATGGATGTAGATATGATGTGGATAGAGGATAAGAGATATGGATAATGTAGATGATAAGATAGTATGGATGAAGCTTGTCCCCAAGTGTAGAGTGCAAGGGGATGAGGAGATTACGCATGACACTTGTTTATCAGGTTTTCATCATGGTACATACCCAAGGTGCACAAGATGTGGTTTTCACCATTGGATGGATTTTTTATTTGTACTCTTTTTTTTTCTTTTTTCTTTTTTTCTTTTTCTTTTTTTTTTTCATTTTTTGGAATATTTTGGATGGATAAATAAGAGGATAAGGATGGACATAATGGGAAGATAGTGGATGTGTGAAAGGGAGATAGAGGGAGGAATCAAGCACCTAGTTCCATTGATTGTATCCCTTAAAGATACACTATATTGAACCAAGATAACTAGAGGTATGCTCATAGATGTTAGTCGAAATAGATGGGGAGATAGAGGATTGTAAGGATTTATGTAAAGGATTGGATCAAAGGAATGGGATTATGAAAAATGGATGTTGGATTACAATGGATGGGGTGTTGGAAGACTCGTGGATAAATGGAGGGGACATTGGGAAGATCAACATTGGTACACACCTTGAAGGGTGGTGGAGTTGTGAAAGATAGGATTTTGAATTAGATGGAGGATAAATTATGGCTTTTGGGACATGAGGACCCAAAATAGATGAAGGGGTGGTGTACATGAGATATTGGTTTTTAGGTCATAGGGACCTAAAATGGATTTTGAAGATGAGGGACTTTTAGATGGAGGATTGGAGGACTTATGAGTGAAGGAAACTTTTGGATTAGCAAGTTTGGATGCCAATTTGGATTTCTCTTTGAGATACATTTCTTCTATGAGTAGTTTGGGAATCCACATGGTTTTTTATTTTTGCTTTTTGGGCCTTTGTGGCCTTTTGGATTTTTATTTCTTCTTTTGGATCATACTTTTCTTTTCTTGAGCATGTCTTTTTGATGGGATATGTTGATCCTTGGATTTTGTGGATTTCTAGATTTAAGAATTTTTTATTTGGCATCAAAATTGCTTCCAATAGCAATGGTGTGGGTGCATGAGGACAAACGACTTGGAGATTTTATGGATGGGATGATGGAGGGAGGAGAGTGTGGGAAGGGATTCAAGGATGTGTTCTTTTTTTATCATTATTATGGATCATTTGACGTGATGGAGTGGTGGATGAAGGGATGTAAGGACCCAAGATGGATGTAAGACATGAAGGGTTTAGCTTTGTAACATTAGGACCCAAAACAAATACGGATGAGGAAGGAATAGAATTTTGGACATAGGGACCCAAAAGGGATTTGGAAGATGGGGGATGGTGTGATTTTGGATTTAGGAGGGATGGAAGATATACCAACATCTTGAGCATGAGCTTTGTAGCCAAGGCCATATGATCTTTCATTTTCTTTGAATTGAAGGGGTTCCAATATGCCTTGTTCATGGAGGCCTAATCCTTTGCATTGATAACTCATTTTTTCACAAATTATTTTTCCAATAGGATACTTATTATTTTGGAAACAATATGCGAGTCCATTTTGAGGGGGATGGGATGTAGAAGGGATTGTAAGCTCTTAGAGAAAACTAGAATGGATTAAGGTGGAACAGCCGAGCTGATAGGTATGGGATTCATGGATAGATTGGATAGGGGTGATGGGATCTTGTGGAGGATTTGGATCTTGTGGGGGATTAGGAGGAATATTAGGATTGTGAGATGGATTGGGATCATGACATGGAGATGAAGGAATACTTTGATCTTGACCTAGGATAGGATCATGTGATGGAGTGGAAGGGTGATTGTATCTTGAGATGAGAGGGGATTGTGTGATGGAGTGGAGGGGATACATGGAGTTTGAGGTGGAAGAGGATCTTGTGTTGAAGAGGAATCTATGCTTGCATGCACTGGAAAAATCTTGTGACATGTTGGGGGTTGGGGGGATGTTGTGATGGAGGAGGAGGTGGATTCTTTGACTTGGATAGATGGGGGGATGGGAGTATATTTATTTGGAGGGGATGTAGGTGGAGGGAGGACTTGGGGAGATTGGGAGACTTTGTTTTGAGATGGGGATTTTTTCTATTTTGCTAGTATTTCTTGAATAAAATTATGAAGAAAGGACTTGGAGGATGGGGATGATGTGGATTTTGGAGGATAAGGATTATGTGGAAATTTAGTATTAGATGGAGGATTTTGATTATGGATTGGTGGATTGGGATTAAGTCTTGGACAATTATGGTATAAGTAACTTGGATGGGGAGTGGACATGATGGAGGTGTTGTAAAAAGATGAGGATTGGGATGTGGATGGGGAGGGAGATGGAGGTATACATATTAGATCAGAGGGGTATGTGGATGAGAAATAATATAAAGACATGGATGGGGAATAATATGGAGTTCCCTTGTCAAAGGTAGGGGAAGAATAAGAGATGTGAGATGAATTGGGATTGACTTGATGAGTGGGTTGGGGTGAGAGACTTGATGGGCATGGCTGATAGAGTGATTATTGAACTTTGAACCAATCCATGATGCTTGAATGTGGATTTTGGTAGCCAACTTTTCTTTAGTGAGTGTGTGTAGACCATGCAAGGGTAACCTCAAAATGATGAGATGATGCTAGATGAAGAGAGGATTAGGACTTAGAAAATTTGGATTGGATTGAGGATTGATTGGATTTGATTTGATTGGATTGGATTGGATTGGATTGGGTTTGATTTGATTGTACTAGATTGGATTGGAATTGATTTGATTGGATTGGGTTTGATTTGATTGGATTAGATTGGGTTTGATTGAATTGGATTGGGTTCGATTTGATTGGATTGGATTGGTCCTTGGGTTAGGACAAGATTGATTTGGATTAGGATGACACCTTAGCCCCTAGATTAGGACTTAGATGGGAATTGATGATGTAGACCACAAGCAAGGTGACGACCAAGCTAAATAAAATTTAGACCTTGATCAAACCTTCTTCTACTTAGGGTAGCCTTACGTTCCTAAGCAAAAGAGGGTAAAAGGATTAGGGTTTTGATCAACCCAATACGATTAAGAAAAGGTACTTGGGGCAGATTCTTTCCCAAGCACAAAAGCTAATTGACTGATTTATTAAAGATAAAGGTCTAAATTAAACTTTCACAAAGTGTCAACCTTAGGATGAGGTTGATTTATTGATTTATTGGATTTACTAGGATCGATTAAGTTGATGTGCTAAGACCTTGAGGATGGAATGAAAATGATTGTGGAAGAATGGATTGATGATAGGTAGAAGAAGGGGAAGGTTACTTGAGACTGGATTGATTATTGGATAGAGATATTGGTTGGGGAGGCTAAAAACTGATTGGGGATTTGACTTGAATGAAGATGGTGAAATAGGGGTTTGATAAAGACAAAGTGAAGATTTAAGAGTTTGGTTGAATGTTTGGTAAAATTTGGGAATGTTTTGGATGTTATCTACTCTTAGCAAGAAAACATCAAGCATAATAAACACACTGGCCAAGTGTATCACTCAATAATAAGTGGGCAAGTGATGAGTGGGCTTAGATTATCCCAAATTAATTTTACAGGTATAACACAATTGAAGAAACTTGAAGACTATGCAACTTAGGCTGGAAAGTGGAAACCACTGGATAGGCCCCTCGCATAAGCAATACCTCACTCAGGTAGACAAATAGAGATTCTGGCAGCATTGGCTCCACTCCATAGCACTCACTTCTTGGGAATATCAGATTCTCTTATACCAAATATCCAAGGATATATTACATGGGGGATTTATGTCTCATCCTGAGCAGATACATGAGGCGTAACTTCGGGGTACGATCTGCATCCCCTGTACTATCAAATGTGATATTTTGGCTACTAAAACTAGTGTCTAGTGTAATTTCAGAGGGATCACCAATCCAATGATAGATTCTCAAAGCAAGCCACTTAAGGCTCTAACTTAGCTTATCGGTGTAGGGAGGGGCCCCGTATATGTTGAATTCACTTAGCACCTTAGCCGCCTGACCAACTTATTTATATAGAAACTTGGAAAACCTACTCCAGATCATGTTGGGAGAGATGATATACCTTACATGTCCCAATTCAAACTATCCTTGTGAGGTGATGAAATCCCCAATCAAAAATAGCCCTCTCTACTTAAGGAAGAATCGAGTGTTGTCAATCACCTTTCTCATCACCCAATGTTCATGAAGGTGAGGGGAGAGGATAATATACGTGACAGTGAGTCCATCCTACATGGGTGCAAACGCGCAAAACATGGAAGACACTTGTTCATTTTAATCCTTCATTGCAAAATGTAAGTTCATTTTAGAAACTTGGAAATGACAAGGTGATTTGTTCATTTTATCCCAAGATGGCAAAATGTGTTGTTTGTTTTAGACTAGGATAGTAAGATGATCATTCATTTTTAGACCAGGATTGCAAAATGATATTGTTCATCTTAGACCAAATTGTTGCGCAAAATGAGACAATGTGAATGTTCATTTTAATCCATGTTGCAAAATGTAAATGACTATCCTATGAATGATCAATTTGCCAAATTAACATTTGTTAAGGAAAATTTGCAATATTGAATCCTTCAACACCTACAAAAAACAATGTGTTAGGAAGACACTCGTTGATGTCCTACACAAAATCTAAACCCAAAATTAGTTTATAAACTCAAAAATAGATAAGCAAACAACATAATAAAAATCACTAATTTAAACATACTAACAAAAAAAACACTAAAAAAATAAAATAAAATCTAGACTTACTTCAAAATCCAATTTTAATAAACTATTTTTATTTATTTTTAAATACGAATTTAAAATCATTCTTTTTAAAAAATAATAAAAAAGCTTTAAAAAATTAATTAAAAAATCATTCGGTAAAAAACTAAATACATGATTATAAATGAGGAAGTTATTGCTACAAATAGAGTTAGTAAAAGAACTTTAATAATACACGATGCTCTAAAGATAAGATCACTCAAAAGAATGATTGATTAGTAGTGCATCAACAAAAACAAAACAAGATTAATTTTTGGACATATTAACACCGTGAGTGTAATCATATCGTACAAACTAGCTCCCTAAAATTGTTAGAGAAAAACATTAAAACTTATTTGAACCGGGCATGCCAAAATGTCTCACACAAAAACATTTAGTATCAGATTAGTAATCATTATAAACTGAAACTATTTTTAATGAGATATCAAGAAATATTTAAATAAGAGAATAATGCGAGACAACAAAATCAATGAAATATACTCATGAAGCTCCCATTTCTCATAGCTCTTTCTTGTCCTCCTCCTCTTCATGATGTCGATGCTTCGAGATTGACAAATGAAGATTTGGAGAGATGGATGATGATGAATGTGCATTTCTCTCACAATTGCATAACAAAGTAAGGATGTGTGGATAAGGATTCTGACATGATGAGGGTGCTATGATAAATGGATTATGTACTCAAGAGGGCAACATGATGGATGTAATGATTATGGATATGCAACCAAAATGGTAGCATAAGGCTATGATGAAAAGTGGATAAAAGGCCAACATGAGGATGCATAAAAAGTGGAAGAATTGATAAGAGATAAGGGCTCAATTTATAGAGTTGGAGGCTTGGAAATCGACGGTCAAGATTAAAAGGGTGATCAAGGGCTTAGATTGAAATGGAATGTGGTCCCATGGTTTGAAGACTTAGCCTTGTGAAAAGTGTCACAAGGAGAAGTGGGTGCAAGGGTAAGTGTGCTCACACGTGTGTGAGCAAATCTTGGGAAGTCCAAGAGGTGACAAGTGGAAACACTTGTGGAAAGGTGTAAGGGATAGTGGAAGAGATTTTATGACATACAAGCTAAACGAGGAAAGTGTAGGGTGGCTCTATGGGGAAGAGAATCCTCACACATGTGAGAACCCCTTGGTCAAAGGTGATGTGGAGATGTGAAGTGACTTGTGAGTCACGGGTGAAGTCACATGTGGGTTTGGGTAGATGTGTAGTATATTTAATTTGAATAAATACTAACATTGGTTAGGGTTTGATTTAATTAGGATAATGAGGGGATTGGATGATAGGTTTGTAGGAATCACTAAATTAGCCTAATTAATCATGGATTAATTTAGCTAATTAAGATTAGGGATAAAAATGGAATATTCCATAAAGATGAATTTGGTTTATTGAAATAAATCAATATTTGGAAGAAGTAGAAAGGGGAAAACTAATTAAATGTAATTTAATTAATTTGTGGGAATAATAGGCTAACATGATTAATTAAATTAATCAAGGGATAAAGGCATAATTAATTTAATTAATTTTATGTGTTTACAATGTCCATCAAAGAAGCAATAGTAGCCATGACATTTGTAGCTCGGTTATTATCCCTTGGGATTTGTTCAAAGACTATCTGTGTGAAGTATTGCTTGAAATCATCCAACATTTTCTTATATGGCATTAACTTCTCATCTTTAGTTTGGTAATCATCATTTTCTTGACGAATCACATGTTGAGAGTTCCCAAAAATGTGAAGTTATTAGATCTTTCATTGAACTGTGATTCGTAATCCTATTGTTAATGCCTCATAATCTACACTATGTTGTTTGTGCAAGGGAATGATAATCAATATGATTTAGGAATGGAATCCCCTTGAGATGTGATGAAGAGGATACCTACTCCTGCACCATGCTATGTGTATGAACCATGAAAATATAGCTTCCATGGTCTTGAGTTTGTCACTATAAAGATAGATTCATCTGGGAACTCTGACACAATAGGAGTGCCATCGATCTTAGGTGCATCTTTTAGCTAGTTTGCAATGACTTGTCCTTTAATGGATTTTCTATCAACATATTCAATATCAAACTCACTCAACATCATTAGGCATTTAGCTAATCTACCTATAAGAGTTGCCTTGTTGAGTAGGTATTTTAGTGGAATTCTCACAACAAACTTTGTTTTATAAGTTAGCATGTAATGATACAATTTCTACAAAGAAAAAACCATGACAAGATGCATGCTCAATTGGAGTGTAGTTAAGCTCGTAACCAACCAATGTGCGACTGATGTAGAATCTCCACATTGTTTTGTGAAACAACAATATAGGATTAGAAAAAAACTACAAAAACATAGATCTAATAGAAATCCATGTCCCACCAGGTGTGCCAAAATATGTGTAGTGAAATTTGGAATGTTAAATTAGTATAAAACCAACAAAGATCCAACCACATAAAACCCTAGTTCTACAATCAATAATGCACCATACACCAATGAAGAACTAAAACATGCAAATCGCAACAAAATAGAAAGATTATACCATTCAAATTCTTAGTAGGGTTTGATCTCCATTGTTTCCTATCTCCATTGATCTTACTTGATAAGGTTGCTCTTAGATTTTGTATTGTTCACAAGAGATTAACAAAGAATAGAATGTGGTTGTCTAGATGCTTGATTGCTTGATCACTTGATTGCATAAAAGTCTTAGGGTTGTGAAAGGATGAAATGATCCTCTTATATAAAAGGCACCCTAGGAAATGAAGTGATATAATTAAGAGGTGAAAGGATATTTATAGTCGACTAGGATTAAAGGCTAGGTAGGGAAAAAGGATAAAATATTAAGAGGGTAGTTAGGATAAAATCGAGAGATAAATGACAAGTGTCATGGAGGGAAAAAGATAATGAACTAATTAAATAAATAAAAAATTATTTAATTAATAGAAGAAGTAGGACCGGTTAAATAAATAAAATATTTATTTAAATGGGGAAAGGCTAGAAAGGGATAAATGAATTGATTAAAAAAATAAAATCTATTTAATTAATAGAAGGTCTAGAGTAAAATAATTAAATAAATTAAATATTTATTTAACTAGGCTAGGACAATTTTAGGTGTCTACACTAGGAACAATAGTATATGGAGATTGATGAGAAGCAAAAGCATACAAGCAATTTGTAAATTGTACAAAGCTTTGGTGAACACCTAGTTACTGGTCTTAAATGATGACATACACGCATTCTAGGAAAACGCAATTCTTGACTTTGAAATTTAGAAAGAACATAAGCACCTAGGTCATCAGAAGCTCCTTTTTCTAATTTTTGAATTTTATTTATTTATTTTGTTTTGCAAGTCATTCATTCATCTATCTTATTAGTTCATGCTAAAGGCAGGAATGCTTATGCATTCACCCAAATCAATTAAATGTCAAAGCATCAACGACAACTAATTTTTTTGAAAAAATGATCAATTTTCTTAATGTCTATATTTTTAAAAAAATTATTTCAAAATACACAAATTGACTACCTTGGAGTTTTAATACACTTGATAATTATTATGAAATTTTTATGTGTTGTAAAGAAGTGAGATGGATTAAAATTAATGATGCATGTGGTAGTATGCGGTACGAGTTTAGCAAGGTAGATTAAAATGAATGATGTATGTTGTGGTATGTGGTAGGAATTTTGAGAAGTAATTGTTAATACTATTGGATATTTGAATTCTTGCATTTGGTTCTTATTCTTACTCATTTCAAGGAAATATGTTTAATATAATAGCAAATGAAGAAATTGGGGCTTACATTATGGAGCTCTTTCTTAAAGTTAAAGAGGAAGAAAATTCAAGATAAGGTGATCTCTTCTTAAGAGAATCAAGGTATATAGAAATTAAAAAGAAATGTCAACCCTTGAGTTTTGTTCTTGAAGCTTCCATATGTAGATGTAGGAAGAGGAGCATGAGTTGCATTTAAACAACAAAACATTATTGTTTTGCCATTTTCACAATGGAACTATGGAATTCTCAAATAGTTTCATGATGTCCCTATTAGAGAATGATATAGTAATTAGAGTTATACTATAGACAAAGATCATTAATAGTATCAATATGGAGGTATAAATATTATTGAGGCTTGTGTCATTATTGAAGATGGTACCAATTTTATAGAATGGATTGTATCGTCACATCTCTAGATAGTGGAAAATAGTTTCTCTAGGTAGTTGTAGTGCTAAGGATCCCTTTTAGGTCATGTTTGTTATGGTGTTTTCTTTAACGTATAGGGTTTATAGGTTTCTATGTCTCTTCTAGTAATTAGGTTCTTTTCTTATGTTGCATAGATGTTGGCTTTACTTTGGGTGTTAAGTTTTGTTTCTATTATTTTGGTTGATTATCTTGGCATAAACATGATACATTACCTAACTAGTCTCATCTAGGTCAAAATTATTCACACTTAGTTTACTTAGGGCACTTTTAGGTTATTTGCATCTTGTGTCTCATTTCATATGATTGTGACATTTTTCATAATATTATGATTTTCAATCTTTTCACATAACGTATTGTAAATTATGTATCTATTGCATTGTTTATCTCTTATTCATTCATTCCTACTCTCATGAAGATGGTTATTTATGGTTTTATAGGTGATCCTAGCTGCTTGAATCTATTGCATGACTCTTACATGGAACCTCACCATTAAGTCTAGAAGGCATCAATAGCAATAAAATGATTCAAAATTTGATAATAGTTGGAGGAAAACAAATTGGTCATTTTTGAAGGGTTTGTAGATTTTTCATTAGAAACAAATGTTTGATCTGTATATAATCAAACAAATGTTTGCATTATTTTAGATTGAAAAATTCAAATTATTATTTTAGATCATAATGATTGTTATCCATTAATTAACAATCTTATATTTTTTTTTTGAATTGTTAGAGGATTCTATGTCAAAGCTAAGTTATTTTTGTAACCTAACGATTCGCTTCCTTTCGGCGAACAAGTTCAGAAATTGGTCGGTTACTTCGTCGAAAGTAGGTGGAAGCTTCGTGGATTTCGTCTGAATCCTGCGCTCTCTGCGATAAGGCGGCGATATATCTGCAAAAGAGAAGCAATCCCGTAACCACTTTTGTTTTGGCCAACTGCTGGATTAGTGGTGAGAAAATGGAAGGAGACAGAGAGATGAATGTCATAACAGCTGCCCTCATTATGAGCTCATCCATCATGCTCTCCGTATCTGTTCTCTCAACTAACGATTTCATTGTCCTGCAAGCATTTGTGATATTGGAGACAATGGCAATATATTCGTCACTAGC
Source organism: Cryptomeria japonica (assembly GCF_030272615.1). Classification (NCBI taxonomy): domain Eukaryota; kingdom Viridiplantae; phylum Streptophyta; class Pinopsida; order Cupressales; family Cupressaceae; genus Cryptomeria; species Cryptomeria japonica. The sequence goes on along the minus strand of NC_081405.1, from coordinate 534,362,110 downwards.
AGTGCTAATGGTAGATTTGTTGACAGAAGGAAAAGGGCGCTTTCACCCAGAAATAGAGGGGAAGATCCGCACAGTGGTGGTGTTGGTGTCTCTACCCTTCTCTGTAGCGGGTGCCTTTCTGGCATGGAATTTCCTCAGCTGGGAGAGCTGTTTCAAACTCTCTCTTCCCCTGACATTATTATAGCTTCGCCCCTGTTTCCGCGAGGTTATTATGTAGAAATTATTTAAGGGGATTAAGGGTTTTGCTCACTGCAGGGTTAAAAGGCTTAGCGTTCCAGAAGTGCAGGTTAAAGGCCAGATTATGTGGTCTCTTATGCAAACGAACTCGTAACTTCCAGAATTTAACTGGTTATGGAGAAACCCTGGACTTAATCACTGTTACCGTCTTCACAGTAACACGGCACATATTACACAGTGAACAACACGGAATGTAGAGAGGAACTTAGTTTATTTGCACATTGTCATTGTAATTGGCAATCAAAAATTTAATAAATTGGTTGGAGTTGATTGGCACTACATATTTGTCTTTTAACGGGTCACCCACTTCTAGTTTCCAAAAAACTAGCAAATAGGCTTTTGATCCAATAAAGAAAGATTGTTGGAATATTAAGTATTCACTCTCTAGTAAATATATCAACAACATGAGATGCCAAGTTCGGATTATATTAATTTGAAATAAACAAATACTCTAATTTGCACAACACCTAAATTGTTCATGTTGTCATCTTCACCCCTAGAAATCTTAACAAACTATAATGTCGAAACATTATGAATGCAAAACAAAATTTCCTTAATAACGCTCTAAAAGAAATTATGCTAATAAAAAAATCATTAACATAAAGGTCCCTCTTCATAGTTACAAAGCTAATATAAGGTAGATTTAAAAAAAACAAAAAAACTTGTAATTAAAAAAAAGAATTAGTTGTCCAAATAAAACCATAATTTAATAATGAAAAACACCAAGACGAGAAGTGGTCAAATACATAGATCAATATTTTTCATGAATAGCCTTCAACAACACGTGCTAATTAGAGTAAAAAATATGTTGGGATCAAAATCATAATAAAAATTAATACATGAGAGTAAGTGCATAGAAATGAGGGTCAAAGCAAGATTAAAACTAGCCACCTTTTTTTGTTTTTGAAATTATTGAAGCTCAAAATTCAATGAGTAATTTGAGATGCCTATGCTCAAATTTTGAAGATAATATTAACCTAGTTTCTAAACTATGAATTTTTTAAAATGGTAAATAATAAGAGAGAATCAAAAGCTATCCACATACACAAAAGCCTTCATGTTTTTTAATCACTGAAACATAACATACCGTCTAGTCTTCCACTCTCCCCCTGTAGACACCTAAAATTGTCATGTCTAATTAAATAGATATTTTATTTATTTAATTATCTAAGCCTAATTCTTCTATTAATTAAATAAATCCTTATTTATTTAATTAATTCATTTATCCTCTTCTAGCCTTATTTCTCATTTAAATAAATACATTTATTTATTTAAATTATCCTTTTCCTAAATTAAATAAATATTTTATTTATTTAATTAATTCATTAGCCTTTTCTACCTATGACACATGTGATTCATCTTTTAATTCATACACTACCTACCCCTTTCATTATTTTATTATTTCTTTTACCTACCCTCTAATCATAGCCGACCTCCTTTTACACCTCTCAATCGTATCCCTCCATTTCATATGGTGTCTTCTATATAAGATGATACTTCCTTCATTATCAAACCCTAATGATGCACCCTAATGAGCTAACTACTTGATCAGTTGACTACATTACGATCCTACTTGCAACCACATTCCGTTCTTTGTTGAGCTCTTGTGCACATAAAATCTAAGAGCAAATATATATCAAGCAAGATCAATGGAGATAGGAAGAATGGAGATCAAAACCCTATTGGACATGTGATGGTATAATCTTTGTGATTTCATGTGATTTGCATTGTCTTAGGTAATCTTCATATGTTATGGTGGATCCTTGTTGATTGTTATGCTAGGGTTTTGTGGTTGGATTCATTTAGCCTTTCAATATTGTTATTATTGTTATCCATTTTCACCATATACATTTTGGCATGCCCGGTGGGACTCTTGTCCCTTTTGCATTTAACCTTTGCTTGTAGATTTTGTGTTTGAAGTTGTAGATCTGGCATTTCCGACAACATTCTCGACATTTTCGCGTCTGCATACTTTCGGATCGCATTTTTTATTTTCTGACGCATCTGTGACATCTGGAATCGCGTCCGTGTTTTCAACAAAATTTTATTTTGCAGGTTTCTGAAAGGCGCGTCTGTGTTACGGAAACGCGTCTGCGTCATTTTTATCCGTATCTATGTCTGGGAAACGCGTCTGTGATTTTTATCTGTGTCTGTGTCTCACAGAACCGCGTCTGTGTCGCAGAGTCGCGTCTGTGTCGAGGGTAATCGCGTCTATGTATCACTTGTTTCAAAATTTTGGAGTTTTTCAGTTTTCGGATTTTGCATTTGAGGTTTCAGATCTGGTTTATTTTTGGACTAACATTTTCAGATCTAGACTAACAAAATTGGTGCAGCTTGTCTTGGAAGCAAAATCGTTTGGTTGAAGGCCCCTATTTTCACAAAGTCTTTTGGGTTTTAAAATTTACCTAACTTATGTGTTTGCAGGAAGGGGTGATCATTGGAAACAACCCAAACTACTAATCAATCTTTGTTGCAGGTCCTTGGCAAGGATTTTTGGATTTTTATTGTGTGCTTTGTTTTCATAGATTAGCAAACACTTCAATTGGTGCACTAAAATTGAATCATTGTCTTTTGTGTCTTGAGTAATAGGCTCTTTTTGTTTAATCTTTAGAGGGCCTGTCTTCCTGTGTGGTCATTAGGACTACTAGTGAGAAGAGAGTGACCCAAGTGGTAGCAAAAGAAAAGCCATCTTCTTCCAAACCACTATAAATAAATGTATTCATGGTGAAAACTATGAATAACGTGTGTTGATTAGTTCATACCGACACTATGTCTCCCCATAAACCTGTTTGATCAAATTTATTTGATCAATTGTAGGGTGTAACCCCTACCGACTGGGAGCCTTTTATATTTACAGAGCTGAAAGTGCCGCATGTATGGCCACACGAGCGGATGCCCTTACTAGCACCTTTTTATTTTAGAAGCCCAAATCCTTCTAGTTGTTGGGGCAGGAGGTCGGACCTCTGGTAGCGGCCCACACACATACGGTTCTTAGTAGAGATACAAAGTTTGCCACGGGGAGTTTTCGTGGGGACTGGTGCTTGGCTGACCCGAGAAGTGAGTGCCGAGGGTGGAGCCAGTGAGGTCAAGCATCTAAGTATCCGCTCTGAATAGCGTAGCCTTGAGGGTAAAACCCCATGTGGGATCCACAACTATTGTCTTGGCCAGCCATAAGAATTGTGCTTGACTTATTTTAAACATTCAAAACATTCAAGACCAAACAGCAGAACATTGTGTCTTTTGTGTCTTCAAGTGTATGCAAAACATTTTTACATCAAACAACACACTTTCTTGGAGTCATTTTGGAGTCTAGACACTTGCAAACATTGAGTCCTCATCAACACTATGTCCTCTTGTCACGAAAAAATAGTCAAATAGTCAGATTTGGTCACAACAAAACAACTTCACAGATTGGAAAAATTGCACAAAATTTGCACAAACACATCTGTGTCGGGCATAATAGCGTCTGTGTTGTCTAGCCGCATCTGTGCAGGACAGAATCATGTCTGTGCTCCAACAGCAAACATTACATTTGACAGAAAATCGCAGAGGCACGTCTGTGTCGGGAAGTGGCGTATGTGAGTTATACAGGCGCGTCTGTGTCTAGAATTGAAAAACTGTTACAGTCCAGCAAGCAAACACAGTCAGTTTCAGAATTCTTGAGCTTCCTAGGTCATCTCTCTAGGGTTTCATTTAGCATTCAACCTGTCCTTGGGTCTCACAAAGTCCATCATTGCTTTACATCTCACATTACATTCACAATTGTTTAAACTTGAGTGAAAAGGTCACTTGCTTGTCCTTATCATACTTTGTCAACACACTACATACAACAACACTTTGCTAAGTGGTCCCTCATCAAGGTTTCTTACCTTTGGGTCTCATTTGGTTTTACTTAGAGTCAAGGTCAACTTACCTCATCAAGAGAAACTATCCTCTCTTTGGAAGTCACACCTACTCTACTACATACATACTTGGTCTTACACTTTGGACATTGCAAGTACACTTCAGACTCATTTACATTCCATTCAACTCTTGGTCTTCCATACTCTTTCCATTTTTCATCTAGTCTCTCACATCTTGGTCAATACCTAGTTCATGGTTGAAACCCGTCTTCAAAAATCTAGGAGAGAAACTAAAGAGGCTCAAGAGTCCGCAAACATGAGTTCTTATGAGTATGACAATGATATCTTTTTCAATTCTGATCATACTACATTACCTGACATGGATGTCTATAGAAACATTCCAAATGTTGAGAACATGGACACTATAAACAACAATGCTACACACAATGACAATGTGGACAACTTTTCAGTACATTCAGCAGATGTGGAAGAATCCATTATGAATCCCCATTTCAATCGATTGGTTGAGGAAATAATGAGGAGGGATAGACAATACTTCTTACAAATGATGGCACAAAGTGGAGCCAAGATACCTCATGATTTTGACATGTCTCAAATAATGGAAAATCGACCTTTGCAACAACCGCACTCCAATATGGATCAAAGGAGACCTAATAGTGGAGGAAATAGAGGACCACATATGGTACCTAAATCACCATCAGCTTTGCTTCAAAAACCAAAGGTCCTACATACACATGGTCAAACATATGATACTTACCTTTGTAGACCATTATGGAAGTCTTATGCAGATAGATATGTTCAATCACATACCAATGCTAAGGAACAACCACCAAAACAATTGGATGTTCAAAGGCATGCTCAAAATTTGGACACAAGGAAACCTCATGTCAAATTTGGGGGCAACACAATGGAACATGACATGCCTGTAGAATATGGTATACATGCGCAAAATAGATATGGGGTTCCTCAACATGAATCTATACCAAGTGGTCCATATACGCAGTGTCATTACAAACCTCCTCCATATGAACATGTGTATGATCAATATCATCCATATATGCAACATGCTCCTCTTCCAATTGGTGCCTCAAGCATGGGGTATGGTCCAAGACGTCGATCTCCACCTAAGAGCAATTTGGAGCAACAAATCAGGGACTTACAAAAGAAAATGGAGGACATAAATACACCAAAGCCAACATACACAATGAGAGACATATGTCCTTATCCATTTGACAAGAGCATTCCAATGCCTCCTTTTCCTACACACTTTCTGACGCCTAAATTTGATAAGTATAGAGGAAAAGGGGATCCTAAGGCACACATAAGACAATTTTTCACAGCTTGCATTGAGGTAGCAGCAAAAGAGACATATTTGATGAGATTATTCCCACAAAGCTTAGGTGATCAAGCTATGGAATGGTTTTCCCAACTTCCACCTGGAATTAAGTCATGGGGTGACTTAGCAGAGGCACTTATTCAACATTTCTCCTACAACATAGAGACAGACATATCAGTCACTACTTTGTGCAACACCAAGCAAAAAGAGGGAGAATCTTTTGCATCATTCTTACAAAGATGGAGAAATCTAGCCAGCAGATGCTCTTGTGAAACTCCACAAAAACAAATGGTAGAGATGTTCACACAAAATGTTAACAAAGACATTGGCTATGATTTAAGGAAAGCTTGTTTGTCCACCTTCAAGGACATCATTGAAAAAGGCTTAGTGATAGAAAAAGTCCTAATTGAACAAGGAGTCATTAAAATATTCAAAGAAAACAAAGATGACTTTAAAAGAAAAGACAAGCCAAGATTTTGGAATAAAAACAAGAATACAGTCAATGATGGTGTTGTTGATGCCAACACAGTGCGGCCCAAAGTCATCTTTTCAAGATCAAGTTCTACAAACAATCAAGTGAATACTCAAACAACTTCCAGATCACGAAGGAAGTATACCCCATTGGGAGAACCACTTGAGTCAGTTTTCAAAAAGCTAGTGGCAAACAAGGTAATCACAGTTCCAGATTTTCCTCCATATGAACCAAAGGTCAAACCAAATTGGTGGAATGATGATGAGTATTGTGAATTTCATAAGAGCAAGGGTCATAAGACAGGAAATTGTCATCGACTAAAGAACATCATACAAGATCTCATCGATAGAGGTGATATTGAGATTGAGGGACATTCCTCCAATCAAGAACATGAGATGTTTAAGGAACCATTCCCAAAACATGACAAGGGAAAAGATAAAGCCACAGAGGATCAAACCAACTATACCAAAGAATCCTACAACTATGATTCAACTATCAATCACATCTCGATGGACAATTACGTCTCTACCATTATCATCAAGGACAAAACATCTGAGAATTCTACTCACAGACCCAAGATTGTCCTAAAAGGTGTTGGATCTTCTTCCGAACCTACCTTTGAATGTCATGTTACAACCCGCCAAGGTAAAATCACTTTGCAAGGTGCTCCAACTAAAAACACCGCTTCTTCATCAACCAAACCTGAGTATGACCTTGTAGAACAATTAGGGAAGACACCTGTGCTCATTTCAATCCTTGAACTATTACGCATATCTCCTGCACATAAAGCCATTCTTGATAAAATCTTGAGAGATACTGTTGTTCCTACTGATCTGAACGTGGACCAATTTCAAGCCATGGTGGGATACCTTTCCATTCCACATTCACTTACTTTCAAGGAAGCTGATGATGCCTGCGTAAGTTAGCCACATAATGTGCCATTACACATTGAAGCCTTCATACACAAACATTGAATAAAACGAGTCCTGATAGATGGAGGAGCAGATCTAAACATTTGCACATTAAGCACTATCACACAATTGGGATATTCTGATAAAGCTGTAAATTCTACAAACAAGATCACCATTAAGGCATATGATGATGAAGAGTGTTCATCCAAGGGTATAGTCATCTTACCTCTCAGAGTTGGGCTAGTTACAAAGGATGTGGTCTGTCAAGTCCTAGATTTAAATCTCACTTATAACATATTATTAGGACATCCTCAGATCCATGAAATGAGGGCAGTCCCATCCACATATCACCAATGCATTAAGTTTCCTCATAATGGAGTGGAAGTAACAGTTAATGGCGATCCTAATCCATTCATATATTGCAATAACCTGAAATCAAAGACTAAGACCATCATTCCTAGTAATCGGGAAGTTGTTCCTTCATTGGCATACATTGATCCTGAGTCATTAAAACCTTCGACATCCAAACAAGGTGAGCTTAAAGGCAAGTTTGAGGACAAAGGCATGGGGGAATATACTTTCAATCAGACCATGTGCTTAAGACAAGTCATGAGTTCCCCAAAAGAATATGGAAGACCACATCCTAACAAGCAAATCTCCATCATGAAACTCAAATGGGATCCCACTACCTTTCAAAGATGGGGCGAACTAGAAGAGGAAGATTTATACCAAATGCTTTTTAGGGACAATGAAGAGGAAACACAAGACCACATCAATCTTCCATGTGAGAAATATGGCAAAGGCTTCAAAATTCTACAAAAATTCGGGTATGATGGAAAAAGCCCTCTGGGGTTACGAAAGGAAGGCATCATTGAACCTTTACAACCTGAATTGACTTTCAAGAAGGAACGCTCGAAAGGACTTGGTTTCTTAACTTCCAAGGTTCACACCCAAAGGATAGAAGAAGCCTTACAAATCAAAGCTGCCAAAATTCAATAAGAAAATCACTATTCTACAGATTCCAACGAATGGGAATGGGGTTTCGACAAGTCTTCCAGTGACTACGAACTCACCGAGACATTCAGAGAGCCAGGTGAACCCACAGAAGAGGAGGAGTTTTATAACAAATTCAGAGTTGGTCAAGAAACAACCTATGAGGAGTCTACACAGTCCTTGTCTCAAGGTTCTAGGTTGAAATCATATAGGATGAGAACACCTGTTCTAGAATGCGCTACTAGTGATGATAATTTGGATTCGCTTGTGATCGAGACTGATGAGGAGAGTGCCATCAATGACCTCGATAATTACCTTGACATACCCGAATATAACCACATCTTCACTCTTAGCCCCACTAACTTCGAGGGCATTAACGATCCTCCCCTTGTTCACCATCAACTCATTGACTGGGATCATGAAGGACCTGCACAGTTGGATACATTCCAAAAAGATGAAGCTTTTATTGACTATCTAGGCATACGAGATGATCTTCCCCCTGGAGACCATAAAGTAGGATACACCATAGAACTCAATAGCGTGGCATATTTTGGTGAGGGTGTTGGACCTTCCAGTCACAAAAATGTGAAAATAAGAACAAATCAAGGGTCTTATGGTGAAAACCACATTGTGGCACTATCTGACTCCAAAAAAGTAAAAAGAAAGGATGTATCTGAGGGTGAAAACCTCTCTGAGGCGCCCGAAGATGGAATGCTCGATATTCCCCCAGCATCATATGAAGAAAAGTCATCCATGTTGGTAGAGGAGACTATCAAAACAAACATTGGTACAGAAGAGGTTCCACACAACATATTCCTAGCTCAATCACTGACAGAGTTTGAAAGGTCAAAATTCATAAGTTTCTTCAAAGAACGACAAATCAACTTCGCCTGGTCATACGCTAATATGCCTGGATTGGATCTGGATTTGGTAATGCATCATCTGACAGTCAAACCAGGGGCAAAACCAGTGAAACAGAAATTAAGAAAAATGCATCCACAAGTGGCATTACTAGTCAAAGTAGAACTTGAGAAATTACTCGATGTCGGATTCATACGCCCAATTGATTACCCTAAATGGATCTCCAACTTGGTACCTGTCAGTAAACCAGATCGCAGCATCAGAATATGTACAGATTTCAAAGACATCAACAAAGCTTGTCCAAAGGATGACTTCCCATTACCAAATATTGACTTGATTGTTGATCTCATAGCAGGTCATGAAATGCTATCATTAATGGATGGATTCTCTGGTTATAATCAGATAAGGATCGCACCTGAGGATCAACACAAAACATCATTTACTTGTCCATGGGGAACTTTCTGCTAGAATGTCATGCCTTTCGGGCTAAAGAATGCAGGTGCTACATATCAAAGAGCCATGACTACTATCTTTCATGATCTCATGCATGTAACAGTGGAAGATTATGTTGACGACCTCTTGGTCAAATCAATAGACAAAAACACACATTTGGACATACTTTCAGTTGCCTTTGATCAGTTGGAAAAATACAAAGTAAGATTAAACCCTAAGAAATGTGTCTTTGGAGTAACCTCTGGGAAGCTCCTAGGATTCATTGTATCCAAAAGAGGAATTGAAGTGGATCCAGTAAAAGTCAAAGCTATTTTGGAAATGCAACCACCAAGAAATATCAGTCAACTTCGATCCTTACAAGGCAGACTCCAGTCCATTCGAAGATTCATAGCACAACTGGCAGATAAGTGTAATCCATTTCAACACCTGCTACATAAAAACATCAAATTCAAATGGGATGACAACTATCAATAGGCTTTCTAGATGCTCAAAGATTATCTTCTAAATGCACCAGTTCTGATGCCACCAGTTCCAGATCAACCACTATTATTATACATTTCAGCTACTCCAACAGCATTGGGGGCACTCTTAGCACAACAAATTGCTGAAGGCAAGGAAAAAGTAGTATATTATATCAGTCGCACATTGGTGGGATATGAGCTAAACTACACACCAATTGAGCGCGCATGCCTTGCTGTGGTCTTTGCTTCACAGAAATTACGACATTACATGCTTACTCATAAGACAAAGTTAGTTGCAAGGATAGACCCATTCAAATACCTTCTCAATAAGGCAACACTTACTGGGCGACTGGCCAAATGGGTAATGATACTAAGTGAATTCGACATCGAGTATGTGGACAGAAAAGCAATAAAAGGACAAGCCATCGTAGATCAATTAGCAGATGCTCCCATGATAGATGATGTTCCTCTGAGTTCAGAATTTCCAGATGAATCCATTTTGACAATGTCACATGCAAAGCCATGGCAACTATACTTTGATGGCTCATATACACAGCATGGAGCAGGAGCTGGCATCCTCTTTATAACTCCTCAAGGAGATTCTACACCAAAATCATACCACTTATCATTTCCTTGCACTAATAATATAGCGGAATATGAGGTATTAACAACATGATTACGAATTGCAGTTCAATGGAAGATCCAAGAACTTCGTGTTTTTGGGGATTCCCAACTTGTTATCCGCCAAGCAACTGGTGATTACCAAACAAAAGATGAGAAGCTGATGCCTTATAAACAAATGGTGGATAGTCTGAAACAAAATTTCACAAAGATGGACTTTGAGCAGATACCAAGAGAGCAGAATCGTGTCGCAGATGTCATGGCTACAATTGCTTCACTGATCGATCTGCCTCCAAATGAGACCCGCTATGAGTTCTTGGTGGATAACCTTTTGGTCCCTTCATACTAGATCATGCCTACTGAGATGTTATGCATTGTCGGTCCTAAATCCTAGTTATATGGTTCCATTTTCACATACCTACGTGACAATACTTTACCTCCTGATCTATCAAATAATCAACGTCACACTTTCATTCGCCAATCCTCTCGATATGTAATTTTAGCTGATATCCTATACCGACAAGCTCTAGATGGAACTCTTCTTAGATGTTTAGAAAGCGACGAAGCTCAGATTGCGTTACGGGAAGTGCATGAAGGGATATGTGGTCCACATGCTAGTGGTCCTACCTTGGCCAAGAAACTCATCAGGACTGGATATTACTGGCCCAATATGGAAAAAGACTCATACCAGTTTGTCAAGAAATGTAAGCAATGTCAAATTCATGGAGATCTCATACATGCACCAGCACAAGAACTTCAACCGCTTGCATCTCCTTGGCCCTTTTGTCAATGGGGACTCGATCCCATAGGCAAGATTCACCCTCCTTCTTGTAATGGTCATAAATTCATTATCACTGCCACAGAGTATTTTACAAAATGGATTGAAGCCGTGCCTCTCACACAAGTCACTGGAAAACAAATTGCTACATTCATCCTCAACTATATCATTTGCCGATACGGTGTTCCTGTTTCCATTATCACTAATAACGGGTGTCCCTTCAAAAATCAGGATGTTCATGAACTCTATGACTGCTTCCATATCTCCCATCATTTCTCCACACCATACTACCCCCAAGGCAATGGCCAAGCTGAGGCGTCTAACAAAACAATCCTTAAAATCCTAAAGAAGATAGTCGACGATGTTGGTCGTAATTGACATATTCAACTTAATCCTGCACTTTGGGCCTACCGCACAAGTGTCCGTACACCCACAAGAGCTACACCCTATTCACTCGTCTATGGTTCCGAAGCCATCTTTCCTATTGAGGTCGAGCTACCCTCTTTACGGGTCTCTTTGCAAAACATCATCAGTGATGAAGACTATAGGGTCTCTCGCTTACAAGAGCTGGAACTATTGGATGAACGAAGACAAATTGCTTTTAGTCATCTCAAAGCTTACCAACAACGAATGAGTTGCAGCTACAATCACAAGGTCAAGCCTCGCACATTTGAGGTAGGTGACTTGGTTCTCAGAGAAAATCCTAAAAATCAACAAGACAGAGAGAAGAAGGGCAAGTTCGAACCAAACTGGCTTGGTCCCTACATTATTACAGCAGCATATGGATCGGGTGCATATCAGCTCTCAACTACAGAAGGTGAACCTTTGGAGGATCCTATCAACAGCATGCACCTTCGCAGGCTCTAAACATAAGCTCTTCGGAATATCCAAAATTCAAAAATACAAAAAAAATCAAAAAATTTCAAAAATACAAAAAAATTATAAAACAAAAAAATCGTTACTTGGTGAAAACCTGGCAAACAGGCGCCTTGTGACACAAAAAACATTGAAAAATCAAAAAAGTAAAAAGAAATAATTTCGTCCAACAGTGAAAACCACTTCGGTGGCGCCCTGAGCAAGTACCGTGGTGAAAATTGGGTCACCAGCGCCATGCGTAGAGACATGGCTCCTCCCTCCTCCAAGATTCTCTTTCATCACTTCACTTTGCACACACTCACAACCTATTCGTTCATAATAAACTTACCCATTCCCATCATGGCTTGTTATTGATCTACCCAAGATTGGTTAGCCATTCATAATAAATCTCCCTTTCCATCCATAATAAATCAGATCCTATGTATGGCTAAGGCAAAATCCTACGTCAAGTGATGGGTGTGGAACTAAGAACATCACATGTTTCGAGGAGTACAGTTTCTTCCAGCTTTCTTTGGTCTATCCGCGCACAATCCGCAATAAAGCAACATTTGCATCACAGATCTGCAATAAAGTTTCATTTTCTCCGCAATAAAGTATCAGTTTCATGGATTCAGTCAGTTTCAGATGAGACACAGCAGCAACAATGGGCTTCAACAAATCAAATCTTTCAATAGACTCAGACAACATTATGGTTCAGTGCTATCTATCCTTTTTGTGAAGGTAAACATTGTGACCACAATCAAATAAGACTTATACAAGTGACAAGAGACACTAAACTTGAGGACTACAGTGGGTGTTGGTGTCGAGTCTTAGTTTTCTTTTGATTTTATCTTTCTGGTGACATGTCTTTTAGCTTTTTCCAGGATGTCTCTGACTAGAGATTCTATCTCCAGGATGTCTTTGACTAGAAAGGCGAGGATGGGGTATCGTCACCTATTTGTATTTGCTGTCTGTGGATTGTCTCTTAGTAATGCTATGACTTGTCCAAGGATATGAGGACACTGAGAGTCTAGTGTGAACTGGGGCATTCCTTGTTTGCAACTATCTTATCTCCATGCAAACAGGTACAATGACTTTTTGGGTCGAACATATGCCTCGATTGTCATAACCTACTTGCCATAATAAAGCTCAATGATGATAACGCACAAGAAGCTCTTTCACTTTCATATCTTCTGCCTTCCATCCCCCTTTTTTGATTGACTTCCATCGTCCTTCTCGAGTCCACATAGCCTGCTATCACATGACTGAGTATAATGACACACCAAAAACATTTGCATTTCATGTAGTTGCACATGCATTACCACATATAAGCATTTCATACATTCATATAGATATCACAAGTGCATCACATCTTGCACACAACACCTGTTAGCATAAACCACAATTTACATTTGCATTATCATATTCATTTGCATTGGCATAATATATAAAACATAAAAGAACAAAAAAAAATATATATGCATTACATACATATTTTCATCCATAGCATACAACATACATCATAAAACATCTCATCACATAGGTACACATGCATATAGCTGCCGCAAAGATGAATCATCTCATATATATAATCAAAAGTGTCATGATACAATGATGTCAAAATCATATGGCTACAAAAGCACCCGCAGGTGTCTACAATACAAAAATGGTACAAAACTGATATAAAGGGAGCCCTCTAAGGCTATGATGAACTCCCTCCCTCGGAGCCGCCTGGCCTCGATGGAATCTGAGCCCCCTGAAGGACCCGCTCTAGGATCATCTTGCATGTCCCCTCTATCTAGTGGTGGTGGAGGACCCATGACCCCACCACTCGATGCTTGTCTCCTCCGGCTCCCTCCCGTAGCTGTTACTGTACACGACGGTCTATGGAAGCTCCTCGCCCGCTGATCTGCTGGCACTGCACCATAGTAGAGGTCCCTCCAATAGGCTATCTCCTCTCTTGCCTGCAGGACATAAGCATATCTAGCCCCTGTGTCCTCTGCTGCCTGCCTCCTAGCCCTCAGTGTTGTCTCAGCCTTTGTGTAGCGCTGGATAGCCTGATCCCGCTCTCGCTCAGTATCCCTGAGCCTCGTTTTGAGTCGATCCCTCTCCCTCTCCAGATCCTGAATCTCATCTGCCTGGCCCTGGTAGATCTCCCTCAGATACAGTAGCTCAACCTCCACTGGGTCAACCCCCTCTACCCCTGCCCCTGCCTGTAGCTCATCCTCTGCAGGTGCCTGCCCCTGTGCTTGTACTAGTACATGTCTCTGTCCCTGTCCTTGTATCTGACCTGCCTGGGACCATGTGCTGCTGGCACCTGTAAAGGCAATCCACCGTGACCCCTCACCACCCGAGCCTACCTCTCCTCTCCACCCTCCCTCCGAGGTGCAACTCGCCTCTCTCCAACTACTCCTCTCCTCCTCCGTCGGCCTCTGCCCCCCTCGCCTCCACCATCATCCTCATCACCACCACCATCTCCCTCCAGTGCCTCTCCTGGATCTGTCAATCAGGGGAATGGATGCTCTGCCCAATATGCTGTATACTCAGCATCCATCCTGGCATCCTCGATCTCAAGCCACATGTCCCAAGGAAGAGGTATCATCTCCACCAACTGAGTCACTGCTTGATCATATGATAGTAGCGGCCCAAACTGTGCCTGATCTCTGACTATGTGGGCATACATGCCTGATCCTCGGGGCATCCTCTGAATCCGATCAAACTGTCGGCCAATCCTGTCTACTAGCTGCCTCTCTAGCACATAGGGTGTCCGCCAATCAGGTACCTGCTCCAAAAGGTGTACGGTAGCTCAACTGCATCATCCTCCCACTACTCACAGCCCAGATAAGGTTGCCATATGACCTCATCAATGTCATCAATCACTCACCACCAGTACTCTAGCCTGCCAATCCGTGGTTGCGAGGTGATCATATCATATAAATGCATGAAGCTGCGCCCATGACCTCTGCCCCTGAAGTGTATCGGTCGGGTAACCGGCAGATGCTCGTAAGCCCATACCTGCAGCAATGTAACTCTGCAGCCCAATCCCACTAATCCATGATAAACAAACTGATGCAGCTCGTAATACAAGTGTGCCAGCACACACAGTCCCCAGGCATATCTGGTATGCTGTGTCATCAGCGTCTCCAGTGCTCCCCCCCAGCCCACAACCAATCCTCGTGTCACCCTATCCGGACATAAGAACCCACTGATAGCTCCTCTGATCACTACCGGCAATGCTAACCTTGTGGCTGTCATGGTGTCCCATGCCACATGTCCCACCCTCATCTCCAGTCTTGGATCCTAGAACACTCATCTAAGGGCATCCCTGTCTCCGTCTCAATCATACGAAATCAGCTCCCCATCAATCGACACCCGTAGAATCTTGTATACATCCTCCAGGGTGACTGTCATCTCACCCATCGGCAAATGAAACGTGCACGTCTCAGAGTGCCATCTCTCAGCCAGCGCAGTCAGCAAACCCATGTTTGCCCGAAACTCAGGCACATATAGCATATGTCTCAAACCCATCTCCTCGATGGTCGCTCTGTCCTCAAGCGACAACTCAAGTCACAACCTCTGTGTCGACGGGAATCTCTCTCGTGACTCCAGCATCGGCAAATACTCCTGCAGTCAAGCAAATCACTCAGGTCAGTCATAGTGGCATTCACTGTTCATCACAAAATGCTACTTTTTATCCAATGCACATTGCTATCTATCCTAGTGACACTCACTGTTCATCACAAAGTGTTGCTTTTATCCTAGTGGTACTCCTATTCATCACAAAGTACTACATGTGTGACACTCCCTGTTCATCACAAAGTGTTACTCACATTTGCACTCCCTATTTATCACAAAGTGCTGCTCGTATTTTAGTACTCCCTATTTATCACAAAGTACTCTATCTTGGTACTCACTGTTCATCACAAAGTGCCTTGATCTATCCTAGTCTTCCTAGAGGACCTGCTTGAGTGTATCCTCTCAGCAACTTATCCAATCGACAGCATATGTTCATCACAGAACTGCTGATTTGACCTAGAAGATGCAAATTCATACTTTTCAAATGCAAACGTGCTTACATGACATAAACGCTCTCAAAGACTGCACAGACATGCTTGTCTGACACAGACGCGCCTACCGGACACAGACGTGCCTATGCTCTGCATAGACATGCCTAGTTGACATAGACGTGCCTTCTTGGCACAAACGCGCCTGAACAGCACAGATGCGGGTCCAGACATAGACGCACCTGGCACAAACACAGACGCGCCTGGCACCAACGTAGACACGCCTAAACATTTTTTGACACTTTTTGGACCCTAGTCTAAGCGCATTTATGACCCTACCTAGCATGCATTAATGACAAAATTAAATGTGTCAAAGTACGAGGAGGTTGGGCGGTACTTACCGGCTCTCCTGCCTCTACTGGCCTCTGGAATCAGCGAATGCGGTCGAATCTGTAAGTGAAAGCCATCACTGCTGACTGCTCCTGCTAAATTTTCGCTCTGCAATATGCTCTTGTGGATGTGTAGATGACAATGAGGATGTATTTTCCCCCGTGGTCTATCTTATAGCCTACCCTAGCCCTCGCCTTCATTTTCTGAGTCAGTCTTCATTATCCCATGACTTTGTCACTTTATCCGACCATTCCATTCTAGCCTTTCTTTCTTATCGAGAGATTGTCTACAATCTTTTCAGACATTTTCATCCAATCTCTCGAGAGGGCATATCATTCCCATTCTGGGGCAACTCTGTATCAGTTCATCTTATCTTCTTTGAAACAACGCGACAAGCCACATTGTCTCAAAGAGGGGCAAAATGTAGACACCTAAAATTGTCATGTCTAATTAAATAGATATTTTATTTATTTAATTATCTAAGCCTAATTCTTCTATTAATTAAATAAATCCTTATTTATTTAATTAATTCATTTATCCTCTTCTAGCCTTATTTCTCATTTAAATAAATACATTTATTTATTTAAATTATCCTTTTCCTAAATTAAATAAATATTTTATTTATTTAATTATCCCACTTCTTCTATTAATTAAATAAATCTTTATTTATTTAATTAATTCATTAGCCTTTACTACCTATGACACATGTCATTCATCTCTTAATTCATACATTACCTACCCCTTTCATTATTTTATTATTTCTTTTACCTACCCTCTAATCATAGCCGACCTCCTTTTACACCTCTCAATCTTATCCCTCCATTTCATATGGTGTCTTCTATATAAGATGATACTTCCTTCATTATCAAACCCTAATGATGCACCCTAATGAGCTAACTACTTGATCAATTGACTACACTATCATCCTACTTGCAACCACATTCCGTTCTTTGTTGAGCTCTTGTGCACATAAAATCTGAGAGCAAATATATATCAAGCAAGATCAATGGAGATAGGAAGAATGGAGATCAAAACCCTATTGGACATGTGATGGTATAATCTTTGTGATTTCATGTGATTTTCATTGTCTTAGGTAATCTTCATATGTTATGGTGGATCTTTGTTGATTGTTAGGCTAGGGTTTTGTGGTTGGATTCATTTAGCCTTTCAATATTGTTATTATTGTTATCCATTTTCACCATATACACCCCCAAGTTTGAACTTGTTTCATTAAGCGATTTTTAAATGAACTAGTAGAAAAATGTTAAGAACATGTATTACAAGTTATTTTATTTTATCTTGTGTGTGTGTGTGCACATGCGCGAGAGAGAGAGAGAGAGAGAGAGAGAGAGAGAGAGATTTTGAAGTGCATGTATGTTAGAAAATTAATCTCCTAATCTGTATCACATAACCTTGACAAAAGTAAAAACACTACTTTTATGATATCATTACATTGAATAAATAAAATTATATGTATCATTCTCACATTGATTAGAAATGTATGATAGAATCACTAAATATATATAAATAAACACCTTATTTTATTCAAATCATAGAAACAATATGGCTAGAAATATTGAGAAATGTGTCTCGACCTTTCATTTTGAATATTCATTATTATTATTTTGTTCTTACATAAGAAGTGGGACATACCACTTTCAAGTGACACTCTTTCCTTATGTTGGAAATCTTGGATTGTTTAAGGAGTTGTAAGAGAATCTTATGCCATTCTTGTTATGATTAAGGTGATATCTAACTTGTAAATCCTATGACATGGTTCCAACATCCTTAGAAAGTGTCCTAAGGCACTTAGGGTAAATTAGTTATCCTCACTATTGTTTGTAATACATTCATAAGGGGTGATGGATTCCACTAGTACCGACAAACATGAGTTGTAACACAATTATTTAATATTATTTTCCTCACATGTGGATGCCTAAAATGGGGTAATTAATTACTTAGGAAGAGGACAACTAAGTGACCTTTGGGATTCTCCAAGTAGGGGCAATTTAGGTGTCTCTTGTTATGCTATCATTAATTACATTTAATGTAATTCTTATCTTGCAAGTTTGGATGCCCAATTTGGATGGAAAGTATTAGAGCCAAAATTAATGCCCTTATGAATTACATGAAGGAGATCAAGGTTTATGTTCATTTGGAATGAAGAGCCTTCCTTGGATGCCTTGTTTGGTAGTTTTGGAGCTCTTGTCATTCTATAAATTTAGCTCCTTGGATTTAGAAAATATGAAGAATAGTTTAATGTAGAGTTTAATTTATAGAAACAAGGACAAGTAGGACATAAAGAGGTTGTTCATAGGTATACAGGTGTTGCCATGTTGGAGGTAAAGAGGATAATGAAAGTGAATGAATTGTAATCACATGTATTATTGATAATGTATACTTGACCTCTAGGTTTCTCCATTTTAATCCTATGTTATGTGGTGGTTTTATGTTGTTGATTTATGTATCATTACTTCTATCTTATGGTGATGTTGTTCTTTATTTATTTCTTTAATAAACTCACATAAGATAGGGTTATTAAGCATGAAATGTAGGGTTGACTTTTGACATCATTAAAAAGAAGAATCTAATCACAATTTTCTACATTAAGGGAACTTAACTTTTATATTTTCATATAAGTTTCAGATTTTCACGTTGTAGTTTTCTGAGCCTTGTAGCTCATCCTTTGATTAGTCTATTAGATGGAGATTGATCTTCACAATCTTTGGTATTGAACTTGTTTATTTTCCAATAATTGTGATGTGTAAAAGCATCTTACAAAATTGTAGGCTATGGTCATTTCTTATGTAAGATTCTATGAAATGCAAGGCTATGATTATAGGGGTTACATTAGAATCACATCCAATATTATAAGTCTTATGATGTACTCCATAAAGCATCTTTGAAAGGAGGAAGACAACAAATTAATATTTCTAAGTTGGAACGTTGGCTATGATAGGGTATGGAAAATTATGATAATTATACCTTGAAAATTTTAAATATAGCTTACATTTTAAATTTGGATGGGGATTTAAAATTTGATCTATGAGGCTTGGATTCCATACCTCTTATATGTTTTTTTTCGTTTCCTATTTGTTTCTCTTCTATTTGTTAACATGTTTGGATGAAATTTTGTATAGTGTATTGTAGGAATGCGACAATGCTATCAAAATTACTCCAAAATTTAATTCAACTGATACTCCTATTTGTGTATGTGCCTAAAGTTGTATGTGTAGTATTGTAGATTGCATACCCTTGGAGTTTCATTTATGTTTTGTTTGCACTTTGGTTTTCATTCTCTTACTGTTTTTGTAGACTCACTTTAGCCTTTTCATTAACCCTTTTCATTTTAAAGGTGCTTAGAAGAGAAAGAAAAAAGTAGAAAGTGGTTTGGGTGATCAAGTAGATGTAGGACAAGATGTAAACAATGTGATAATGGAGATTTTGGATAATACTTAAGATAAGCAAAATAAAGAGGAAACTAAGAAGGAGAAGAGTGAAGAAGAAAAGAAAGAAGAAAAAATAGAGAAATCAGAGGAGAAGAAAGATAGTTTGGAAAAGTAACAAATGAGTCTGGTAAAGGACAAGAAGAAGGATATTAGAAGAATTTGAGTGGGAAAATATTCTTAACTATCCAAAGATTTTGGATTATAATTATTACAGTTGCAAATGAAGTTTGAACCAATTATTACATCAAAGTGTTGCAAGTACCCATGACATGGGGTAAGATGGACTTATATAAGTTGTCATGCCTTCATATGCTACATTTGAGTGATGTTCTCCACCATATAGTAAGGAAGAAATATATCATTTCTAAGGTGGTTCACATACTATAATGATAAATAACATAGTGAAATTTCTCCATGAGAAACTTCTAGAGGTGACAATCGATGAGTCTTGTAGTGAATAGGAGTAGTTGTAGGCATTGTTGAGTGGAGTGAAGGACTATGTTTCTAACTTGCAAGCAATAATTCTAGTTCAGATTCTTAAAATAAGATGGTAGAGAAGAGGTTGCGTGATCTCATGAATAAGTGTGTAGATGCACATAACTAGTCACGAGAGAGAACAACCAATTTTTACAAGATTGTAGATAGTATGATCAATATATATGTTTAGCCACTGATGACTCGAGTTCACATAGAATATACAAAATCAAATAAATATTTTTTAAGCTAGAATTGTATAGGTGACTAATATAGCATACTTGAAGAACAACGATAATGACAAAGAGAGGGTAAACATAGAGAATCTATATGCAAAATTGAATCTTCTAGTGGATCAAAAGGAGAAAATAAATAAAGAATTTTATAGGCTAAGAGATATAGTTGACATACATCTCACCAGTATGGTGAAAATTCTTGAAGGCTCTCAAAAATTGTATAAATCAATAAAGGTACTGAATAATTGTGATGAGGCAAAGAATGGAAAAAGGGAAAAATTGTGATTTGTATAGAAGTTGACTAGAATTCTACTTGGGCTTAGTTGAAATTAGTGTATATAGAAAACATATCCCTAGCCTAGCAAAGTGGTCAACCTGCCCAATAATGTGCTTAGATGAATTTTGGTAAGACATTTTGATCATGTACATATGTAGATGATTTTCTGAAACAATTTTGGTTTTCAATTTTTGAGATCTTGTAGATAGGGAGAGTTATGTGTAGAATATTGATTTTGTTGTAAGAAGACATTCTTTGTCTTTGATGTGAAAGGGGAAGTGATTTTTGGGTTGGTACAAGTGTGACCTTCAATGAAAAAGGGGAGATTGTTGCAAATATGAGTTCTTGTTGTCATTGATGTCAAACTTGGTGATATAGATGTGCAACTTGGTAGCATTCCTTGGTCTGGATGTGATATAATATAGTGCAACTATGGTAGGATAGCAATGTGATCATGCAGATAAGTGGAATCTATTTGTAGTTTTGTCAGAAGATTTATAATGATGTATATTGAGGTTTTTAAAGCTTTGGTACATTGGTTTCTAGGATCTATAGTTGGTATTTAGTCAAGTGTGATTGATTTGGTGTAGTGTATAAGAATGCAAAGGATTCCTATACCTACTACTATTTTGGTGATGTAGTTTTATTCTTCAGTGATGTAGATACTTGCTATGTTGTCTTATGCATCCACAAGTACTCTTAGTGGTCTGCATTGAAGTTTGTGCAAAGTTGTGGTGGTGCGCTTTGACAAAATTATCTTTTGCACCTAACTTATAATGTTTTGGTTTGTGTGGTTGCATGTGGATCTATGGGTGATTATTTAGCATGGATATGAAGATGCATTGACATGATGTGATGGTTAATGTATCTCATTATTCCTTTTTTATTGCATTGGATCTTGTTTTTTGGCCGATAATTTTGTGTTTACATGTTACATCTAATTAGGCCAACCTAATTGATGTCTTTGAGGTTACAATTGTTAAATAAAGGATGGAATCCTTGTTGGAACATGTATGAGTATTGTGTGTGATGTGTGAAGTGCGTGTGAAGTAGTATAGTGGTCTAAAAGTGTTTCAAAATAGTGATGACGATAGTTTCTGATGTATTTTGAATTGTGAATTATGTGCACAACATTTCAAAAGATGTAGTTCTTTATAGTTCAACCTTGTTGGTGTCTTTTTATTAAAATTATTGCATTTTGCATTGAAGAAGTGATCTTTAGTGTTTGCATGTCCTTTTGGTATCTTTCTCTGAGGTTGTGTGCCTTAGATTTGCAACTCATCTCAAGGGAAATGAGCTCCTTGACCTTTGGCCTTAACATTCAGATTTGATTATCATGTAGTGAGATAGTTCTCACCATAGTTTTTCCTAGTTTGGGTTTTACATGTTAAAATATTAGTATTCTTGTGTGGTTGCTTTTGTGCTTTCAATTATTTACTTTCATGTATAAGGTATATGGAATAAATGATAAGTGAAAGGTTAAATTTGATTAAGTTTTAGTGTTTGTTAATTCACCCCCACTCTTAGTATCTAGTAGTGTTCAAAAGAAAGTCCCTATGTAATATATAGTGCATATTCCTTTTATCAGGAATATTGATAGGTTAAATTGGGAGAGGACCGAACCATTACATAGCCACTACTATGAAGAAACTAAGAGAATCACAAGGAGTGAGAACCCTAAATCAAAGTTGTAGCTACCAAAAAAGAACAAAATCCAACAAATATGCATAAGTAGACACTATAAAACCCAAAGATAAGACTAGACAAAACTAAACAAACATAACAAAAAAACTAATAGACACACCCCCACCAAAGAAATGAACATATAGCCTATCTAGTGGGGTTTTTCAATTTTTTATTTGTGGCTCATCCCTTTCACTTTGTCAGAGAAGGGGAGCCTCCAGTTTGAAGCTTAACTAGATGAAGTAGTAGGGGACTCTAGGTAGCTTTCACCTTAGACACCGTCGACTCTAAACCAATAGCATGGGAAGAATCCAAATGACATTTCCTACGAGCCTACCTCCTATTGATATCTTCTTGAATGGCATGTACAACTACAAAATTCTTCTCAGACATTTCATTGTTTCGAGAAATTATGTCCTCCATTTTTATTTTTAGTGCTTGGTTGTGTTGACGGGCATTTTATCACACCCACCAACAGTCAGGTAGTTTATGCAAACACTCACCACCTCTCCTGAAAAGTAACGTGTTTGGAAGAACTCAATACTTCAAGGTCTTTGTAGTCAAGTCTTGACGGTGATGGATAACTCAATGGCTGATGTGGTTATACCTGTAAAGGGGCCTACTGGTTAGAACTAAATCTCCCTGGTTTAGGAACAACTGTACTTCCCTTTTTTTTTGTATTTTATGATTTAAGACTCTTTGGGGAAATAAAATGTGAAGCGTAAGGGAAACAAGAAAATAACAATGAAAATCAATACAATGACAACTCAATAAACTATTCAATTAGTTCCCTGCAATTTGAGCAATTATCAAATATTATCCAAGTTAGCATTCAACAACGGACTTCCATAAAACCTGCAAAATCATCGATTTCACAAATTTGTGGACATAGAATCATCAACAATATGGCCTATCACAGTAATTCCCATACACCACTGACATGCGCAATATGGTTCATATCATAATAGACAAAAAGATTACCACATTGCTAACTCAAAATAATAGATGTTACCAATTACACAGAACAATTTGGTAGAATATAGATGTAAATCAGACAATTTACAAGCTGCTTTTCATATTAATCTCCATTAATGTATAGCAAAAATAACTCATACTTCTTAACAATCTGCAAAAATCTCTAAAATCTCTAAGTGGGCCACAAATCATCAATTTGGGGACCCCTACAAATGAATTCAACTTCTCAATTTATAAAAGTTTTTCACCCTATTGTTTAGGAAATAATTCTACCATAAATTAAGAACTAAAAATTAGGAGTCGCAGTTAACTTGCAAGTTTCTGCTTGGACACTCCACTTAACAACTACGAAATGGACGCTGCATGAGCACTACGAAGACCATGCTGGGTGAGCCACATTTTCGTAACCATGCAGGATTTTCAAAATTGGAACTTTGAGTAAGAAGAGAAGTTTAAAAATTAAGAAAAAGCTTTGCTATCTTTAGCAATTGTGTGCCTAGCTTTTTTTTATTTCTTGGTAAATGCCTTATAATTTTTAATTAATGCATGCAACTGCTTGAACAGGTGGATTGGCTACATGCTTAATTCTAAATTTATACTTCTTCAAAGTCTCCTCTACATGTACTCCTTGTTCCTCTAATTCCTTTACCATATCCGCCACCTCCTGACATTGAGTAATCAGATGTGTGTATCTATCCATAAGGGTAGAATTGAATTGGGCAGCTGGTCCTAAATTTTTTGCCTCATATGCATCCCATTGATTCAAAACTTGTTTTTGGTCCATTATTCTAGTATCGGCCATTCCAAGGCCAAAAGGCCCTACTATATTCGTTACAAAATCTTCATATGACAAAATCTCTCTTAGAAGAGGGTTCCGAATATTAGTCATCTCCTTGACATATTGCTGATACATCTCTACCTTCATCTCCAAAATGTAAATATAGGATTGTAAATTCTCAGAATTATCTCCTCCTAAGAGATCTTCTTTTATTATTAGCTCCTCTCCTAACCGTAGTATCTTCTTCAAAATTCAGAGCTATTTATTAAAGGTGTTTTCCTTCTATTCCCAATGTGTGGAACAGGTTGCCAAATCTCCACTTGCCTGTACTGTTTTACGGTATATTTCCATCGTGTCCTATAAAAACAACCTAATTTTGGCAACATTCATTTGAGTCCAAGACTTACCAGCCGCAGCTACTCGTCTCACCTCTAATAGTGCCTTTACATCTCCTTCTGGCAAGGATAAGGTTGAAGGCAGGTCATTTGTCCTACAGGAGTCCAAAGGTTTGTACATTTCTACCAAGCGATGTTTATACTGCCCAAGCTGTGCTTTAAGTTCTACATTTGAACTATGCTCCTTTTCCACACGCCCTCTGACAACACTTGTGGCTAGCTCCAAGGTATCTAACTTTCCCCACTTGGTCTGCTTACCTAGGTTTACCTGCAATACTTGGTATTTTAGAGAAGCTTGTCCTTTGGCCTGCGATGGAACCGCCACATCTGCAATGACTTCACCGGAACTAGTTTTCGACAAGTGGTGAACCATCTTCAACTTCTTAATCTTTGGTGGTTCCTCGGTGATTGCTTGTTGTAGAGTAACCTTGGGAAGCTCTGCTTTTCTCTTTTTCTTCTCAAAGGTAAACTCTAACCATTCTGGTATATCCTCAGCTTTATCACCTTGATGTGATAAAATCTTAGCAGTTATTACATGCACCTCTGCCTGCTCCTCTACCTACTTCTCTACTTCAGCTCTCGTTTCGCCAGGAACCTGGAATGATGAAATTTGGCGGGCTAAGTTAGCTTGGAGAGCTTATTGTTTGTGTAACTCTCCTAGCTTACCACTAACCTCCTCATTGAATGCCATTTCTTCATTCCCTAGGTCCATCTCTATTTGCCTAGCTTCTATATCCTTAAGCAAGTCTTCTTGGTCTTGAGGAGTTAGAATCAACCTTTCATTCAAGATATCCTCCGCTTCACCTCCTTCTTGCTCACTACCTAGAGGTTGTTGTTGGTCAAGATCCTCTTCCTCCTAGTCAGAGTCAGACTCGACGTTTCTAATTTTCACTTTTTCAGTAGTGGATGTAAAAGCTTGCACTCCAGGCTACCCTGTGGATACACTAACAAATGGTGGTGTGAGAGCAGCGGTGCCTAAAGGACTTGTTGTACCTGTGGAGTGTGGCTAAGCAGGTACCTTCATGGTGGCTTCTGGGATCCCTTCTTATTCTTGAATATCTTCTCCTCCGGTGTGGCCTATAGCAATCCTTGGTGGGAGAACTCTAGCAAGTGGAACGACGGCTAGCCCATCGGTCACCCCTAAGTCTGCAGCCTTCTTTAGTAGTTCAAACTCCTTCATCTTTTCTTGAAGTTTCTTTAGCAAGTCCTCAGTTCTTTTCTGAGGCTTGTCCTCCTCTCCTGGGTCAGTGGAGGTATTCTGTCTTGAATCTGACCTCATTTTTCGAGCATACTCTTTATCGCCTCTTGACTACGGTACCCCTGAGGTGGATTCTTTTTGTTTTATTTTTGATGCACTGGGTCTGACCCTCTGGCTTAACCATTGCTTAGTCCTTCTAATGACTACTTGGGAGACCTTCTCCATATTTGTATCTTTGCTTGCGGACCATTGCACTGGGGAGAGGGGCCTCTTGTATATCCTTGATTCTTTATAAATTGGATCGAGTAACTCTCCATCATCCCTTAGGTCTTTAGGGAGGTTAGTCTCGATACCAAAGTCTTTAACCTACGGCACAGAAAACCTATTGTAATTCTTCTCCCTAACCTAAAAACTGTCCTGCAAGTTGGCCCAAAAGTCTTCCAGGCTGGGCCTATGCCCCTCATATGCCTTAGGCATAGCTTGCTTAAGTTTCCCATAGGGAACATAAAATTCCCTAATATGATTATATTCTTTCAGGTTCAAATTTTGAAGCTCTTGCTTGACCAATTTTGCCACTTTTATTTTAGAACAAGCGAAGTACCCAATGGACACTGAGAAGTCAATACCTGTTTTATGTTTAAAAGATAGCAGTTATTGGAGACCAAGAAGTTGTCTCACATATTCCAACAGGATTACCCTATCGTTTCAATAACGAGGCAGTAGCATTGGATTCCCTGTGAATCCACTAACTTTGATGTAAGTGGAACGTGGGTTTTGGATGAACCAACATGCCCACTCTCGGATGATAGCCATGGCTTCTGGGCTTATCCAATATCCTGCGTCTCCAGTCAACTTAATGATTATAGGGAAGATGAAAGCATCATTGACCCTCTTAAAGTGTGTCTTTGCATTTGTTAGAGTGAGCTAGGAATAATATTCCCATATCTTCTTCTATCACTCCTTCTCTCCTAGCTGCCCTTCTACCTGTAGGCTTGGAAACTTTTCAGCTCTGGCAGCTACCCAAATGACATAGGATGTGAAAAAGAATTTCTGGGTGTGTTGCACCTCCTTCATCTGCTTACAAATTTTATCTGAAAGGATTTGCTGCCAATCAAAGTATTGCTTTCCTATCAATATGGTACTCATAAATTGGAACATCCAAGGGTGGAAATGCTTGCAGTCAGGCTTGCAAAGGCCCTGCTGAGCATGATGATCAAGTCTCTCTGAGGCTCTTTGAAGTCTGTCCTCAAGATCTCTGTAGCCTTGAGCCCTGTTTTCCTCTCCTCTTCCAACCAGTTGGTATTCATGTGTCTTTTGCTAGCTGACACCTTCTCATTTCATTTTTTCAAGGCCTCTTCTTCTATTAATAAGAATGCCTCTTCCCTAGTCTAGATTCCAAAGACAAACCCTAGCATATCCGGTGACAAGTCAATAATAGTTTTTCCATGTGCATCCATACACTTTCTTATCTCTGGATTGTAGAATGGAGTGATGGTCATTATAAACTCAGGTGCTTGAAGGGACTGCACAAATACAGTAGCTTCCACAAGACCCGACCTCTTTATTCTTCGGTGGAGAGCATCTAGGTTAGGTTGATCTAATTCGGTTGCAATATCCCCAATCTCTATGTGTCCCACTTTGATGTCCGTGACCCATCTAATTTGATCATCTAACTTCGAAACATGAACCTGTCCTTGATATTGGTACTTCATGGTGGTTGGAACTCTGTCAATTTCTTTACCTCTCTTGTTGGCGGATAAGTCTATCTAACCACTGTAACCTGTAGGCAAAGCACAAATTTTAGTCATCAATATTAAACATAATTCTTGATCCACTTCAGGACTTTGGGGTCCCGGGGTAAGCAAAAAGGAAAAGGGCTTGGAACGTCGGGGTTCCGGGCTCCAGATTTGGGACGATCCGGAACTCCGAGGATTCAGGGATCTAGGGTGGGGTGGAAGGCAAAACCCGGAATTCTAGGGATCCAAGGTCCCAGGGTGGGATGGAAAGCAAAACCAAGAACTCTGAGGATCCGAGGTTCCGGGGTGGATTACAACATGAAACCCAGAACTCTGGGGATCTAGGGTGGATTGCTAGGGCACATCCATAAACAACAAAAACCAAAAAGAACAAAAAGGACAAAAACACGAAAAGACACCAAACCAAGAAAAACACAAGGAGAGAAAACTAATACACCAACCTGGTGAATCAAAAATCAAATGGACGCCAAGAAAGAGAGCGCAGGAGTCAGGAGGTACGTGGCTTGGAGCTAGGGAGGAGAAACTCTTAATGCACAAATGAACTCAAAAAGTTCATTATCTCATATATATAGCCTCCCAAAACCCTTTTGTATGAAAACCATAAACACACCCCCAGGACTCCGGGGTTCTAGGGTGGGATGGAAGGAAAAACAAAGCCACCTCGGGACTCCGGGACTCCGGGACTCCGGAGTTCCGATGTCGAAAGACCCAAGACCTCGGGACTCCGGAGTTCCGAGGTCGGAACAGCAAGGAACCTCAAGACTCTGGGATTCCGGAGTGTCGAGGTGAAACCCAAAACGAACCTTGGGACTCTGGAGTTCTAAGGTAAAACTAGAAAGAACCCTTGGGACTCTGGGACTCCGGAGTTCCAAGGTAAAACCAAAAAGAACCTCGAGGCTCTGAGACTCCGGAGTTCCAAGGTAAAAACAAAAGGGACCTTGGGACTCTGGGATTCCGGAGTTCCGAGGTCGACACCAAAAAGAGAAGAAATAAACTAAAAAAGGGGGGCCATATTTTGACTCAAGGAAACCAAATGGGGAAATAGATATGCTAGGCATAATAAATGGCGACTATCTGGAAAAAATGACTATAGGCAATTTAGAATTTTAGAATCTCTGCTTAACCCGATCCTAAAGGCTATTATCGCTCAAAAGGATGTATAATAATTTTAAGATGAATAAGTGATTTGAACAAACAACCAAGATGAGAAATAGACATGATCAACTCTTAAGTGTGTGCGTATGATTTATTACTCCATCATTTCAATAATGTAGATAGGCAGAGGAAACTAGGCACAAGTTACATAGGTGAAGTCTTTAATCATATTTCATGCAAAGTTATCTTGGGCATAGCTCTGCTGCAAGCCAGGCATCTATAGCCTCGACAGAGATACCTCTGGTCCCCGTCAAGCAGTGCTCCACTGCCAGCCAAGCATCCATAGCCCTGATGGAGGTTACTTGAAACACCCATTTGAGTTGCTTAAGAAGATCATTTATCTTATTATTTCTTTTCTTCTCTCTTTTTTGATAGAGATTTATAGGATATAGAGAATGACTTTTTTCTTCAATAATCTCTTAAGCAACTTCCAAACATTGAAGTTTGATGAATGGGTTGGGAGCCACGATGGATAACATGAAATGCCTTACTTCGGATTTTTCACTTGAGACCCAGTTTATCTGTTATCTCACAAAACCTTTCTGATGTATCTTAATGTGATGTTAGTGCTGAGTTTATCAAGATAGCCTTTTCCAAATTGAAAGTCAAAAACTTGTATCATATTTAAATGATTATATACCACTTTGAACAAGTATAGACAAAGGTTTTGAACTCAACCAAATGACAATGAAAATATAAATAGCAGAGAGTCGAAGTCTCTCAGAATTTGGCAAGATGTTATACAAAGGATACCTACTTCCCTTCAGAATCTTCAAGAACAAAACATATACCTTGACTCAACAAACAAAAGAAGAAACAAGCAAAGAAAACAAAAACAAAAGGGAAAACACACAACGAGGCCCAATGAAGCACAACCAAAAAGAAAAACAACTAACTACTATATACAACAGGTCAAGCTTTATTAAGGATTTAATCAAAGTAGTGCTTAAGGAACTGACCATTGATGGGCAATGGTACTAGTTCTCCAGTCAATGAGCTCAACCTAAAAGTGTTCTCACTAGAAGTTCAGCTATTTGGTAAGGACCTAACCACAACCTTTCAAACTTGTGATGATCACCTTAATTTTCCTTGGCCTTGTCCCATAACAAGACTAGGTCAAAGATTCAAAAAGCTTTCACCTTAGCTCTTTTATCAAACCATCGCTTAACAATAGCTTGGTGCTTGGCAAAGTGTTGTAGTGTATTAATTCTTTTTTCATCAAGTCTTAACAAGTTTAAGAGGTGAACCTCTACCTGATCCTCAATATCAAGTTCTTTCATTAATTGGAGGACCGGTATTTGCAAGTTAATTGGGAAAATAGGGGTCTGGCCATAGACAAGGTAGTCTGGAGAAGTTCCCAGGGTAGCTTTTATTCTTGTTCGATCAGCCCACAAGGCATATCTTAATTGATTATGCCAATCCCTGGGATTTTTCTCGAGTAGTTTCTTGATGACATCTAGGATGTTCTTGTTTGTGGATTCAACTACCCCATTTCCTTGCGGGTAATAGTTGGATGAAAATTTCAATATCACTTTATATTGGTATGACCATTGCATCAACTATGCGGAAGTAAAAGCAGGACCATTATCACATACCAGAGCGAATGACATACCAAACCTGGTGATGATATGCTCTTCAATAAATTTCAGGACTACCTCAACAATAGCATTGTGGCAGGCTATGGCTTCCGTCCACCGGGTACAATAATCTGTTGCTGTAAGAATAAACTTTATGACCTGCAGATGAATTAGGGTTAATAACTCCTACAAAATCCATAGCCCATTGAGCAAAAGGTCTTACCTCAAACACTGGTTGGAGAGGCATAGCAGGATTTCTTTCTCTAGAGGCTGCAGTTTGACACATATGGCAATGTCGAGCATGTTCATGAGTATCCTTAAATATGCTAGGCCAATAATATCCAACCTTCAAAATTTGATGTGCAGTGGCATCAGTTGACCCATGACCTGTACCATATTTCCCATGAAATTCCTCAATCATATTGTGAGCTTCTTGGTGATCAAGACACGGAAGGTAAATACCCTCATAATTTTTTTTGTAGAGTGTTGAATCCTTGATCATATAATTAGTACTCTTGAGTCTTAATGCTCATCTTTGCGTAGTTTTCAATCCCTCAGGACACCTATTATTCAATAATACAAATACCAAATCTATGTACCAAGGGTCCTGAGTGAATGACTTCAATGTATATTGTTGGCACTGGATTTGAGGGATGTCGATCGCCATGGCCTGAGATAATCCTTGGCCTTGGACTAATTTCATTGGATGCATCTCTAAGTCAAATTCTTGTAATATCGCCATCCATTTCCCTCGTGGTTCTCCAAGTTCAGACTGCATGAGTAGTGACTTTACTACTTGGTCAGGGATGATCACATAAATTTTACTCCTCGGGATGTAGTGGCTAAACTTCTTTACCCCTCTTACTAATGCAAACGCCTATTTCTCAAGAGAAGAATATCTGATCTCAGTGCTTTTGAAAGGAGAACTCATAAATGCAATAGGCTTCTCATCTCCTGCTTGGCTCTATGTCAAAACAGCTACTCCTGAGTGTGGTGAAGCAAAAGAATATATGTAAAATGACAGTATGTAATCGGGGCTAGTTAGTATAGGGGCTTCAGCAATGGATTTCTTGATCTAGGTGAAAGCCTCTTTTGCTTCAGTTGTCCATTCAACCTTAGCATCCTTCTTCATCATTTCATTCAAAGGCTTGACTATTTCCACAAACCCAGTAATGAATTTTCTCACAAAATTGATCTTTCCGAAGAAAGATCTCATCTCTTTTTTACTACCGGGCATTTGTATTTTTAACAATGCTTCTACCCGATCTGGGTCTATAGAGATCCCCCTCTCAGAAATTACGTGGCCGAGTAACTTTCCTTCAGCCACTCCAAACACACATTTCTTGGGATTAAGGGAAATCCCATATCTCCTACACCTCTCTAACACGTTTATGAGGTGGTCTGGGTGATCTTCCCTAATCTTAATACATTTTCCAATCAGTTCTTTGAATGTTGTGTCCATCGCTCGCTGGAAGGTTGCCTTAGCATTAATCAATCCAAATGGCATTCTTTTATATGCATATGTTCCCCACTTCATTGTAAATGTCATCTTCATACGATCTTCATAATTTACCAACACCTGGTTATATCCTGAATAATCATCTAAAAATGACATCATTTGTGAACCATTCACAATTTGTAATACTTCATCCAAAGAAGGAAGTGGGTAATTATCTTTCTCAGAAGCTTTGTTGAGATTGTGAAAATCCATGCAAAGCCGTATTTCTCCATTCTTTTTCCGTACCGGTACCAAATTAGCAACCCAAGTAGAATGTCGTACTGGAAAAATTATCTTAGCAGAAAGTAACTTTTGTACTTCCTTGAAGATCAAAGGTTCTATTAGTGCATTGACAGGACGTTGTTTTTTCCTAAAGGGTTTTATGTTTGGCTTTAGGCGAATCACATGGGTGACAAGCATTGTATCGAATGTCTTTAAATCTTCATACCCCCATGCTATTACATCGTTGAATTATTTCAAGATCTGTATCATCTTTTCTCTTTCACCTTGAGTGCAAATCTTCCCAATATAAACAATTTTCTCTTGTCCTTCAGGACCAATATTATGAGGCTCATATTTTCCTGCATCTGAGTCAGTTGTTAATCTCTCTTTTACTCTCGGGTCTAGATCAAAAAGTCTCTCCAAGGTGACCATCCCTTTAAGAATAACATTGGTTGGCAAATCCAAAATATCCACGTTACCTTCATTATTGAAATCATCCGATTTATCTTCCTCATTAATAATTTGATCTTCAAAAGCCCCCGAATTGGTGAGAAAAGCTAAGATATGGGCATCGTCTAGGAAAACTTGGAAATGTTTGATATTATCAGGCATCGCAGGTGCAAAGATTAATTCAACTGAAAACTTCTTTAAAGGGGATTGGCTTACTGGTTCTAATGTACTAGCAGCTACACCCAGCGCATCGAGTATTCCATTTACTTTCCTAGGTACCAGTTAAATGTCAAAAGCCTCGAAATCTTCAATTAGATCCCACACTCTATTCTGATATGCCGCTAACCTCTTGTCATGGCACGCATATTGGCTTTGCACTTGTTTAACCACCAACTCTGAATCTCCTTGCACCTTTAAACACTTTGCTCCTTTCTTATGAGCGAAAAGTAATCCTCTAATTAAAGCTTCATACTCTGTTACGTTATTAATACAAGGGAATTGAAGTCGGTAAGAAGCTAAAAGGGTTTTCCCTTTTGGGTTGGTTAACTCTATGCCTACTCCACTGCCTTGTTTGGATCTTGACCCATCAAACTTTAAAAACCATATTTATCTTTTGGTTTCTTCATATTTTTCACCTTTGGGTCAATGCTAAGGTCAGATCTTAGAGAGGATTGTTGCTCCTCAAGCTCAAGACTTTGTGAAAATTGAATTTGTTCAATCCTTGGTTGTATAAGCTCTTCAATTGTATTCGAAAAAACCTTCTGTTCAGATTGAGGTTGAAATTTGGATTGTGTTTCTTCCTTCTTAAACTCCAGAGGAACATCTCCCTCTTCCTTTCTAACAACCTTAACCATAAGAACCTCGTGGTTGTACTTTTTTAGGTATGGTAATCTTGTCTACGAGCTTGATTGTCTGAGACTCTAATCCGACACCTTGAACTTCCCCCATATTATTGGTATGACCATCTTCTTCGAACGGAACCAGATTCATCAACTTTGTGATCTCATTTTGACATGGGATACATGAAACTTCTGAGTGTTCCTCATGGTGTATCCGACACCACTTTGGTAGCAGCAACTCTTGTATCTTGATAGTATTTCCTAATAAGCACATTCCTTGTTGTACTATTGTAACGAACTCTTTCACCAGCCCTCTATATGCGGTCTTGTCGATTTGAGATGGTTGAAGCGGGGTTGGTGCAGAAAAAGTAAGAATCTCATTGACTCTATAAACCCCTAGGCTTACCTCAGCAAATGCCACTTCATTAAGAGCACCATAATCCATGACCAATTTCTTCAATTTAGGCTCACTATCAATTCGGATCTAGTTGCTCACCCCTTTCCAAGGAAGCCATAAATACATAAAACAAGTTGAGAAATATCCTCCCAATGTCTTGGACCGATCTCTACTGAGAAGCATCCCATATACTTCTGGAATATCCACCACTTGAATGTCAATATAACGAGATATTCGAGCATCAATGCCTAACTGGATATATACATCTTTCAATTCTCCAATGACATTAACCTCTATTTTGTTTAATTATACTACCTTACTATTTGCACGTATTGGTTGAAGTCCAAGTTGTTGGCATATAGAGTAAGGCATCACGTTTCCTGAAGCTCCTGAATCCACCAAACAGTTATGTAAATTCTTCCCACATATCTTCAAACTTAGTAAAAATGGTGGATTTCTATTGCATCATTACTAACGTTAGCGTTAACTTCATTAAAATTCGCCATCTTAACCTCATTACTCTATGATTCTAACATCTCCAACTTCCTAAGGAGAGCCTTCTTTTGTTTGGGGCAATATCTCAATACTTCCATTAAGGACATAGTAGTGGCAGCCCTTTCCATCTCTTTAGTAACATCAAATGATTCTTTCAGAACATAATCTTGCCCCTGAACTTATTTAGGGCGTGTTCCTAGGAAAGATGGAGGTGGATGACGATTGCTCGCATTAGTGTCCGGGGGTACAAACCCACCCATCAAGGGAGGTGGCTCTGTTAACGGAGTCTTGCCTTGACTTCTAAGATTATAGTTGTTCCTGGTCTGAAGACCTGAGCATCGTATATGCATGGTTCACCATCGGCTTCAGCTTGAAACTCTTTACACAGGAAAGTATCAACCAGCATAGTAGTATTAACCTTATCTGGTTCATCATTGGAACAATCTTTGGGCTGAGAGTCAGCTTGAGCAATTCTTATGATTTTCTCAAACTATGCACAATTAACCTCAGAATGGGAAGTTGTGTCATGCAACCTGTACCAATTTGTTAGTAGATTCATATCAGCAAGGTTAACACTTTGTGTGTGGTTTGGGTTATCCCGTGCATCCGGGTGGTCATGGTTCACCCCACCATTATTCAGACCCGTATTCCATTGCCTATTATAAGGTTTATTATTGTACCTTTGATTTTGGTTCTGGTTGTTGCAGTTTCACTGATTATTATATGATTGAGATTGATTATACCCTCCTAGTGGATTCATCTTTAGCTGGCTCAAGTTTGAAGTAACCTGCGAGATCATTTTCTTTAAGGCCTCTACTTCAACAGATATATGGGATCATTGATTCTCAGGTGCCATAGTTGGAAGTTGGTTTGTCAAATGCACATTGTCAAATTGTTGATTTCCGGCTTTATTGCCAAGTCAATGCTTGAGCTGCGAATTGTTGACTTGCCTGAGGTTGGGGTGCATAAATTGGCACGGGGCTCATTGTTGGGGCACCGATAGGGAAAGACGAGGGTATACCTGGGAGTTGATTGTAATTCCCTTGATTCACCCTTGTGGGTAAATTATATCCGATCCCTCCTAGGGTTTGATTCAACTCCTAGTTCATGCTAATTGCTAACGTGAAAACTTTCACTAAAGTATCCCTTTGATCTTGAGGAACACTCTTTTTAATGAACATAGCAGTCCAAGGGCCAATAGCTCTCAGATATGAGTTGATGGCTACATTAGGTGCTACCTGGTAAGGGGCCTGCAGCCTCTTGACTGCCCTTTGGAAGTTAGTATTAAAAGTCATTAATGGCTCATTTGGCAATTTCTTAAGACAGGCAAACTGATGGTATAATGACCCATGGTCTACGTACACTCGGAATTGATCAATGAAGGCCTTCTCCAAAAGATCCCAACCTGTGATGGATTTTTCAGGTAGGGTTAAGTACCAATTTTATTTATTCTCCCCAAGTGAATATGTGAAGAGTCTACATACTACATCTTGGTGTTCATTATTATTATGAACAACCGCATCTTTGAATGCTTCAATATGTTCATTAGTCATTCGTCCGCCTAGATAGTAAAATTTGCTGCAAAATTTGCCAGGGTTTCTAGGTAGGTCATGTATACCCCCTGGTATGGTTCCTAGCGGTGTAGTGTCTTGGTTGAAGTAAGCCATCGAAGGTAATAATCTTGAATGTTGAGTTACGAAAGGTGCAACGATAGGCTGAGGACTAGGGATCAGTTGGTCTCTTACATTGGGTATGGATGACTGTATTGGTGAGGATGTTGAGGGTTGTGTCTTAGCTTTGTCCTTCTTCCTCCTAGTGGCAGGTCCTAATTCAACTAAATCAGACAATGAAGAACCACTCCTTAAGACTCAATGGAATCTCTCAGAAGAAAAAGATGATATACGTTCCAGCTTAATACCTCAATTACATGGAAATACTAAATGTGATTCACTTATGAGGGGTTTAACCTAAGGCCCTCCTTCTAGCGCCAGTTTCTGTTGACGGGCATTTTGACACACCCACCAATAGTCAGGTAGTTTATGCAAACACTCACCACCTCTCCTAAAAAGTAACGGCTTCGGAAGAACTAACTACTCCAAGGTCTTTGTAGTCGGGTCATGACGGTGATGGATAGCTCAATGGCTGATGTGGTTATACCTGTAAAGGGGCCTACTGATTAAAACTAAATCTCACTGGTTTATGAACAATTGTACTTCCCTTTTTTTTTTGTATTTTATGATTTAAGACTCTCTGGGGAAATAAAATGTGAAGCGTAAGAGAAACAAGAAAATAACAATGAAAATCAATACAATGACAACTCAATAAACTATTCAATCAGTTCCCTGCAATTTGAGCAATTATCAAATATTATCCAAGTTAGCATTCAACAATGGACTTCCATAAAACCTACAAAATCATCAATTTCACAAATCTGTGGACATAGAATCATCAACAATATGGCCTATCACAGTAATTCCCATACACCACTGACGTGCGCAACATGGTTCATATCATAATAGACAAAAAGATTACCACGTTGCTAACTCAAAATAATAGACGTTACTAATTACACAAAACAATTTGGTAGAATATAGATGTAAATCAAACAATTTACAAGCTGCTTTTCATATTAATCTCCATGAATGTATAGCAAAAATAACTCAAACTTCTTAACAATCTGCAAAAATCTCTAAAATATCTAAGTGGGCCACAAATCATCAATTTGGGGACCCCTACAAATGAATTCAACTTCTCAATTTATAGAAGTTTTACACCCTATTGTTTAGGAAATAATTCAACCCTAAATTAAGAACTAAAAATTAGGTGTCCTAGTTAACTTGCAAGTTTCTACCTGGACACTCCACTTAACAACTACGAAATGGATGCTGCATGAGCACTACGAAGACCATGCTGGGTGAGCCACGTTTTCGTAACCATGCAGGATTTTTAAAATTGGAACTTTGAGTAAGAAGAGTAGTTTTAAAATCAAGAAAAAGCTTTGCTATCTTTAGCAATTGTGTGCCTAGCTTTTTTTTTATTTCTTGGTAAATGCCTTATAATTTTCAATTATGCATGCAACTGCTTGAACTGGTGGATTAGCTACATGCTTAATTATAACTTTATACTTCTTCAAAGTCTCCTCTGCATGTACTCCTTGTTCCTCTAATTCCTTTACCGTATCCGCCACCTTCTCACACTGAGTAATCAGCTGTGTGTATCTATCCCTAAGGGCAACATCAAACTGGGCAACAGGTCCTAAATTTTGTGCCTCATATGCATCCCATTGATTCAAAACTTGCTGCTGGTCCATTATTCTGGTATCAGCCATTCCGAGGCCAAAAGGCCCTAG
This sequence comes from Cryptomeria japonica, assembly GCF_030272615.1. NCBI lineage: Eukaryota > Viridiplantae > Streptophyta > Pinopsida > Cupressales > Cupressaceae > Cryptomeria > Cryptomeria japonica. The sequence goes on along the minus strand of NC_081405.1, from coordinate 534,324,671 downwards.
TATATTTGTTACAAAATCTTCATATGACAAAATCTCTCTGAGAAGAGGGTCCCGAATATTAGTCATCTCCTTGACATATTGCTAATACATCTCTACCTTCATCTCCAAAATGTAAATATAGGATTGTAAATTCTCAGAATTATCTCCTCCTAAGAGATTTTCTTTTATTATTAGCTCCTCTCCTAACTGTAGTATCTTCTTCAAAATTCGGAGCTATTTATTAAAGGTGTTTTCTTTCCATTCCCAATGTGTGGAATAGGTTGCCAAATCTCCACCTACCTATACCACTTTACGGTATATTTCCGTCATGTCCTGTAAAAACAACCTAATTTTGGCAACATTCATTTGAGTCCAAGACTTAGCAGCTGCAGCTACTCGTCTCACCTCTAATAGTGCCTTTACATCTCCTTCTGGCAAGGATGAGGTTGAAGGCAGGTCATCTGTCCTACAGGAGTCCAAAGGTTTGCACATTTCTACCAAGAGATGTTTATACTGCCCAAGTTGCACTTTAAGTTCTACATTTGAACTATGCTCTTTTTCCATGTGCCCTCTGACAACGCTTGTGGCTAGCTCCAAGGTACCTAACTCTCCCCACTTGTTCTGCTTACCTGGGTTTACCTGTGATACTTGGTATTTCGGAGAAGCCTGTCCTTTGGCCTGCGATGGAACTGCCACCTCTGCAATCACTTCATCGGAACTAGTTTTCAACAAGTGGTGAACCGTCTTCAACTTCTTAATATTTTGTGGTTCCTCGGTGATTTCTTATTGTAGAGTAGTCTTGGGAAGCTCTGATTTTCTCTTTTTCTTCTCAAAGGTAAACTCTAACCATTCTAGTATATCCTCAGCTTTATCACCATGATGTGATACAATCTCAGCAGCTATTACATGCACCTCTGCCTGCTCCTCTACCTACTCCTCTGCTCCAGCTCCCGTTTGGCCAGTAACCTGGACTGATGAAATTTGACCGGCTAAGTTAGCTTGGAGAGCTTGTTGTTTGTGTAACTCTCCTAGCTTACCACTAACCTCCTCATTGAATGCCATTTCTTCATTCCCTAGGTCCATCTCTGTTTGCCTGGCTTCTATATCCTTAAGCAAGTCTTCTTGGTCTTGAGGAGTTAGAATCAACCTTTCATTTAGGATATCCTTCGCTTCACCTCCTTCTTGCTCACTACCTAGAGGTTGTTATTGGTCAAGATCCTCTTCCTCCTCGTCAGAGTTAGAATTGACATTTCTAATTTTCACTTTTTCAGTAGTGGATGTAAAAGCTTGCACTCTGGGCTGCCATGTCGATACATTAACAAATGGTGGTGCGGGAGCAGCAATGCCTGAAGGACTTATTTTACCTATGGAGCGTGGTTGAGCAGGTACCTTCTTGGTGGATTTTGGGTTCCCTTCTTGTTCTTGAATATCTTCTCCTCCGGTGTGGCCTATAGCAGTCCTTGGTGGGAGAACTCTAGCAAGTGGAACAACGCCTAGCCCATCCGTCACCCCTAAGTCTGCAGCCTTCTTTAGTAGTTCAAACTCCTTCATCTATTCTTGGAGTTGTTTAGCAAGTCCTCAGTGCTTTCCTAAGGCTTGTCCTCCTCTCCTGGCTCAATGGAGGTATTATGTCTTGATGCTGACTGATGAATACTAAGAGGGGGGGGTAAATTAGTATGCCAAAAGTCAATGCACTAAAACACTTAAACAGTCTGAAGATAAACTAATAACAGAGTTTAACAAATAGACTGGTTACCACAAATGCAAACCAAAATGCAAATAAAGCATTCACCCACAAAAGCAATACAACCATAACACAAGATATTTGATGTGGAAACCCAATTGGGAAAAACCACAGTGAGATGGAACTCACAAGTCACTATCTGCAGAGTAGAAACCAAACTAGTTAAGGTCAGACCGGTTAAGGTCTTACAATGTTCTTCACCAGAACAGATCCTATTAGGAATCTCAATCTCTGTTAGGAGATAAGTCCAATTAAAGACTACCTTGTTAGAGGATTTTAGATTCACAGAAGTGAACCACCTTGTTAGAGGATTTTACAAAGGCTTTGAGGCCTACCCGATTAAGGGCTGCAAACTTGTCAAAGATATGAGTAATCAACAAGTGTTTGATCTATCTAATAGCACAAACTGCTTGGTTAGATCCAGTATTGCTCACAGTTAATGCATTCTAGCATTACTTCAATCTTCTCTATCTCTCTCTTAGTTACAACTTGATCTTCTTAGGTAAGATCGTTCTTACAACAACTCAATATCCACCTTAAACCCTAGCATGACAATAACCCTTTCAGCAACAACTTAAAACCCTAGACATGATGTCCTTTTAAAGGAATCTAATTTCATGTTGGTCCAAGAGGATTACATTACAATTTCCTAGGTTCAATGAATCTAGACATACTCAGTAACACGACACAAAAAGCACCATCAATGTGTCAGCACCGTCAAATAATCGGTGAATTGGTAACTCATCACAAAATGCCAGTTGGTAACTCATCACAGAGTATTACCGGTTCATACAAAATACCAATTGCCAGTTTGACAAAAAAGAGATTGGTAAGAATGTGTTGTGCCACTTTGCTCCCTCATACCACTTGAGATCTACGAACCACTTGGGGTCGACATGTCACTTCAGACGAGGAAACACATTTTGCAAAATCACCAATAGCCTAAATACTAGAATACAACATACCGATTGGAACAAGTACCAGTTGAGCTCTAGCTCAAACATATAAAGGGGATCTCAATACAAGTGTGTGCCCATCAATGACAATCACAACATAAACAACAAAAATGTCAACAATCTCCCCCTTTGGCATTGATGGCAACACTTAGGAAAATTAAATTTTGACATCTAAGTGTTTTACAATAAAATCTTACCATTAACAAAATTGCTCCCCCTAAGCATATACACTATCCCTTAATCAATACAATGCATAGCAATTTTGCATACAGAGCATAAACATTGAGATATTAGAGCATATAGCATATAGAAAAACATATATCAAAATTTCAAAACTAGATACTTCTCCCCTGTGTCAGAAGATCAAAATTTTAAAAACAAAAACTAGATATACTTCTCCCCCTTTGGCAACAATGACAAAGTACCGCTTAATAACCCTATTTCCATTTGATATATATAAAGAGTTTATGACAACAATGAATAATATTTGTCAAAAACCAATTTATAGTCCTGCAAAAATTATTTCATGGATAGAGACCAAGACTCAAGTAGGGAGGTTGCACTTCTTTCTCTGTTTGCATCTTGGATACCTGTTCCTTCATGGCATCAACTGTGCTCAGTTCCTATGTGACTGTCAGGGCATCCAGGTTCAGATAACACTTCTGAAGAATTTACAGTTGTGGAAGTAAAACCGGTTGAAGCTCCTGCAAATCCCTAGACCATGTATCGATCTCTTGCTCCATCTTGGCTGACTGGATCTGTAACCGGTGAATGGTTTGCCCATATGTTGCAAAGGAATCATAAGGTGTCTTAAATGTGCCCAAGTAGGACTGTAAGTCCATTTGAAGCTTTTGCTTCTTGGCTAGCACATCATCGCAGAACAAATGAGGTTGACAGATTTTGCTGAGTAGTAAGTTTCCCTCATCCAAGGCATTCCTTATGTCCTTTTGATCTTTCAATAGTTTGGTCCTAAGCTCATTGATCTTTTTCACCAGAGCAACGTTAAGAGCCTTTTGGTGCTCTTTCTTGACATTGGCCTCAGCTGCTTCTTCTAGGCTTTGCACCTAATCATCCACTACAGTACATAGTAGTTTGAGCTGTGCTAGTGATGATTCAGTGTTAGGAAGATTAGTACCGGGGATTAAACCGGTAAGGGTGTCTACAGCCGCCTGAATTATGTCCTGTTCCTTTTTCCTGCGAATGATCTCAAGGCGCTCTTGAGCAACCTTGATGCTTTGCATAAGCTCCGACTCACTTGCAGATTAGAGATTGATAGGACTCGAGATATCAGCCGGTTTGGCTTGGCTCCCGGTTGCCTTAGGAGTCTCCATCTGTGTGTTCTTCATTGCTTCAGTTGCCTTGTCTGCTTCTGCCTTCTTTCTTTTCTCTGCTTCTTTCTTCTGTTCTTGTTCCCTGTCTTCCTCTTCTTTCTTTTTCCTGTCTTCTTCTTTCCTCTCCTTGTCTTCTTTCTCTTTCTCTTCCTTCTTTTTCTTTTCTTCCTCTTCCATCCTTTTCTTTTCTTCCTCTTCCTTCTTCTTCTTTTCTTCCTCTTCTTTCTTCCTCTTCTCTTCCTCTTCCGTCTTTTTCTTTTCTTGCTCTTCTTTATTCCTCTTTTCTTCCTCTTCCTTCTTCTTCTTTTCTTCCTCTTCCTTCTTCCTCTTTTCTTCCTTGTCCTCTTCTTCTTTCTTCTTCCTTTCTTCTTCTTTCTTCTTCTTCTCTTCATCTTTTCATTTCTCCTCTTCCTCTTTTCTCTTCTCTTCCTCTTTTCTCTTTTTCTCATCTTCATTCCTTTTCTTCTTCTCTTCCTATTCTTTAGCCACTTTCTATGTGTCCTTAGCCTGCTCACCACCTTGTTCGGCTTGTTGCCCCTATTATGTTCCCTCAGAACGTATGTCCTAAGTGACATCTTCTACATCCAGGGCATCGACATCAATAGTGTCAATTGGTTCTTCAACTAGGTTTCCTTCCTCATCAAAGACTTCATCTGGTTTGGAAATAACCAATTCTTTTTCCGCTTGGAGGTTGGCCATTCATGCTTTGTGAGCTAGAATAGCATGGTTCATATGCTGATGAGTGTCTTTTTCAACATCATCAATTCTTCCCTCCAACAGCCAGTGTCTTGTTCTCCTTGTGAAGAAGAGAGCTTTATTTTGATCCAGGACATCAAATAATTCTAAATTTGAGAGGTCGGGAAAGTACTGTGAAAAGACTTTCTCCCTAATCTCCTATTCTTTTTCAATGGCAATGCACCATTTATTATCTAATGCTTTAAATAAAGAAGCCGGTGTCTAAGATTTAATCTTTGATGGTGACCATTCATTCTTGCACAAATAAATAATGATTTCTTGTAATATTTCTTCCTTCTCCTCATCACTAAAATCATCATAATAATAAACTAAATCATGAAGTAATTTTCTCCTATTATTCTTAACTGTCCTTTGAAAATGTGTCAAAGGTTTGTATGAGGAGATATCAATATTTACCGGTGTGGATGCGGCTGGTTCATTCATCTTCATCTTCTTTGTATGTCTTGCCTTCTTTGGCTTTTCATTAGACTCGGTTTCTTTGGAGTCTGGTTCATTTGTCTTCATCTTCCTTTTTCTTTCAAATACTTTTGTTGGTGTTACCTCTGGTTTCTTCTTTGCAGGTGACCGCTTGGTCACTCTTGGAGTTGCGGTAGCCAGTGCCAATGCTGCTGGTTCTTTTCCTTTCTTAGTAGACAGTTCTTCAGCCGGTGCAATCCTCTCCAAGTAGGTTCCAGTCCTTTTAGCCTTTGGATCAAGAGGCGAGGCAATAAGGGTTGAGGCATACCCTTCCAGCATATCATACATAACTTCATAGCCCATTGGCTCCACTTCCTCCATTCTAGGCTCAATAGCCTCCATTAAGCATTTGTCCACTTGAATGGTGAAATAGATGTCATCTTCGTATTTCTTTACTATATCACCTAAGATTGTTACCCTTTGACTCATCTTTCTTTTGAACTCATCAAAATATTTGTTCAGTACTTCAGGGTAACTAGTTCCAATGGCTTGTATGCTTTCCTTGATCTGCTTGGTTACCGGTTGGTCAGGAGACCACTGGACATCTCCTACTCTAGGAAAGTAGCCTTGGAAATAGAAGAACAACCCTATCAGTAGTTTTCCAAACTTAAACCTCAGTGCATTGTCCTATTTGATTTCCTTTAGATTCAACAGGAGTTGCCTCTACATACTAGTGCATAAGTCAAAAGATGCATCCTCTTTAATCATTCGATAAGCAGCATTTACCGCTGCAACAGATACAGAATTAATCCTGCTGGCTGAAAACGTTATGTAGCCTATCGCCATGCAGATGTATTTCACCAGATCATCCTTGATAGGATTAACTGTCATATCCCATGAGTCACTTGTTGAATCGGTGAGCTTGGCCATTTCAGTTTTGCTTACCGTTCTTAGGGCTGGCACTTCCCCTATGTTGCAAAAAACTGGTGACTGCATGAATTGCTTGAGGCATAATATCATGTGTCCTCTCCAGGTACATCTTGTCACCGTGGACTCTGCTCAAAATGATCCTGATGTGATCCTCTGTAAAATCTTCTAGAAAATATACTGCATTATGGAGTTTCTTCTTCTCTAAGATACTAAACTCCGGTTTGATCTTTTTGTCCTTGCCGCAAAATAGACCTAAATGGGTGTGAATAGCTAAAGATCCTAGGTCTTCTATTTTTCAATCAATATAATTAGAAATTCCCTCTTCAACTATGACTCCAGCTGGAACTTGTGATAAGGCATTATATTTGGACTTCCTCTGAATAAAACTTTCCGACTCAATGGATGTACTCGAACTGGTATGAGATGCAGAAGCCATTGTAGAGTATTTCAAGAACACAAAAAATACCTTTCAAATGTGAATTTAGGGCTTCTTGATTCTGCTTCACTCCACTCTTCGTCGGTTGCCAAATCACCACTTTGAGTTCTCCACTACCACTTGCAAACTAGATTTGAATCTCCTTCAAGGTTTATCAATTTCTTGAAATCTTAGCTCAAATCGTCTTTTCTTCACTTTGCACTTGAAAAGTTTTCTTCACTCGAAAACAGATAGTGAGAAATGATTTGAAATAGGCTTTTATACATGTCTCTCACCTACCGCCATTAATACTCCTCTATTAGGGCGTAAACCCTAATTTGCCTTTTTACCATTTACGTTCTTCTGCCAAGTGACAGGTATCGCATACTGGTTAAGGTCTTTTACTGGTGTAAATTGGGGGTTTAAAAGCATTTCGCCATTTTCTCCCCCTAAGCCTTTGAGGATTAGTTGACGGTTCCGATATTTCCACACTAGGTGCAGAAACCAGTTCCTCTTCCAACATTGTTGGTTTCTTCCTCCAGGTTTTTTTCATGTCCATTTGAACTATTTCAAAATTGATTTCTCCTTCCTAAGTGACCGGTATTAGCTTCATCTTCAGAACTACTTTCAGATAGCTCTATTAGCTTTTCGGCATGTTCTCTTCTTTTTGCTTGAGATGCCTTGTATTTGACCATAAGATCATCATAGGCTTGCTTAGACTGAGTGAACCATTGAGTAAGTTCCCTCAAGGTGTATTCCCCCATATCTCTTTCCAAGTGGTTAAACTTATAGAAAGGTAGGCTTTGATACCAATTGATGAATACTAAGAGGGGATTGTGTGAATTAATATGCCAAAAATCAATGCACTAAAACACTTAAACAGTCTGAAGATAAACCAGTAATAGAGTTTAACAGATAGACTAGTTACCACACATGCAAACCAAAATGCGAATAAAGAATTCACCCACAAAAGCAATACAACCATAACACAAGATATTTGATGTGGATACCCAACTGGGAAAAACCACGGTGAGATGGAACTCACAAGTGACTATCTGTAGAGAAGAAACCTGACTGGTTAAGGTTAGACCGGTTAAGGTCTTACAATGTTCTTCACTAGAACATATCCTGTTAGGAATCTGAATCTCTGTTAGGAGATAAGTCTGATTAAAGACTACCTTGTTAGAGGATTTTAGATTCACAGAAGTGAACCACCTTGTTAGAGGATTTTACAAAGGCTTTGAGGCCTACCCAGTTAAGGGCTACAAACTTGTCAAAGATGTGAGTAATCAACAAGTGTTTGATCTATCTAATAGCACAAACTACTTGGTTAGATCTAGTATTGCTCACAGTTAATGCATTCCAGCATTACTTCAGTCTTCTCTATCTCTCTCTTAGTTAGAACTTGATCTTCTCAGGTAAGATCGTTCTTACAACAACACAACATCCACCTTAAACCCTAGCATGACATTAACCCTTTCAACAATAACTTAAAACCCTAGACATGATGTCCTTTTAAAGGAATCTAATTTCATGTCAGTCTAATAGGATTACATTACAATTTCTTAGGTTCAATGAATCTAGACATACTCAGTAACATGACACAAAAAGCACTGTCAATGTGTCGGCACCGTCAAACAATCGATGAATTGGTAACTCATCATTAAATGTCGATTGGTAACTCATCACAGAGTATTATCGATTCATACAAAATACTGGTTGCCGATTTGACAAAAATGAAGACTGGTAAGAATGTGTTGTGTCACTTTGCTCCCTCGTACCGCTTGAGATCTACGAACCGCTTGGGGTAGACATGCCGCTTCAGACAGGGAAACACATTCTGCAAAATCACCAATAGCCTAAAGACTAGAATACAACATACCGGTTGGAAAAAATACCAGTTGAGCTCTAGCTCAAACATATAAAGGGGATCTCAATACAAGTGTGTTTCCATCAATGACAATCACAACATAAACAACAAAAATGCCAACACTGACCTCATATTTCAAGCATACTCTTTATGGCCTCTCGACTATGGCACCCCTGAGGTGGATTCTTTTTGTTTTGTTTTTGATGCACTGGGTGTGACCCTCTGGCTTAACCATTGCTTAGTCCTTCTGATGACTACTTGGGAGACCTTCTCCATATCTGTATCTTCACTTGTGGACCATTTCACTGGGGAGAGGGGCCTCTTGTCTATCCCTGATTCTTTATAAATTGGATCGAGTAACTCTCCATCATCCCTCAGGTCTTTAGGGAGGTTAGTCTTGATACCAAAGTCTTTAACCTACAGCACGGACAACCTATTGTAATTCTTTCCTTGACTTCAAAATTGTCCTGCAAGTTGGCCCAAAAGTCTTCCAGGCTGGGCCTATGCCCCTCATTTGCCTTAGGCATAGCTTTCTTAAGTTTCCCGTACGGATCATAAAATTCCCTAATATGATTATATTCTTTCAGGTTCAAATCTTGAAGCTCTTGCTCGGCCAATTTTTCCACTTGTATTTTAGAACAAGCGAAGTACCCAATGGACACCAAGAAGTCAATACCTGTTTTATGTTTAGAAGATAGCAGTGATTGGAGACCAAGAAGTTGTCTCACATATTCCAATAGGATTACCCTATCGTTGCAATAATGAGGTAGCAGCATTGGATTCCCTGTGAGTCAACTAACTTTGATGTAAGTGGAACGTGGGTTTTGGATGAACCAACACACCCACTCCTAGATGATAGCCATGGCTTCTGGGCTTATCCGATATCCTGCATCTCAAGTCAACTTAATGATTATAGGGAAGATGAAAGCATCATTAACCCTCTTAAAGTGTGTCTTTGCATTTGTTAGAGTGAGTTGGGAATAATATTACCATATCTTCTTCTGCCCCTCCTTCTCTCCTAGCTACCCTTCTACCTGTAGCTCTAGAAACATTTTACCTTTGGCAGCTACCCAAATGACATAGGATGTGAAAAAGAATTTCTAGGTGTGCTGCACCTACTTCATCTACTTACAAATGTTATCTGAAAGGATTTGCGGCCAATCAAATTATTGCTCTCCTATCAATATGGTACTCATAAATTAGAACAGCCAAGGGTGGAAATGCTTGTAGTCAGGCTTGCCGAAGGCCCTGCTGAGCATGATGATCAAGTCCCTCTAAGGCTCTTTGAAGTCTGCCTTCAAGATCTCTGTAGCCTTGAGCCCTATTTTCCTCTCCTCTTCCAACCAGTTGGTATTCATGTGTGTTTTGCTAGCTAACACCTTCTCGTTCCATGTTTTCAAGGCCTCTTCTTCTATTAATAAGAATGCCTCTTCCCTAGTTGGGATTTTGAAGACGAACCCTAGCATATCCGGTGACAAGTCAATAACATTTTTTCCATGTGTATCCATACACTTTCTTGTCTCTAGATTGTAGAATGGAGCGATGGTCATTGTAAACTCGGGTGCTTGAAGGGACTACGGGAATATAGTAGCTTCCACAAGAACTGACCTCTTTATTCTTTGGTGGAGAGCATCTAGGTTAGGTTTATCTAATTGGGTTTCAATATCCCCAATCTCTCTGTGTCCCACTTTGGTGTCCATGACCCATCTAATTTGATCGTCTAGCTTCGAAACATGAACCTGTCCTTGATATTGGTACTTCATGGTGGCTAGAAGTCTGTCAATTTCTTTACCTCTCTTGTTGGCAGATGAGTCCATCTAACCACTGTAACCTATAGGCAAAGCAAAAATTTTAGTTGTCAATATTAAACATAATTCTTGATCCACTTCGGGACTTCGGGGTCCCGGGGTAAGTAAAAAGGAAAAGGGCTCGGAACATCGAGGTTCCGGGCTCCAGATTTGGGATGATCTGGAACTCTAGGGATCCAGGGTTCTGGGGTGGGATGGAAGGCAAAACCTAGAACTCTCGGGATCCGGGCTTCCAAGGTGGGATGGAAGGAAAAACCTGGAACTCCGGGGATTCGAGGTTCCAGGGTGGATTGCGACATGAATCCCTGAACTCTAGGGATCCGGGGTTCCGGGGTGGATTGCAACATGAAACCTGGAACTCCAAGGATCCGAGGTTCCAGGGTGGATTGCTAGGGCATGCCCATAAACAACAAAAACCAAAAAGAATAAAAAGGACAAAAACATGAGAAGACACCAAACCAAGAAAAACATAAGGAGAGAAAACTAATTCACCAACCTGGTGAATCGAAAATCAAATGCATGCCAAGAAAGAGAGCGCGGGAGTCTCGAGGTTTGCAGCTTGGAGCTAGGGAGGAGAAACTCTGAATGCACAAATGAGCTCAAAAAGTTCATAATCTCATATATATAGCCTCCCAAAACCCTTCCATACGAAAACCATAAACACGACCCCGGGACTCCAGGGTTCCAGGGTGGGATGGAAGGAAAAATAAAGCCACCTCAGGACTTTGGGACTCTGGAGTTCCGAGGTCGAAAGACCCAAGACCTCAAGACTCTGGGACTTTGGAGTTCTAAGCTTGGAACAGTAAGGAACCTCGAGACTCCAGGATTCTGGAGTGCCGAGGCAAAACCCAAAGCGAACCTCGGGACTTCGGAGTTCTGAGGTAAAACCAAAAAGAACCCTTGGGACTCTGGGACTCTGGAGTTCTGAGGTAAAACCAAAAAGAACCTCGGGGCTTTGGGACTCCGGAGTTCCGAGGTAAAAACAAAAGAGGTCGACACCAAAAAGAGAAGAAAGAAACTAAAAAAGGGGGGCCATATTTTGACAAGGAAACCAAATGGGGAAATAGATATGCTAGGCATAATAGGTTGTTCTGCAGATGTTCAATTACCCTCATCATCTCCTTCTTATCCTCCTCATTTATCTTGTGATGTAGAGTTGCTAAAATTCCCCTTCCATTCCTTCCCACCTTATGTGTTTTTTAGCTAAATCATTTTTTGCCACCCAAATCCTTTGATCCTTATCATCCATTACCAAACTTGAAGATCTAGAATCTAGTTTGAGGAGGGCCTCAAGTTTGCTAATTTTATTTTACATGATATTTAGCAAGCCGCAAACACAAATATATTATACCTTCTTATTTGTTGTAGTCATCACAAAGTTCATTAACCCTATCTACAAAGGCAAGGAAGTCACATTTCCTTGGTGAGTTTGTAAATGAAGGGGGAGGGGAGCCAAATGAGGAGATAGAAGGGGTGACAATATTATTAATAGGGTTGTTTAGGGTCCACTTGGACCCAATATACCACAAGGATGTATAGTCCTTATAAACATTCACCTTTGCCTCTAGCACTTCGACCATGCATTCAATAACGAGAGGGGTTGATGGGTCCTTGAATTTAGTTGTCCTACTAGGGTTGACCCAGGTAGGGGTTCCTTTGGGTTTAGGAGTGGAGATGGCATCAAGTTACTATCTTGATTATCTAACATCTCAACACATAGAGTGGGACTAGAGGGATTACTAATCGACTCACAAGTGTGGGTTAAATTCAAGTGCAAATTGTACAAACATTGAGTAAGCCCTTGATGTAGGGGAAGGACATTTTTAGTTTTGGCAACAATTGTAAACTAGTAAATAGACAAGAAAGGCCAATAAGAGAAATTAATCTTCATACCATACCTCATATGGTTGAGCATGTGAAAAAGATAAGCATGAAACTGTTTAAATCTCCTGTCTAAAGTGATGAATTTCATGAGGAGCAATGACCTCTTTCCAAACCTCAAGTAAGTCATCTTTATTGAAACCACTTTGCAGGAAAGCAACTTTCTCCCTTGGATTTAAGAAACTCTTGAAATCCATCTTGTAATTACCCTTAGGTTTCTTTGAGAAGGTTATACCCTCCACCATAAGACTTATAGCAGCCACAATGCTTTCCATAGACATCACAAATTTTACCCCACCCGCTTGGAATTCACACTCATCCTAGGATTGGGTAAACTACTCAAATAAAGAAAGGTTGAAGCCCTTCATTCCTTAAACATATACTTTTCACAAAGAACACCATTTTATTTGAAATCTAAGAATGTGTTTGGCTTGGTTTGGATAAGATCTCTACCCATAGGGACTAGAAAGGTGTTGCTTAAACTAGCTATGGGGTAAACTCAAATAAAAGAAAGTTTGAAAGAAGCATAGCCTTCACTAGATTTAACAAGGCAAGTCCACATCAATAAATTATTAAAGAACAAAGTGGATAGGATAATGAAGGAAAAGGCGATTTTAAAATCTTTAGGTCTCATTGGGATTAATGTCTTCAAGGATCATGACATGAATATCTTTAGGTAACTCATGTTGTGTCCTCCAAATTTTAAGCCCCTAAAAAATGACCAATGTTAGCTATTCCATTTGTAGGCCTATTGCCTTTCCTAAGGTATGTTGAATCCTTACATAGATGAAGGTGGCAATGACACCTTGGCACTTAGTGATAAGGTCCACCACACACTGGCCATGTTTTGCCTTACCTTGCAACATCATAATGACAGTTTTAGAATCACCTTCAATGATGATATTTTGGTAGCCCATATCCTTGGAAATAGAAATGCCAAAGAAAGATACCATCACTTCTACCACATTAAAAGTTTAAATGCCTAGGTTAGCCACATAGGCCACCACAACCCTGCTACTTGATTCTCTAATGATCCCACCCCTGCCCATTCAACCTGGGTTTCCTTAACAAGGCCTGCCAAAACTTAATTTTAACCAATTGGTATTAGCGGGTGGACATTTTATGTTGTTTCTAAACCCAAAATGTGGGAAGCTAAAATTAGATAGAATGTTAGCCATATCCCAATTCTTGGATATAAGTTAGCTCAAAGATGAGGGTGGGGGTGCGAGTTTTGGACTTACCAAAGACTTTCATATTCTCCTTAACTTGATTCATGACGGTGTAGGTTAGAGCTTCTATAAATAACTCGCATTATACTATAAAGTGCTAAAATAGGAAAAAGTTATGTGATTATAGAATAGGAATAAACAATCCATACCTCTTTGTAGAGCTTAATTTCTTAAAACATATCAACTAGAAGGAGCCCATTCATGTGAAATTTATAAATGGTTGATGTTTGAAAAAATAATCTTGACTATAAAAACTACTTAGAAAACTAAAACATTGGAAGTAAAGAGTGTCATATCAAGAAACCACTTAAACAACTATGAAGAGTGAAATTCTACCTCAAATAATATAGTAAAAAATCAGTATGATCAAGAATGGACCTTACAAAGTTGAAGCATAAAATTGAAAACACCACGGGTAAATTGGTAAGAAAGCGAGATGAAAAATAATGTTAGCATAACATCATGGTGTTACTATTGGTTTGAAAAGTCAAAACTTTCCAAAATATTCAATATACTTCTAAAGATGCTAAAACCACCATAGAAATCTTCAAACATTATCTTTAGTGGTCAATACTACTCTTTTCAAATACAAAACCATAATTTTTTGTATGGGAAATCACTTTTGTTGGCATTTTTTATGTTTATGTTGTGATTGTCATTGATGGACACACACTTGCATTAAGATCCTCTTTATATGTATAAGTTTGGGCACAACCAGTATTTGTTCCAACTGGTATGTTGTATTATAGTCTTTAGACTATTGATGTTTTGCAGAATGTGTTTCCCGGTCTAAAGCGGCATGTTGACCTCAAGTGGTACGAGGGATTAAAGAGGCATAACACATTTCAACCAGTCTTCATTTTTGTCAAACAGACAACCGGTATTTTGTATGAACCGGCAATACTCTGTGATGAGTTATCAACTGACATTTTGTGATGAGTTATCAATCCACCGATTGTTTGATGGTGCCAACACATTGGCAGTGCTTCTTGGGTCGTGTTACTGAGTATGTCTAGATTCATTGAACCTAGGAAATTGAAATGTAATCCTATTCGGCCAACATGAAATCAAACTCCTTTAAAAGGACATCATGTCTAGGGTTTTAGGTTGTTGCTGAAGGGGTTTATGTTGTGACTAGGGTTTAAGGTGGTTGAGGAGTTAAAAAGAATATGAATATGTAGAAGACTAAAGTAATGCAGGAGTGCATTAAGAATGAGCTATCAAGGATCTAATTGAGTAGTCTGTGCTATTAGATAGATCAAACACTTGTTGATTATTCACATATTTGACAAGTCTGTAGCCCTTAACCGGGTAGGCCCAAAAGCCTTTTGTAAAATCCTCTAACAAGGTGGTTCACCTCTGTGAATCTAAAATCCTCTAGCAAAGTAGTCCTTGATCAGACTTATCTCCTAACAGAGATTGAGATTCCTAATAGGATCTGTTCTGGTGAAGAACATTGTAAGACCTTAACCGGTTTGGTTTCTATTCTGCAAATAGTGACTTGTGAGTTCCATCTCACCATGGTTTTTCCCATTTGGGTTTCCACGTCAAATATCTTGTGTTATGGTTGTATTGCTTTTGTGGGTGAATGCATTATTTGCATTTTGGTTTGCATGTGTGATAACCGATCTATCTGTTAAACTGCTTTACTGGTTTATCTTTAAACTGTTTAAGTGTTTAAGTGCAAGACTTTTTGGTATACTAATTCACACCCCCCCCCCCCCCTCTTAGTATTCATCAATTGGTATAAGAGCCAACCTTTCTATAAGTTTAACCACTTAGAAAGAGATATGGGGGAATACACATTGAGGGAACTTACTCAATGGCTCACTCAGTCTGAGCAAGCCTATGATGATCTTATGGTCAAATACAAGGCATCTCAAGAAAAAAGGAGAGAACATGTAGAAAAGTTGATGGAGCTATATGAAAATAGTTCTACAGATGAAGCAAACATGGAAGCCCTAATTGCAGAGGTAAATAAGTTGAATGAATCAAAATCCAACCTGAGAAAGGAGTTGGAAGGATTGACTATCTGGATGTGTCAAGATCTTGAGAACCAGAGAAAAATTCAAGACCTAGTGAAAGAAAGAGATTGTGAGATCTCCAAGTTGAAACAAGAAATGAGTGCTCTAAATGCTCAACTCCATGCAAGAAAGGTGGAAAAGGAAGAAATGCAAGGAGAACTGAACACTGCCATCTTTGAGAATGAAAATTTGTTGGAAACAAATGCTGCTATTTCCAAAGAACTCTCTGAGTCAAAGGAAATACTTGCTAAGTTCAGCAAAAGTACTGTCAAGCTAGAGCAAAGGCTTGAGTCGGCTAGACCGGTAAAGAATACCAATGGACTTGGTTTCTCTAGACATGATGAAGGAGAATCTTCAGGAACAAATGCTGAAGCATCAAAGAAGCAACCGGCATTCAAAGATAAAGGTAAGCAAAAATTCAAACCTGTTTGCTTTAACTATCTTAAAGAAGGACACACTGCCAATGTATGTAGGAGCAAAGCCTACAATAATTTTCCTTACTCTATTAACAATGTACCTAGATCCAATAAGTTCAATGGTCATTGTTATGCATGCAACAAGTATGGGCATAGAGCATTTGAATGCAAGTTTGTCATGAATGACACTGGAAGATATCCTCAGAGGACCCAAGGAGTTGGTCCTGAACCTTTTGTGAACCGGAATCACAACCGGTTTAATGTCTTCAATCATCAGCCAAGAAGCGGTGACTATCAAGCAGCAACCGAATGGAGAGCAAATTGTATGATCTGTAATGGTCATGGTCACACTGCTGCAACATGCAGAAGGAAGAATGGAAACATGAACAATGGACCTTGGAGAGCACCTGGATTGGTTTGCTATCACTGCAACAAACCGGGTCACATTGCAAGATTCTACAAAAGCAGAAAGAGTATATCTAATGATATACTGGTCACTCAGGAAGGAGGAATTGATGTTGAAATAGTTCAAGCGGACATGAACAAAACCTGGAAAAGGAAACCAGTAATGTTGGAAGAGAAACCGGTTTCTGCACCTAGTGTGGAAATATCAGAATGACAAACTAAGCTTCAAAAGGCTTAGGGGGAGCAAACGGCAAAATGTTTTTGAACCCCCGATTTAAATAGGCAAAAGACTTTAACCGATGTATGATACCTGTCGCTTGGCAGAAGACCGAAAATGGTAAAAAGGCAAATTAGGGTTTATGCCCTAATGGAGGAGCATTAATGACAGTAGGTGAGGACTATGTTTAAAACTATTTTTGAAATCATTTCTCACTATTAGTTTTTGAGTGAAGAAAAGTTTTTCAAAGAGTAGAGCGACAAAAAGGCGATTTGAGCAGAAATTTGGAGAAATTGAGAAATCGCGAAGGAGATTCAAATTCAAATAGAAAACGGTCAAGTGGAGAACACAAAGCGGTGATTCAGCTATCGATGAAGTGAGGAGTAAAGGAGAATTGGAAATCCCTAAATTTGCGTGTTTTGAAAGGTATTTCTCGAGTTCTTAAAATTTCTACAATGGCTTCCGCATCTCATACCAGTTCTAGTGCATCTATTGAGTCTGAAAGTTTTATTCAACGGAAGTCAAACTATAATGCTCTATCTCAAGTTCCAGCTGGAGTGATAGTAGAAGAGGGAGTCTCAGATTATATTGATTGTAAACTCGAAGACCTAGGGTCTCTAGCTATCCATACCCAACTAGGTCTATTTTGTGGACAAGATAAAATGATCAAACTGGAGTATAGTATTCTGGAGAAGAAGAAACTCCGCAATGTTGTTTACTTTCTGGAGGATTTCACAGAAGATCATATAAGGATTATTCTGAGCAAGGTCCATGGTGACAAAATGTACTTGGAGAGGATGCATGATATCAAACCATAGGCAATTCATGCAATCACCGGTTTTTGCAATATAGGGGAAGTACCAGCCCTAAGGACAGTTAGCAAAACTGAGATGTCCAAGCTCACCGGTTCAGTGAGTGACTCATGTGGCATGACTGTAAATTCAATCAAGGATGATCTGGTTAAGTATGCCTGCATGGTGATAGGCTACCGGACGTTCTCAGCCAGCAGAATCAACTTTGTATCTACTGTAGCGGTAAATGCTGCTTACCGAATGATAAAGGAGGATGCATCATTTGACCTATGCACTAGTATGCAGAGGCAACTCTTATTGAACCTGAAATAAATCAAACAAGATAATGCACTGAGGTTCAAGTTTGGACAACTATTGGTTGGGTTGTTCTTTTACTTTCAAGGATACTTCCTAGGAGTAGGAGACGTTCAATGGTCTGGTGACCAACCGGTAACCAAGAAAATCAAGGAAAGCATTGAAGCACTTGGAACCGGTTACCCTGATATCTTGAACAAGTATTTTGATGAGTTCAAAAGGAAGATGAGCCAAAGAGTGAGGATATTAGGAGACATCGTCAAGAAATATGAAGATGATATCTGCTTCACCATCCAAGTAGACAAATGTATAATGGAGGCTGTTGAGCCTAGAATGGAAGAAGTAGAGCCAATGGGCTATGAGGTGATGTACGACATGCTGGAAGGGTATGCCTCTACTCTTATTGCCTCACTGCTTGATCCTAAGGTGAAGAGAACCAACAGCTACCTAGAGAGGATAGCACTGACTGACGAACCACCAACAGTAAAAGAGAAAGGACCGACAGTGAAGAAGGCAAAGGCAGTGCCTGCAGCATCAACACTGGTTACTACTGCAACAAGAAGAAACCGAAAGCTGCACCGGCTAAAGTGTTCCAGAGAAAGAGGAAGACAAGAAGCAACTCTCCAGACTCAAAAGAAACCGTGTCGGAGGAGCAGCCCAAAAAGGAGAGACAGACAAGAAAGAAGACACAGAGTGAATCGACATCTTCAACACCGGTAAATATAGATATCTCATCCTATAAACCTTTGACACATTGTCAAAGAACAATAAAGAATATTAGGAGAAAAGTGTTAAATGATTTACTTGAGTGTTTCGATGACTTCAATGAGGATGAAAAGGAAGCGGTTGAAAAGGAAATAATTTAGTATCTGTGTAGTAATGACCGGTCGCCCTCAGAGATTAAGTCTCAGACACTGGATTCTTTCTATATGTCATTAGATAATAGATGGCACATTGCCATAGAGAAAGAACAGGAAATTAGAGAGAAGGTTTTTGCACAATACTTTCTCGACCTGTCAAATTCTGAATTATATGATGTTATTGATCTAAATAAAGGACTCTTCTTCACTAGAAAAAGAAGACTCTAGCTATTAGAAGGTAGAGTTACTGATGTCGAAAAGGACACCCATCTGTTTATGCAAATTGTTGTCCAAACTCACAAAGCACATTTGGCCAACCGGCAAGCAGAAGAAGAATCAATTATATCAAAACCAGATGAAGCATTTGATGATGAAGGAAATTTGGTTGTAGAACCAATCAACACTATTGATGTCAATGCCCTAGACGTAGAAGATGTCACTCAGGACATACCTTCTGAGGGAACAGAACAAGAGCATCAGGCTGAATAGGGCAATGAGCAAGCTGAGGACAGAAAGGAAGCAGCTAGGGAACAAGTAGAGAAGAAGAAGAGGGATGAAGATGAGGTAAAGCAGAAAGAGGAAGAGAAGAGAAAAGAGGAAGAGGAGAAAAGAAAAGGTGAAGAGAAGAAGAGGCAAGAAGATGAAAGGAAAAAGAAAGAAGAAGAGGATAAAGAAGTGAAGAAGTGGAAGGAAGAAGAAAAGAAGAAGAAGGAAGAGGAAGAGAAAGAAGAGGAGAAGAGGAAGGAAGCTGAGAGGAAGAAGAAGACAAGGAACATGAAAATAAGAAGGAAGTAGAGAAAAAGAAGAAGGAAGAAGAAGATAAGGAAGCGGAGAAAAGGAGAGAAGCAGAGAAAAAGAAAGTGGAAAAGGACAAGATAGGAGAAGCGGAGAAGAGGACACAGATGGAGACTCCGAAGGCAATCGGGAGTCAAGCCAAACCGGCTGATATCACCAGTCCTATCGATCTCCAGTCTGCAAGTGAATTGGAGCTAATGCAGAGTATCAAGGTAGCTCAAGAGCGCCTTGAAAACATTCGACAGAAGAAGGAGCAGGATGTAATCCAAGCTATTGTGGATACGCTTACCGGTTTGATACTCGGTACAAATCTTCCAAACATCGATTCTTCATTAGCTAGACTAAAGCTCCTATGCACAGTAGTAGATGATCAAGTGCAGAGTCTTGAAGAGGCAGTAGAGGCTAATGTGAAGAAGGAGCATCAAAAGGCTCTTAATATAGCTCTAGTGAAAAAGTTGAATGAGCTCTGGTCTGAACTGAAGAAAGAACAAAAGGACATAAGGGATGCTCTAGATGAGGGGAATATGCTACTCAGCAAAATCTATCAACCCCATTTGTTCTATGATAATGTGCTAGCTCAGAAGCAAAAACTTGAATAGGACTTGCAGTCCTACTTGAGCACATTCAAGCTGCCTTATGATTCCTTCACAAATTATGGGCAAACTGTTCACCAGTTTCATATCCAGTCAGCCAAAATGGAGCAAGAAATCAACACACAGTCTAGAGATTTGCAGGAGCTACAACTAGTTTTACTTCCACGTCTGCAAATTCTTCAAAAGTGTTATCTGAACCTGGATGCCTTGACAGTTACACAAGAGATGAGCACAATTGATGCCATGGAAGAATAGGTCTCCCAGATGCAAATAGAGAAAGAAGTGGCCACCTCCCTACTTGAGTCTTGGTCTCTATCAATGAAGCAATTCTTGCAGGACTATAAATCTGTTTTTGACAAGTACTACTCCTTATTGTCATAAACATTTATTGTTTTAATATCAAATAGAAATAGGGTTGTTCAGCGGTACTTTGTCATTGTTGGCAAAGGGGAAGAAGTACTCTATTTTGGAGAAGTATAGGGGAGAGGTATCTGGTTTTAAAAATTTTCTATATGCTTTGATATATGCTCTGATATCTCAATGTTTATGCTCTGTATGCAACATTGCTATTCATTGTATTGTTAAAGGGATAGTGTATATGCTTAGGGGGAGCAATTTTGCTAATGGCATGATTTTGTTGTAAAACACTTAGATGTCAAAATTTTATTTCCTAAGTGTTGCCATCAATGCCAAAGGGGGAGATTGTAGGCATTTTTGATGTTTATGTTGTGATTGTCATTGATGGACACACACTTGCATCAAGATCCTCTTTATATGTATAAGTTTGGGCACAATAGATTTTTATAGATCTTTCTTAATTCTTTATGTCATTCAAAATAAAAGAAAAGAGAAAATGCGAATTTATAAGATTTTAGGAAAGAAAACTATAATTTTCCAATCAAGAACTATATTACTGAAATTAACATGAGCTACAGTATCATTTTAGAAGTATGCAAGTAGATGGATAACCCAATAATTTCTTAAGAGAGATTTAAACAATAAAGTTGTAATGCCTTAATTAAAATAAGATAGAGATTTTGAGAGATGTGCAAATGCCAAGATAACAAATCTACATCTAGAGATTAGAACGAGAAGGTATTGAGTCTATTGAAGAAGAAAATAAAACTATATATAAACAACCTTATAATTTCCATATCCAATAAAGAGTAGGATAATACATAAAAACAAAAAACAAAAGATTGCTTAGTCAAGTTTCCAAATCTACGAGAATAAGAAAAGATCAAAATCTCATGAAAGAAGGAGAATGTACAACTCATTATCTTATCCTACTTAAGTGAATTCGAAAAACATATACAATATCATACTTAAAATAAACATATCCAAATCAATAAAAATATTATAGTTTCAAAAAAAAAAAAAAATTATATCTAACTACAAATTCTCTAAGAATTTATATCACTTATGCACACAACTTTTAATTCTATCAATAACTTTTTTCAATTTCTACTTGATTCATTTAGCTTAATCTTTAAATATATAAATTTACTGATCTGTACATAATAATTTGTTTATATATATTTTAAAAATTATCAAAAAATTTATTATTATTATTATTTTTTAATAAATTTCATTAAATAGAAAATAGTTGACTAATTATAATAGCATACTAATTCTAATTTTATTGAGTATAAAACCTTTTCCAATAAAATATCGTTATATATAAAGACCCATTTGATTTTTAAAAAATTCTGTATTTTAAGATCTACATAATCTCATTTGCAACAACTAAATTTTGAATTAGAAGTCACTTGCATTACGACCATCATCATCACCACCACCAATGTGTTCTTCATCGTCGGCGAAATCAGAAAGAGCATGCTCCTCTGCAGCCAATCTCTCAGACCAATCAAGATCACTGTCACTCTCTCACACCAATCAACACGCCCAAAGCGCAACAGATCTTTTTCAGAATATTCAGCTGTTGTGAATGCATAGTTTAGCAAATAAGCCTGCCTTCACTCCCATTATAAACGCCTTCTATATACAAGGAGAGGATGGAATCCAGGAGTCATATTCTGAGAACCTTTCTTCATTAACTACGCACATATATATCCAGTCTGCAGCACCGCTAAACAGGTTTATATGGCTTAGATGATGAGGTCTCTGACGCACAATCAGAGGAGAATCCCAAACCAAAGCGCAGAAGATGAATGTACTGAGTGAGCGATGGGTTTTATGAAACCAGTCCAAAATATTATTTATATTTCCTTCACGCTCTATTTCATAAAAAGCATCCACCATAGACAATGTGTTCCCAATTTTATCTGCGGTAAAATATGATATGGACGATCTCCTCACATAGCCAAATCTAAATCCTTCTTCATCTTCATCTTCATCACCCTCATTTGAAATAAAATCTGACATAGCTGATCTCCCCACCATAGTTATATGCTCAGATGGCAATCTCTGAAATCATAGTGTCCTCGATAAATTATTTTCAACAGTACATATGGAAAGTCGAAAACTGAACAGAAATTCTTTATTGAGATGCAATTGTTCCAAAACAAATTAACAAGCAACATAGCCACTATATTGAAAGGAAATAATGGACAAATGATGAGTAACTACATGTGTTTGTGTTTAGTACCTGCAACCTTTCGACACAACTTATAATAGGACTATCTGAAATAATCATCTCCTTCAGTCCTTCCAATTCTTCAACGCCTCTTATATTCGTCAGCTTCGGACATTCAGCAATGATAGTGCTCTCCAGGCGTAATAAATGTTCAATGCCTTCCATATTCTGCATCCTTGTACATTTCCCAATGAAGAGTTTCTTCAACTCCTTCAATTCATTAAAACAAACTACATCATGCAACTGTGTACAGCCCTGAATCCAGATTCTCTTCAATCCCTTCAAGTGTTCAATAGCTTTTATACTCTTCAGCTCTGGACAATAAGCGATCCAGATCCTCTTCAATCTTTCCAATCTTCCAAAAGCTGATACATCCTGCAGGTTCTCACACTGGCTAATATAGATCCTCTTGAGACAATTGACACCCCCAAAATTTGGGAACTCTCTCATAGTCGGACATAATTTTATTTGGAATAATTCAAGTTTTAGCAGATCATTGCCCAATACTTTTCTCAATTGTTGACATTTCAACAGTGTCAGACATTCCAGTGTGGTTATCCCTATCAAATCCATTTCAATCAGATCTGTCATACAACAAAGCTGAAGAGATTTAAGGTTGGGACAGAACTGTCCACTAATGGAGACCACCGTTGTTTTCAATACACCGCACAGAATTATGGCCTCAAGATTTCTCATAGGAAACAGATCAACAGTTGTCTTTCCCCTGTTGCTTAGAGCAAATTCCCCTTCTACCTTAAAGGATTTCAAGCTTAAAGTTTGCAGATAGGTGAGTTCTCTTATAGATTTCTGCAAGCGATTCCATTCAATAATACTTTCCCATCTTAAGAACTCAGGTCCACATTCTATTTGCAGACTTCTCAGATTTTTGAACATTCCAAACGAACTCAGCAGTTTCTTGAAATCGCTCATATACATATTTTGAAGACTGGAGTCTAAGATACTATCAAAGATGCAAGATAGCTCTTTCAACTTGAGTAGAACCTGGAATTTACATCCACTTTGTTCAAACTGCTATTTTTTTCAATGATAAAAAATCTCACAAGACCGAAATAATTGCTGGTGCGACCAAAATTTAATTTTTGATCAAGAAAAAGCATGTACCTGGTCATCCCTTTGCCACAATATCACAGGTGATACTCTTTCAAGACTTAAAGTGTGCAAATTTTGTAGAGGAATCGGGTATTCAGGAATACGCCGATGACCAAAAATAGAGGAAAGTTGAAGCACTTGTAAATCAGTTGATGTCTTTGAACTCCCCAGAAAACATCTCATATAAAAATCATCTTCAATGTCGACCACAAGCTATATCCATAAAGATCTGTTTTTGATCCTCTTCCAGAGCGTCATAGCTTATTTTAAGCGTATCTCTTATGTCTTTGTCTAGTCTTGCCTTAGCCTCATCTAATTGCAACTTCCAATAAGCCATGCCACTTCCAAAAACATGCCCACCCATTACTTGAAGAGCAAGAGGTAAACCTCCACACGCTTCGACAAAGCTATCTACCAAATTCTCAAATCCCCTTTTACAAGATTGCGTATGGAACGCATGCCAGCAGAAGAGTTCTTTGCTATGCTCTGGATTCATCTCTTTCATCTTATAACGGACTGTCACTTCGAACTTTATAAGAAGTCTCTCGTCACGGGTTGTGACAATCACTAAACTATTGGGATTGAGGGTATCCTTGGGTAACAGGGCATCCAATTGCTTTTGATGATCAACATCATCTATAACTATAAGGAACCTTGATTCGTGGCTCCTTTGAAGCTCATGCTTGATATAGGCTGTTCCTTCTTCTATACTAGAAAATGAATAATGATTTCCAGGAAACAGATCATTGAGAAGCTTACTTTGCAAAGAAGTCAGCCTACCTTTGACATGGTTTTCTCGCACATCAAACAGACTAGCTGATCCACTGAATTCTGAATGTTTGCTATTGAACAAATATTTAGCGAGAGTGGTCTTGCCAGATCCTCCCATTCCAAAGATGCCAATTATCTTATCTCTCATCTGCCCATTTCTCTGACAATGGCTATGGAAATCTTTCACAAGCTCGTCAAGTCCCACAGCATATTGTGCAACTTGGAATGGAATTTTTCTCTTTTGCTTCTCCTTAACTACAGCGGACAGAACATCATCGCACAGCTTGCTCGGATCGCTGAAAGTAAGAAAAGTTAAAACAAAAATATAATTAAAATATTGTAAGTAATTTAGTTTTTTTCAATTTATAAAACAAAAATATTTATCGAATTGAAAAAGCTTAGTGGCTGAAGCACAAAAGCAGTCGGAGCGTATAAAAATACTTGTACAGTAAAATGGAAGAGAAAACTTGTTTATTTGCCACAACAGAGCCATATATGGCCAATAGGCGAAAAAACCATCTAAAAACTGAAGTGTACTTGTTTATTTGCCACAACAGAGCCATATATGGCCAATAGGCGAAAAAACCATCTAAAAACTGAACAACACTTCAGTCTAAATCATAAAATAAAGAACTATAAAATAGTCTGCTTAGCAAATTTGAAAGAATAATGATCAGAAATAAGTCAGAGTATTAAATATTCTAATCTTTAATTAATTTTTGTCTTTATATAAATGTAATAACCTTTCAATACTGGATTGTCTTTTCGATTTCCGATGAGGACATAAATGTAGTGGTTGTTCAACTTCTTTGAAAGCTTATAAATAAGCCCAATTCGAATCCAATTGTAGAGAGTTGAAGAGTTATAGATTTACAGAGTTATAGACATACAACTCTTAAGACGAATTTGCAAAGCTATGACATGCATCTCGTCTGTCGAGTTAGCCAATTTGTATCAGCTCTCATGAAGTCCACAGGCATACATCTCCTTTACAAGATTGCCTAACTTGTATGGGCTCGGGCATACAACTCTCTTTCACAGAGTTTGCCCAAATTGGATGGATTCCGGGCATACAACTCTCTTTCACAGAGTTTGCCCAAATTGGATAGATTCAAGGGCATACAACTCTCTTTCACAGAGTTTGCCAAAAATTGTATGGTTCTTACATATTTTCAATGAAATGAAATTTTTATATGATTTATTATGTGTTTACAATACCACCAATTCTGCTTTAAGTATTGTCCTCTAAATTGACAAAATAATTCAGATCAAATAAACACTCTTATTGAGAGAAATAAATCTCCTGGTCACGCAAGTTAGCCAACAGAACTACTTTAAAAATCTTTAGTCTCTAACCCCCCGCTTTAAAATCTGAACATTTTCAATCTCTAAGCGCCCCCTTTCTCTAATTACACAGATCGTATTCGAGGCTCAAAACAAAGTTCAAAAGGATCTCCTGAACTTACATAACCATAGCCATTTTAGAGTTGATTTTACTAATAGCCATTTTAGACTTACATAACCAACACTTTGTCCAGGGTGAAGTATAAAAGCTATAATAGTAAAGACAAAACGATTCCTAGACTAGTTAAACTAGTTTCTAGGAAAACAAAAATTAACAAAATATAGAAATATATATGCATGGAAAGCACATGATGATGTCTTACTCATTTTCTTTGTTGAGTTCGTAGCCTTCCAGACATGAAACATTCTGCAGGCATTCTTTCCACTGTTGAATGTCATGACTAGGAAATCTGCCCTTCTCTTCGTGTTTGGAAAATGCTTCTGCAACTCCATTTTTGATGTAGCGGAAGTCTGATGGCTGAACATGGTAGAAGAGGGGAATAATTCTAGCCTTGGTTTGGAACATCAAAGCAAGCTCAGCTAAGCACCAAGGAGACTCTGCATATTGCGGTGATAAGATGGCTATGTGCACTGCGGCAGAGGATATGGCATTCTTAATGGCAGAAGGAAAATAATCTCCGAGTTCAGTCTCTGGAGCATCTAGATATGCCCGGATCCCAGCTTCCTGTAGAGAATCGTAGAGCTGCCGAGCCACCTTCGTTTTGGTGTCCGGGCCTCGATGGTTGATGAATACATCAAACTGTTTTGCAGTCAAGGAGGATTTTATCTTTTTTTTGGGAGGTTCAAGCACCCAAAATGGATCGCGTTCCTGTTGTCCTCGACCAGATGTTGAAGTGGAAGCCATTAACAGAAAATTGATGCTCTGGTGAAAAAGAAAACAAAATCAAGAATGGATATGTTAGAAACGCCCTATTGCTGAAAAAAAGAAATTCAGTGCTTCAAAAGGTAAAGTATGCAGAAAAAGCGATGAAAGTTTAAATTGGTAGGTTGTTTGCACGGGCACGCCTGCAAGAACACGACAACCCATCATCGAGTCGACAATGACTTGGTTCCAGGTTATTGCAAAAAATCAGCACTTATCTGCAATAACCATGAAAAGACTGAAGTCAGTCGGGAGGCAATGAAGACAACAAAAGTCGTTCTTGCAGGTACGGTTTGGATCTGTGACCTAACAAATATATGTGACACGCTAGATGAACAAAAAGAAGTATTTTTCGGTCAACATGGTACAGACCAAAGAGAGAGATCTCAACATTTTGCATTGTCCCTCAAGTAGACAACACAAAGGGACATTTATGAACAATATCACATTGATATGACATATACAAGTATTGAGATACAAATAAGAAAATGTCATAATATATTCAACCTCTTTATTACCTTATGTCAATAGAGCAATAAAGGTCATCCAAAGATAACACGTCGTTATCACGTTGTACGAAAGGTCTATTTTGGAGTCAAAATAGCTTCGGCCATAGCCGGACGTGTCTATTTTGGCTCCAAAACGGCAATAGGGATGGACTAACACGTGTGTTTTACACCATCAATTTTGCAATAAACGGTTGTGATTGACTAACATGTCGTTATCATGCTGTACAAAAGGTCTGTTTTGGAGCCAGAATAGCTTCGGCCAAGATAGCCTAGCATAAAAATTTCAAGTAACACATTATTGGGGAAGCACATTACATACAAGCAAACACACATAAGAGTCTATTCAACAAGTGAAGCTAGTCAAGCAAATTGTTTGCCCCCCAATCTTGCTTAACATCACTTAGATGTGTTGGACAAGATGCAAGAGGAGAAAAAATGATCAAAATAGATGGAGCTACATCATGTTCCAGACAAGGACCATGATCTAATGATGAGTCACTTTGTTTGTCACTAGCAACTAGAGTTAATGCTTTTGAAAATTATAAAGATAGTTCACGATTAATCTCAATAAACTCATACATATCATCAAAATCATTGGGATCAACATTGTTAGCATTAGCATCAACATCAATATCATCATCTAAGCTAATCACAATAGGATCTTTAACACATAAAGGAAATGAACATTTATTTTGAATAGATATTTTTAACTTTTGATGTGGTGGATTAAGTTGAACTTTCTCCCTAGGGTCAAGCTAAGATTGGAAAAATGGGACCAAGTCAACATTTGGTGTCTTTGGGGAGGAATTGGTTTGGGAAGCAAGTTCACAATCCTTGGTATGAAGTCTTTGTTGGTGTTCTCTCACACTAGGATTTCTCTTAGTTTGACTCAAAACTTGTGAAGGTTGAGGATTAATCAACATGGGATTCTTTTCTTCCCTCATAAGAGGAGGAATGGAAGAAATCTCACTAGGTTGAGAGATACAGGATAGAGGCCATTTTCCTTTATATGATGTACGTGGTGGGACTGCAAAATAGAGAGGATGAATAGAAGGAGTAGGAAGAAGTCTAGGAACAGGATGAGGACGAGGAATATCAATAGGTGAAGGATCGTTAGGTTTACTCAAGGTCGATATAAGCTAATTTTTCTATTTTTGATAAAATAAAAAAAGAGAATCATTTTGAGGTTTCAAATTTTTAGGTTGTTGAGGCCAAAAGTAATCAAGGGTAAAACTTCCACATCTTGTTGTTGGTTGGTAAAGACTATGATTGATTGTGATAATAGACCCATTATGAGGGAAATTAAAACACTTATGTATGGTAGAATGAATAGCTTTCATGGAAGAGGGCCAAGGATGTCCCAACTTCACAAAAAATGATTTTAAGTAGGGATAATAGCTAAGGTAACATCCAAGCACTTAGAGCCATGATCAATTAGAAGAGTGGTAAAGTCTATAGCAAGACAACTGAAACCATCATGCACCTTAATCATAACATTAGATTTTTGGATGGTATTGAAAACCAGTGGCCTATACCTTCTAACTATATAAGTAACTCTCACATGCTACAAAAAAAGAATGTTTTATGGAAAACTTTGTTGGAGTAAAACATATTAAATTTGAAATACTAGAGTTTCCACTTACTAATAGGGAAAACTTGAAGAAATAAAAATATTCAAGCACACATATAAAATTAGGTTTGGCCATGACCAGTAGAATATGACAACAAATTGTAGGCTAGAAAAGATCATCACTACAATAAACTCCCTAGAATCTAGTTGTCATCTTTTAGCTTTCAAAATTGTAGCTCTAATTCCATAATGAAGATACTATTTGATATGTAAATGGAACAAGAACACTACAAAGAGGCGAGAAGAAACAACCAAAAATGAATGACCTTGGGCTAATTGATGGAAGCTTGCACCTCCTATTCTTCTTTAGGATTTTTTAAATCTAGGAAGGTGTTTTGCTTGAGGTCACAATAAGATAATAAAATGTAAATCCCTTTACTAGCCATATACATGACAGCTGTGTGAAAATCAACAAAACCTCACATAAAGTGGATCACATGTGCACACATATAACAACAAATGGAAAATAAACTTGCTTTACGCTAGGTAACTCCCCTTAACATATAAAATGTATGTGCTACTAAGATCCTTGATACATGCATATCTAACAAAATATATGACCACTCTCAATCACTCAAGACGCTCAATAGATATAATTTATGTAGTATGTATAACACAAAAAATAATATTATTCCCAATTTACTATAGAAGCAATATGATTAAATATTTTAGGAATGGTGGAGGATAGAAACATGACAAAGATTCAGTGCACTACTCATTTGGGAAATTGAACTAAACCTTAGTACTAGAGACATAATTTATAAGTCATAAGCTAGGATCTTTGAGTGAGCATTTAAGTATTTCCATATGTAACTAGCAAATTTTTTTATATAACATATATTTGAAAATCCATAAGGGAAAAAGTTGTGCCAATTTATATAATAAAACGATTGTTTATAATGCATTTTAAAAAATCTTGCAAGGATTTCCTGACTAATTAATATTCCACCAAGAAAGTAAATGCACAACCTTAATAGGAACCATGCTATACCTATCCTTTTAATTCACTCAATTAAATATCTAGAGAAAATAACTTTGTGAAGAGACTCCTACATTAAGTACCCTTTGTTGACTTGCAACATACATTTACATAAGAAAATTGAATTTGAGGCATAAGGATTGATGTGCTACAACCTTCATGATTTTTTTATGTGTTACAACTCTCAATTATAGAATTCAACTATAACTATCCTCAATTGGAGTTGATCTTGCACCAAATAGGATATCCTCGTAGTATGTCACTCCAAGAATGAGGGAAAATATTTCTTATTTGATTAAGAATCCTCCTACACACATATCTCTTACCAATAATATTTTGCACTTTCATCAATGTAAGAAATTTGATCTAGTATGGAAGATTTGATCTTGGTGGAATAAGGACACTACATAGGAGTTGCCAATGAAAAATCATCCATAAAAATA
The DNA here is from genome assembly GCF_030272615.1 of Cryptomeria japonica. Lineage (NCBI taxonomy): Eukaryota > Viridiplantae > Streptophyta > Pinopsida > Cupressales > Cupressaceae > Cryptomeria > Cryptomeria japonica. Next base: position 534,294,695 of record NC_081405.1, on the reverse strand, counting down.
ATATGACCAAGAATAAACAATAGTTTAAGTAGAGGAAAATCACCCATTGGTGTATACATGCTAGTCATCAACCACAGACCAACATAATCATATCCTTATTATTTTCACATTGTGGAGAAGAAACTTTTAAAAATAGAGAATATTATACTTTTAGAAACACATGGCCAAGCATGCAAAACACTTTAAGTAGGGGAAAATCACCCATTGGTCTATATATGTGAGTCACCAACCAACATAATAATATCATTATCATTTTTATAGTATGAATAAGAAACTTTTAACAATGGAGCATATTGTCCTTTTGAATATTTATTAAAAGTGTAATTTATCTTAAATAATTTAAGTTACCTTGGGGGTCATTGTTAGTAATGTATGTTAGAGGTTCATGTTTAAATTTATATCATACATGCAACTACAAATAATAACAAAACATGATCACAATTGATTTGAAGGGTCAAATCTATAGAGATAAATCATCTATTATAATTGTAGTCTCCTTTAAGTCCTAAAGAAAATTTGTTGCATTTTATTAGAGAAGATGTACCCCACCACTCTTCTCCATAAGAAGAGTAGGTCCACCATTACCACCAAGGCAACATATTCATTATAGACAATGTATTATCATTGTACCCACATAATCCATCATCTAGATAGACATGAAGAATGAACACATGATAATTAGGCAAAATTGCATATGGAGATTGGTGGGAGGCAAAAACATGAAAGCAATTTATAAATTGCACATGGAGAAATGAGCCCAACAACAAGCATATGGTGGAGGTGCAAGAGGAAAAGGATTTTCAAGTTGTAGATGGACTAGAAAGGTTTGTTCGAAAAGGTTGCAAAACTTGAAGTTTGAGAAACCATTTACAAATTGAGAAGGGAGTGAGAGTTCATATATAATAGAAATTATAAGATCAAGGTAACTAAGTAAGGAAGTAACAAAATCATGCATCGGAGGGAGGATTCTAGTGAGCACAATAAGAAACAAGAGGTTATAAATTGGTTAGAAAGGTTTATAGGTAAAGATTGTTTGCAGAGATAGGAAGTAATATGCAATTTTGCGCATGTATATCCTAAAACTTCATAGTGATAAAATATAGTGGAAACTAAAGGTGAGTGCAACCTACAAAGATTTCCCAACTACTTGAAGGTTTTGTAGGAGGTAAAAAAAAAGTACAACAAGCAATTTTCATATTTATAAGCAAAGTGTCTTTATACGTTCTCATCAATGTCACTTGTCATTTGCTACATGCATTCCAAATTCTTGTAGGGTTATTATTTCTTAGAAGAAAACTTAACCCATAATGAAATGTGCCAAAACATAAGACTATACTCATTATATCAATAGATATAACATTATCTATGATCTCCATCAAAGACTTAGAAAATGTGAAATTAAATGTGAAAATATATTCATTTTCATCTCTTTGCATGTTTTTGAATATATTAATTGACAAATTGGCATTCACCATACTAAGAAATATACTTCAGAATACTACTTTTTAATCATCCCATATATAAACAAAAAAATTAAATAAATTACCATACTATTCTCTAACATCAACTTGTAAGGATTAAACAAAAACAATTACCACCATATCCTAATTTGTTACCTCATAGTTATGTGTTAGGTTAATGAAGGTCTCAAGATTCTTGTCATTGTAATCTCCACTTCTTTCATAGAACTTTGATAAGTGTTTTTTGATTTCAATGGGATCTAGGTTTTGAAATTTTTGTATGCTATTGAAATACAATGACCTATACCTTCTTACTATATAGGGTACTGTCACATGCTACAAATCAAACATATATTATGAAAAATTTTGTTGGAGTAAAATATATACAAATTTATAAATTAGATTTTCCACTTACTAAATGGTAAAAATTTAAAGCAAGAAAAATATTTAAGTGGAAATGAAATTGGGCTTGATCATGACTAGTAGAGCCAAACAATGTATAGTAGGCTAGGAAAGTTAATCACTAAAATATATTCCCTAGCTTATAGTTGTCATTTTTTAGATTTCAAAATTATTTTTCTAATAGCTGATAGAAATTGAAGAAATTGGAGGCCCCATCTTCCTTTACCGAAGGCTATTGAAATGTGTACCACAAATGGTGAATGGGTATAGTAGATAGAGATTGAAGAAATTGTAGAGAATTGTAAGAAATGTAAAAGAACGAGGCACCATAAAAAGTACTGTATTGTTGATAAAAAATGTAAAGATTTGGAACAAGACCGGATCCAAAATAGACTCCAAGAAATGTGTGTTGGAACTAAAATAACAACATAATTAGGATCTGATAATCATGAGGATGGGGAAGGTGTGGGGCTTAGAGCACAAAGTACATCAATAGATACCATGCTTTAGATGGGGGAGGCATGGTCCTCTATAAAAGGTGTTGCAAGTACCCCCAGATGGAAAGTTATTCAGATGAAATAAATGAGGTAGAAAGAACCTTGACTACAAACCTCCTGAATAATGACACATCTCCTAGGGATACATAGAAGGTTGAGAGATCAATGAAAAATATTTATAGTGATTCTAAGGTGTAAAAGGAGAGTATACTGAAGGAAGGAGAAGAGAATGATGATAGGGGGGATGTGTTGGAGATGCATTAGGGAGCCCAAAGCTTTTGTTCCCCTTCTACACTGCAAAGTAATTCTTAGGGACTCATTGATCTTGAGAAAGGATCATTGGATACAACCTATTTTGGTATGAGAAGAAAGGAACTATTGGTGGATCAGAGGAATGCTCTAGTAAACAAAAATACTTCAAATCAGCATATGTGGGAGATATTTAGAAAAAAAATTAAAATTAGCCAAGTAGGTGGTCTCTCTCAAGGGGAATGGGAAGAAGATAAATTCTATTAGAGTACAATAATGGATAGTGAGATGGAAAGGAAGAATGGTTTGTTGAATGATATTCACTTAAAAGATATTCAAGTTTTCCTCGTTAGAAATTTGGAGAGCTGTTTAGAGGAAGTAAGGGATTTGGGCTCCTCACCTAATGGATGCACAAAAGATCTTGAATATCTTCAAGAGGAAGAAGAGAAAGATATTTTGGGTCTTTAGGAAAAGGAGGGAATTCTAGAAAAGCATTTGTTTCATCAATCTAAGACTAGTGTGGACAAATCTAAGATAGGAGAGAAAAGAAGGAAAGGGCAAAAAAATATTAAGATGCATCTAGAAAATGTTGGAAATAAAAAAGGAGAAAGCAAACTTAGATCAGAAAAAGGCTAAGTGTTTTCCTATGAGCAATGAAGGTCTTCTTGTAGAATGTTAGGGGCTACAATTCCCCTCACAAATGTTGATTGATCAAGAAGTGTTTTTATCAGTCGTGCCCAAATATGGTTATATTACAGAGACAAAACTTAAGAGAAATGATATCAAAGATTTCAAGAAAACAATGTATGTGTGGAATGTGATCTTCATGGAAGCAAAGGTTTTTTTAGGTGGATTGGGTGTGTTATTGAATGAGTCGACAATTCTTATTCAATTGTTAAGCAAGACAAAAATTGGCTAATGGTGGGAGTTTTCTCAAAATCACTTAATAAGGGTTTTTTTTTCATAAATAGATATGCGCCTACAAGAACTATTAGCAAGAAATTTTTATGGCAACATCTTTCAGAACTGATCTAGGATGATGAAGAAATAGTATATATATTGGGAGGGGATTTCATGCCACCCTTCTTCCCTCAAATAAAAAGGGTGGTGTTGATTGGCTTGGAACAATTGAGAAAGATTCAAATAACTTTGTAAATGATAATGAAGTGTTGGACATAAAATTTAAAGTAGGAGACTATACTTGGACCAACCATAGGTAAGGTTTTTTTGAATATTACAGAAAAAATAGATCAATTCTTTTCTACTGGCAGCTGGGCAGATCTACAATGGGTCTTTGAGTCTGAGATTCTTCTAGTGTCCAATTCAGACCATTACCCTATAAATTTGATAATTCATGAAGATATGGATCTTGCCAGATGTCCTTTCAAGATTGATAAAATGTGGATGTGGGTTGATGGCTTTAGGAGCTCATTATCAACTAGTGGATCTAAACAACATCAAGGTATGGTAACATGGCATTTATCTTCTTTATAAAATTACAGTATTTAAAGGAGCACCTTAAGAAATGGAATATGGAATAGTTTAAAAATATCTTCTCTAAGAATGTTTTATTGGAAGAGAAATAGGATCATCTTTATTCCAAAGTGATTCATGATGGCATGGAGGAGATTAATTTTATTGAAGAAAAGAGGTTGAAACAAAGTTGTATAGAGATTCTTGCTAGGGAGGAGATTTATTGGTGATATAAATCCAAAGATACTTGGTTGAAAGAGGGAGATTGCAACACAAAGTTCTTCCATAATTTGGTAAAAGCAAGGAGGTTGTCTAATAAAATATTTTTGATGAAAATGAAGCAAGAAAGGTATTAAGAGATTAGGAACACATTAACAATGAGGTAGTAAGATGCACTTGTAAATTATTGAATGTAGGGAAAGTTGATGGTAGGTTAGAGGATGATATCTAGGAGATGATCCCAAATTGTATCTCTAAAGATCAGAATAAGATGCTTATGGAGCCAATCAAGTTGTACGAGATTAAGGTGGCCTTATTTTCAATGGGTGGAGAAAAAGCCTTGAGATTTGATGGTTGTCCTATAATTTTCTTTAAAAACTTATGGGAAATTTGCAATTCATATCTGGAAAGTGGTGGAGGAATCCAAAAGAGATGGTTTTATTTTGAAAGATTTGAATAACACTTTTACTGCTCTAATTCTGAAAAAAGAATGAATTATCTACTTTTAATAGTTTTAGACCAATATCGTTATGCAATACAATTTATAAGATAGTTTCTAAAGTTATTGCTAATGGATTTAAGAGCACCCTTAAATTGGTGATATTGGTTGAGTAGATTGGATTTTCTCCAAGAGAGTCCATAGTGTAAGGTATTATTTGTTGCCCATGAGGCCATTCATTCGGTGCATCTGGCTAGTACTAAACAAATGATGGTCAAAATTGATATCAAGAAGGCTTATGATGAAGTGAATAGTAATTTCCTCTTCAAAGTGCTTGAAAAGTTTGGTTACTACTTTGAATGGGTGGGCTAGATTTAAAGTTGCATTTGTTCTCCTATGTGTTTAATCCTTGTTAATGGAAACCCATAAGGTTTTTTTAATTCATCTAAAGGCTTGAGATAGGAAGACCCTAGATCCCCTTTCCGTTTCATAATCATGGAAAAGGCTTTAGGGAGGTTAATATCAAGAAAGAGATTGGATGGAGTGTGGAAAGGAATTACAGTTGCTTAGCTCTTAAACCCTATCTCTCACCTCTAATTTGCAAATGATACCATTCTCTTGAGTGAGGCATCTCCATGTGAGGCTTGGGTTATGAAGATAACGATTTACAAATATAGATGAATCTCTCAACAATATTTAAACTAGAGAAAGTCTAAGATTCTTTTTTTATTATGGCTGCTCACAAATAGAGAAAGATATCAAAGATTCTTGAAATCAAGTTGGGTTCTCTCCTTGGTAAGTATCTTGGGATTACCCTTTTTGGTTGTGTCAATAAAACAAAATTGTGTAAAGATCTTATGGATGGCTATTTGAAAAGAATCAATGGTTGGAAAGGTAAATGGATTTCTTCTGTTGGTAGAAGTCTGATGCTTAAGATAATTATTTCTACAATTCCAATCTACTCAATGATGTGCCTAAAAATATTGCATAAAGTCATCGAAGTTGTAGAACACAAGATGCAAAAATTCTTTTGGAATGGAGTTAGGGATCTAGAAAAAATTCCCCTTTTAGCATGAGAAAAGAATGTGGGCCAAAGAAGGATGAAGGGGCTGGTCTATGCAACTAGAAAATCACAAATGAGGCAATGGGAGAAATGTTTATTTAGAGTATGTAATCTAACCCAAACCAATTGTGGGTGGAAATTTTAAAAGAAGAGTATCTTGATAACAAAGCAAATGAATGCAAATGAAATAATTTTCACAATTTAGAATACACCAAAAGGATCGACAATATGGAACTTGATTGTGTCTTGTGGACCAATGATCATAAACCGTTTAATTTCACAATTGGGCAATGGTCAATTTACAAATTTTTGAGAGGATTCTTGGGACAACCTCTAGATGTTGGGCAAAAATCGCAAGTTGGAGGATTTGAAGCAAGTTTTAAAACAAAGATAGGTCACAAGAGTTATTGATTAAATATGGAGAGGGAGATTAATGAAAAAGAACAAATGGAGTTGGAAATTCGTAGAAGGATTGGGACTAAGTGAGTGCCACAAAGTAATAATGCAAGGCATTTTCAAGGAAAGAAAAATATTGCTGACTGGAGAAGAAGATAAATTTGTTTGGTATGGAGAAAAGGATAGTAAGTATTCAGTGAAAAGTTCTAGGATATCAACTTCTTGACTTTGCAGTTGCAATGAATGATTGGCCAACATGTCTATGTTGGGGTAAACATTACCTCCCAAATGTAGAATAATTTACAAGGTTGGCCATTAGAGGAAGGGTATTGATTGGTTGGATCCAAAAATCATGGTTGGGTATCAAATATCAACCTGTTAATGGGCTTTCTCAAGTTCATCTAGGAAATAGGAAGGAAAAAATGGTCAAGTGATCTAAACTACAAGAAGGCTGGTAGAAAATAAATTTTGATTGTGAGTTGAAGGGTAATCTAGGCTCATTAGGTGCAGGTTGGGTGGCATGGGATTGGGAAGGTAAAGCCCAAAATAGACGTGTTGGCCAACATAGACGTCTATGGGATTGGTTTGGCATGGGATATGGAACAAACAATGAAGCTAAAGCCTAGACTACTATTCAAGCACTAAAAATGTGCAAACAATTGGGACTATCAAAAATCTAGCTTGAGGGAGACTCTTTAATTATTATGAATGCAATTACAAATGGAGAAATAGATTCCTATAATTTGAATAAATATATCTTCATTCCCAAGAAAATTGTATCCACCTTTGAGGATTACCAAATCTTGCATGTAGGACGATCGGGGAATGAAGTGGTAGATATTCTTTCCAAATGGGAACTTCATTTAATGATGAGGTAGGGAATGTGTTTTTGAGGATTTTCAAGATCTTGTACTCAAACCTTTTGATTGATCATACTCCACCATTTAAAGAAGAAATCATTGCTGGTAAAGGTGGATTGGTGATGTATAGAGGATCTATAGGGAGAGAATAATACTTGGAGTTATATTCATGCGAGGCCATTGTGCAATGTGAGTGACAGTAAGGAGTATACAATGGAGGTGACTTTCACTCTATACACACCAAAGTTGCAGTTGGATTTTTTTGGTTAGATTTCTAAAAGGAGAATCATGTCAATATTTAAATTTGATGAGAAGCCCTTTGTGTAGGCCTTGGAAACACTTCTAGGGAAGGATATTTTGCAAACAGAGCATAGGTACAACATTGTAGCATCCTAAAATTGTGACACTTGCAATTTTGACTGCATTTCGGTCTTCACGATGGTGACGCAACACGGAACCTGAATGGAGACCCCGAAACTTTCTCATGGCATCAAAAACTGCATTTTTCCAGCACCCTGCCTGATCCCTCCTTGCACCCTGCTGTCCCGGGATGTGGGACCAGAGCGCCCAATGCCCTGGTCCTTCAGGACTAGGGTGCCTAGCGCCCTGGTCCCCCAGGACCATGGCGCCCAGCGCCCTGGTCCCTGGCCCTATTTTGGACCCGGTCTCTTTTGGGGCTTCGGGTCTTTTTGTTTGCAATTCAGGAAATATTGTTTCCTAGTCGGCCTAAGGTCGGAAAAATCAGTCTATCAACCCTAATTGGCAAGTATATAAACTACATTTCCTCTCCCATTTTAAAAGGGGACAGGAAAAAGGCGGGAACGATACTCAAACATTCAAACATTCAAACATTCAAGCATTCAAGCATTCAAGCAATTGATCATTCTAAGTCTCCATTCAAGGCTAAGTGTTGCATTCAAGACAAGGATTCAACCATTGAAGAGGAGATCACATACTACAACATACAACATACAACATACAACATACAACAACATCTACACCTTCGCATGTAAGAATACAAACATTCTTACAACAAGGTACTAGTACTTGTTTTACATTACAATCATTTACATTTACAGCATTTCTCATTTCTTGGTTAATTCCAAAATCGGAGTTTGACCTAAGGGAAAACCCCTAATCCCTAACCCCCCAATCGTCTTCGCTTTTCTATGTGTAGGTTGCAGGTACGCGGCTGAAATTGAAGATCTGGAATCCTTGTACAGAGACGAACAGATCCCCCTTCGTTTCGCGGATTTTTCGGAGGACCGTGTGCACGCCGGGCGCCATCGTCCTGTCAACTTTTGCTCAAATTTGCAGGACAGCGTCATCTCGACATTTTACTGCTAATTCCAGGTCTGCAGCTTCACCCTATATCCCTATCTCAGTTTATAAGCGAATCTTTCTCACTTTCTATGTATTCCTAGCTTAATCCTTCTATCTACATTCTTTACAAAAGAGGGTAGCCTTGCTGTCTTAACCCTTGAAACTCATTTAGAATCCAATCTTGCATTGTGTGGGATTGGATCTTGTGGGTTTCAACCCCTCTTTTGAATGTAAAGTCTCCCCTAAGTGAAAACCGTCAATCCTAGTAACCTCCCTTCTCTCTCCTTGGAGTTGGAAGAGGGGAGAGCAACTAGGGTTCGATTTTCCCCTTTACATTTTGGTGAACCCGACGTGAACATCCTTTCTGATTTTTCATGGTTAGATCTGAAAATTGGATGCCTTGATTACATTTCTATGTTTGATCTTTTGCAAAATTTTAGAGGTTGATTGCATAAAAAACCCTAAATTTTCTTTTTAAGAATTGAACTTGTGAAATGTTTAATTGTTAATGCTTGTTTCAGATTTTCCCTTCTATTACAAATTATCAATTCATATTTGTGCTTTAATTCTTAAAATTAAGTGGTTAAGTGTCAAAACCCTAATTTTTGAAACCCTCTTGATTCAACCTTTGTCCGACAATTTCACTGATCAAAACATCTCCAAATCGGCTGTAACTTTGGATTCCGCAACAAAATCATAATATCTTTCATCCCTGAAAATTTGGAAAAAAGTTGCGAGGACCGTGTGCACTCCGAGCGCCATCATCCCCGACATTTTTTCTGAAATTTCGGGAGCTAGATCTTACTATAATTTTCTGCTAAAATCCAAAATTTTGGCTGATTTCATCAATTCTAACACTTTCAAAATTAAAGTCAAAGTTGGTCTAGGGATTGCCTAGATTAAGGCTTCTAATCATTCAAAAATTGTTGAAATTGAAATTTTGTGTCAAAATTATATTCTTACTGTCCTAAATCTGAAAAGTGTGTTTGCATTCATCCGAAATTTCAGTACTTTATTCAAATTCTTGCAATTTGTGACTTTTGAAATTAAGTGCTTAATTACAACAACTTTGATTTCCGCTTTCAAAATTGAATTTTGCGTGAAATTGAGTCAACTTTTAAATTTCAAAACTTGCATTGCTTTTAGTATTCCCTCTGAAATCATAAAATTCAAATTTTGCATTTTTCGACAATCTTGGTAGGGTTCAATTTTGAGATTGCAACTTTAATTTGGCCTATCTATAGAGCGTAAAATCACTCAAATTTTTCCGATTAGCTCTAAAATCATCATAACTTTTATCCCTGCAAATTTTGGAAAAAGTTGCGAGGACCGTGTGCACTCCGAGCGCCACGGTCCCTGACATTTTTTCTGAAATTTTGGGAGATTGTCGTGATTGCATTTAACAGCTTAAATCTAGAAGATTGGCTGATTTTACTGAAATTTGCTACCTCTAAATTCAAAATCTTCTCTCCCTCTCTAGTGCATGAGTTTTGCAACAATAAGCCCTACTTACACTATTCCCGTTAGACGAAGCCTTCGAATTAAGTCTTTCCAAGGTTTAATTACAGAGGAAATGGAACCTAATTTGAATGGCCTTTTTAACGAGGATATGGGTAATTCCTCTAATCCTCCTAATGATGAAGAAGCTCTCCATGAGGTTTCTGAAGAACAACTTTTGAAATTGGATAACCAATTTGACGATTTTTGACAATGGATGTCTCAAGAATACCCCGATAGTCAAGCTCTTCCTTTAATTGAGGGTCTAAAACATATGCTTCAAAGTGATAAGAATGGAATTGATATTTTGCGTGGTATTGCACACATTGTGGATTCGAATGTGATGCCTATGAAGAGTTGTGCCGAAACTTTAGGTTATACACAACCTCTCACTCAAGTCAATCATTTTATTCCTTTGACAACTTCTATTGCTAGCATACCTACCTTTACATCAAACATAATGACTACTTCTATACAAGACATTCCGCCTATGATCACCAATCATGGGGGCAATCCTTCCTCTTCAATTAACCCTCTTCCTTCATTCAATCCGACTTCTTCATTCATTCCTTCAATGAGTGTTCCTATTATATCTCCACAAATGAACATGACGCAAGGGGGCAATTCATTCAACCATTCCATTCCTCCTTGTAGTGTTCCTCCTTTCCAATCCTCTCCTATGACTAACTATCATAGTGTCCCGCCACCTTACTCTTTACCTTCTTTCAATAACATAACACCTCCATCTCAATCTAACACATCTAATATGAACTCTTCGACTGAAGCGACCATTAATAATCTTGCACAAACTGTCTCTTCTTTACAACAACAAATTGCCTCTATGAATCAATCTAAGTTTAGTGTGCCCACATTTGATGTTGCGAGCCCACTTTCTCTTGACATTGTTCGAGCTATCCCTCCTAAACATGTTGAAATCCCACATTTGGAGCTTTATAATGGTAAAGGAGATCCTCTAACACATGTTAAGACTTTTCAAACAATATGTACTGATTTTGCTTATGACCAAAGGTTGCTTGCAAAACTGTTTACTAGAACATTAAGAGACAAAGCCCTACAATGGTATTGCTCGTTGCCTTCTTATTCTATTACTTCTTTCGAACAACTTGCAAATGCTTTTATTCAACAATTTCAAAACAATATAAGTCCTAAAGTTACTTTGATTGATTTAATGCATTGTAAACAAGGTGTTAAAGAAAAAGTGACTGATTTCATTGGTAGATATAAGCATTTGTATGCTCAAATTTATTTTCCAGTGCCTGACAATGATATTCAAAGAATCTTTATTTCTAATTTACAAAAAGATATTTGAGACAAACTTCTATTTTGTGAGTTTACTTCTTTCCAATAGTTGTGTGCAACTCTTCACAATTATCAACTAACTGTGAGTAAAATGGAACAATCACATCCTATGGCTCCGAGTGATAAGGGTGATAGCAGTCAACAACCATTTGGAAAGTTTAAACTGAACAGAGATTCCATCAAATTCAATGAAAACATCATCAACAACAATGTGAATGCAGCATCAGGTGTGCCTCCTATTTCTAAGTTTTTCAAGAAAGAAAGAAAGTATACTCCTTTGAATGAATCATTGCATAGTATTATGAATAAGTTATTGGAACAAAATGTGCTTACTCTTCCTCCTATAAGGCAAATAGATCCTGCAAAGATTAATTCACCCTATTTTGATAACAAATCTTTTTGTCAATTTCATCGTCAACCTGGGCATGATACTGAAAAATGTTTTGCTTTAAAGGGTAAAATTCAAGATTTGATTGATAATAATACTATCTCTGTTTTAGGAGTGAATGATAAAGGCAATACATCTGTAGCTCCTCCTAACCAAAATCTTCAGATTTTTACTAATCCATTACCTTCTCATACCTCTAATGTGATTGAGGCTAATGATTCTTCTTTCTCATTTGATGGTCTTGTGTCTATGACTCCGAATGTGATTAACTTTTTAGAGAAGCAAGAAAACCCTAAAGAACCTTCCATCACATTTGATTCTAGTGAAACTATTAGGGCACCCGATGGTCCTTTATACATAGTTGCAAAAGTCAAGAATACACCTTACCGTGGAGTGCTTATTGATCCTTCGTGCATGGTTAATGTTATTACTGAAGAATTCCTTTTTACTTTGCAATTGAATCAAGTGATCTATGACAAAACAGATGTGATTGTGAAATTATTTGATGCATTTTCTTCTCCTGCAATTGGTTCTATTACATTACCTATTGAGGTCCATAACAAATCCCTTGATGTGAACTTTGCTATTATTCCTTCATCCGAACAATTTCGTGTGAAGCTTGGCTATCCTTGGCTATCTTCCATGAAAGCTATTGCTTCCCCTATTCATAAGTGTTTGAAATTTCCCCATAATGGTGAAGTTGTTACTGTCAATCATAGTCTCTTTAAACCAGCTGAAAGAACTTCTAGCATTCCTATTGATTACTTTTGGCCTAAACAATTCCAATCTCTTCCTCCGCGAAGTGATCATCTTTTCAAATCTTATCAAAAGTGGAAAACAGATATGATCCTATCTCTAAGTGAACCTAGAACACCCAAACTTGATATTCCTATCATTCTTGAGAAGGAAGTTCTTCCTTTGAAAGATAAAACTAATGTTTTTTCCTCAAGAGGATTCCCAACCCATCCCTATGGATGTGACTATGTCTATGTCTAATAAACTTTCTAAAAGTAGACCTATACCTCCTCATCATGATGGACTTGGTCTCCTTCCTAAACCAAATATTCTTCCTTTATATGGAGCAGTTCCTCCTCCTTCTTTTTATAGAGAGAAGAGATCTTCTTCTTCTCCTATTATCCAGCCTAAGAGACCACAACCTAAACACCCAAGTGATAAGGATGAGAACATTCCTCCTCCTCAATCTTCTCCACTTCCTACTAAGACTAGACGAAATCATTCTGCACGTGAACGCTGACGAAAGCGTCGTCTTAGAGCTCAAGCAGCTGCTTCTCAAACTTTGCAATCTCCAAAAACACCTTCAACAAGCATTATTCCATTTTCTCCTCAATTAGAAATTGAGCCAAAATCTCCTAAACATAAGATGCATGATGGTCTTGATCTTGTGCGAGTTAAAGATCCTATTTTTATAAATCTTGATGATGATATGGATGAAAATGTTATTCATAATGAAAATGTTACTTCTCTTCATTCTGATAGTGAATATGCACTTGTTGATATTGATAACCATTTATCTAACGAATTTTCTAAAGCACTTATCCTAGCTCCTAGACAAGAACAACGTGGCTTGGAACATGAACATAGCCCTTGTTTGGATCTTGTGATAGCTCCATCTGCTGTGTTGGATGTTCCTCCTCTAGCGTGTTCCCTGCCTTTCCGAAACATTGATCAGCAAGATCGGGGGGTAGATGACATGCTAGACTAGTTACATTAGCATAGCAGATTCTCTCCTCCTCTTTTTTGTTACTTCTTCTATATGTTATTCTCATTCTTCTATTTGTTGTCCTTAGTGTTGTCTACTTGAGGACGATGCAAAGCATTGAGATCTCTTTTGGTCTCTCTCATGTTGACTCAAAAGACACATGTGTTCCCTTCTTCTAGGTGACCTTCCTTGATTGGGGAATGAAGAAAAATTATGCATACATACATATGATATACATGAATTATCATACAGCATACTGACCTCGAGGAAAGAAAAGTCACCTCGTGCTTTGTGTTTTGTATCTATTATCCTTGGGTTTATCTCATACTTGGGGGCTAAATCCTTGTGATAACGTGCTCCTTTCCTTCTCATTTCTTATATGTATCACTACCTTAAAGCAATCACCCCCGTTGAGGCATGTGCGATCGCTTTAACGTAAGGGGGCATATACCCCGTCTATCCCTTCAGGATACTTGAAAATTTCTTGGCGAACTTAGCTTTGCCTTGAAAATTTTTGGTATTTCTCTTGCATGACTCATAGCGAGGGAACCTTACTACTGACAGTCATGGTTCTCCCTCGTGATCTTCCCTTTTACTTTGTCAATCGAAGTCGTAAGATCCTTAGTCCACTGGGGGCTTGGTGTATCTTGTCTCCTTGACGTGGTGAAAGTCTTTCAATGTTGTTTCCTTGTACTTTACCGGAAGTATGAGCGTACGCTTATACTCCCGCTAAAGTGGGGGCTAAATGTAGCATCCTAAAATTGCGACACTTTCAATTTCGACTGCATTTCGGTCTTCATAATGGCGACGCAACACGGAACCTGAATGGAGACCCCGAAACTTGCTCATGGCATCAAAAACTGCATTTTTCCAGCACCCTGCCTGATCCCTCCTTGCACCCTGCTGTCCCGGGAGGTGGGACCAAAGTGCCCAGCGCCCTGGTCCCCCAGGACCATGGCGCCCAGCGCCCTATTTTGGGCCCGGTCTCTTTTGGGGCTTCGAGTCTTTTTGTTTGCAATTCAGGAAATATTGTTTCCTGGTTGGCCTAAGGTCGGAAAAATCAGTCTATCAACCCTAATTGGCAAGTATATAAACTATATTTCCTCTCCCATTTTAAAAGGGGACAGGAAAAAGGCAAAAATGATACTCAAACATTCAAACATTCAAGCATTCAAGCATTCAAGCATTCCTTCAAGCAATTGATCATTCTAAGTCTCCATTCAAGGCTAAGTGTTGCATTCAAGACAAGGATTCGACCATTGAAGAGGAGATCACATACTACAACATACAACAACATCTACACCTTCGCATGTAAGAATACAAACATTCTTACAACAAGGTACTAGTACTTGTTTTACATTACAATCATTTACATTTACAGAAATTTCTCATTTCTTGGTTAATTCTAAAACCGGGGTTTGATCTAAGGGAAAACCCCTAATCCCTAACCCCCCAATCGTCTTCGCTTTTCTGTGTGTAGGTTGCAGGTACGTGGCTGAAATTGAAGATCTGGGATCCTTGTGCAGAGACGAACAGATCCCCCTTCGTTTCGCAGATTTTTTGGAGGACCGTGTGCACGCCGAGCGCCATCGTCCCGTCAACTTTTGCTCAAATTTGCAGGACAGCGTCGTCTCGACATTTTACTACTAATTCCAGGTCCACAGCTTCACCCTATATCTCTATCTCAGTTTATAAGCGAATCTTTCTCACTTTCTATGTATTCCTAGCTTAATCCTTCTATCTACATTCTTTACAAAAGTGGGTAGCCTTGCTGTCTTAACCCTTGAAACTCATTTAGAATCCAATCTTGCATTGTGTGGGATTGGATCTTGTGGGTTTCAACCCCTCTTTTGACTGTAAAGTCTCCCCTAAGTGAAAACCGTCAATCCTAGTAACCTCCCTTCTCTCTCCTTGGAGTTGGAAAAGGGGAGAGCAACTAGGGTTCGATTTTCCGCTTTACAAACATAAACGCTCACATTGTCACAATGATAGTGACATGGGGACTAGAGGTTGGTCAAAAGCAGGAAATTGAATGGGTAATGAAGGCTTACATGTTGATAATGATTGACTCTATGGCCTTCAATCGGTGCTTGCAAGGGCTATAATGGGTGTTAGTTTTGACATCAGAGATGAGGAGAAGAAAATGAAGGAGGAAGAAATCCACTTGTTGATGCCTTTAATGAGTTGAGCAATTGGGGCTAACACAAATGCAAGGAAAGTTGAGCGAGCTATCAGTTGGAATTTGTTGAAGAGTTTTTTGTGAGAGAAATAAATGGAGAAGGCCAAAAAGAAAAAAAAGACTATGAAGAAAGTGGCTGGTTCAGAAGGGTCGAAGGGTGTGGAGAAGATGGTGTTTATGGGCTATGGTTTCTCATTTGAGGACTATTGGGTGAATGAACCATTGGGAGTAGGCCAGGTTTGAAGATAAATGGTAGATTTTATTATAGGTTGATGTAATTTCTATTCATTTTTGTAGATTTTATCTTTGAAACTATATTGAATGTATAGGTGATTAAGGATTTTGGGTTCGAAGGAAGTGTATATGAACTATAAATTTGTATAATCATTGGAGGGTGAGAGTATGTATGGATGGGATAGGGTATATACATTTTTTGGTGGTGATGGTTTTAAGTGTAGACAAATTGGTTTTTGATCTTTACACCAGTCGATAAAGCTAGATACTAGTACCACTTTTTTGTAAAATCTTTACTTTTATATTAATAACATATCAATTATTATCAACCAAAAAAATTGTATCTCTAACACCATAAGGAAGATGCTCTTTGGTATGTAAATGGAACAAGAACTATAAAAATGAGGGAATAATCAACAACAAAAAATGAACCTTGGGCTAATTGGTAGAAGAGTACACCTTCTCTTCTTTATTTAGGATTTTCTAAACTTGGGAAGGTTTTTCTCTTGAGATCACACCAAGATAACAAAATATAAAACCCTTTACTAATCATTCACATCACAACCATGTGAAGATCAACAAAACCTCATGTAAAGTGGATCATGTGTGAATACATAAAAAAAATGAATGGAAAAAAATGCATTGCTCTAGGTGATTCCCCTTAACATATAAAATGTAGACATGCTATTAAGATCTCTGATAAATATCTATGAAATATATGCTCACCCACAAAAACTCAAGATGCTTAATAGATATAATCTATGTAGTAAATTGTATAGCATGAAATAACTTAGTACTAATACCAGCTAATAATAGAAGCAAGATGATTAAATATTTTAGGAATGGTGGATAGAAACATGAAAAAGAAATTGTGCACTACTCATTTGGACAATTGGTTTAAACATCAAGCCTCACATAAAAATACATGGGTAAGACAAATTTACATGAGAACTAGAAATGTAATTTATAATCTTGGAGATATCAAACTAACAATTTAAGTATATTCATATATAGGTAACAACATTTATGATATACCATATTTAAAAAATCAATAAGTAAACAAGTTAAACCATTTAATAAAGTAAAAGGGTTGTTTCCAATGCATTTGAACACATTTTAGAATATCGTACAAATGAATACCTAACTAATTAGTATGCCACCAACAAGATAAATAAACAACCTTAAGAGAAAGAATGGCGCCCCTTGTTCTACCCCAAACAAATGTGGAGTAAGAGAAAGCATGGTATACCTATCCCTTGATTTCATCCAGATAAATGTGGAGAAACTAGCACCATCAATAGAATCATACATTAAGTAGCCTCCCTTAACATGCAACATATGATAAAAATGAATTTGAGCCATAAATATCCATGCCCTATAACATTCTTAACTTTTTCAAATGAGAATACATGGGGCACCCTCAAAATTTTAGACAAAATTTGTTGCATTTTATTAATGAAGATGGAACCCACCACACTTCTCCATAAGAAGAATAGGCCCGCCATTACCACCAAGGAAACACATTCATTATAGACAATGGATTGCCATTGTACGCACATAATCCATCATCATATGACCTATAGCACATTCATTAGTTGTGACATATACGCGTTTCGCAAAGAAAATAGCACCTGGGTCGCCGCCGGCTCCTTTTTATAATTTTTTATGGTGCCACGAAGAAACTGAATTCTTTTATTTTTGTCTTCAAGTCATTAATTCATCGACCTTATTTTCAGGTCTTAACTATGAACAACAGTTGATTAAATAGACGCTCATTTTCCCTTATTTTACAAAAAGTGTTTTTTATATTTATTAATAAATTTTATTAGATAATTCTCATTTAGGGTGAACAGGAAAAATGGTGTGGAAGGAAGATGTTAGATGGTAAGGTTTAAGTGGGAGGTGAAATTGAAATTTAAGGAGTATCTAAAGGTAGCCATGAAAGGGTTGAGTTAGATATGTGTTATGTAATAATAAAGGTGGCTTTATGTTAGAGCAGTTTTATTGTTTTTCGGAGCAATGACAACATTGTGGAATGGATAATTCTTATTATTGAGTTCAAATGTACTTTAAATTAGATTTCTTAAAAATGGAAGTTGAAGAGGACTCAAATAGTTTTTATGTGGGGTTAAAATGTCAAAACTAGAAATTAAAACAATTTTAGAAAAAGTTAGATGGTAGCATTCAAAATTTCTCTTTTTGGATCTCTCATTGCTATAGAATCCAAAATAAAGTGGTAAACTTCATGGCTAATCAAGGTGTTGGATTTTGAAGTTCAACTGTTCATTTCATATTCCCTTTCGTGTCTCTTTGTCTTCTCTTGAAGGCTATTGTATATAAATAAGGGCAAAGCCCTATGTATGTAAGTTGCAATAATATTAAAGATCTCTGTTCTACTTTCTTGGATGTAGTCAAATTGGTGAACCAAGTTAAATTCTTGTGTTTGTGTATAATTTTTTATTTCCATGTGTAGCATGATGCATCTTGCATCCTTCGTGATGACAACATGCATAGTGAAAGATGTTTCTCCTCTTGTATTTATCCCTAGCTATGGTGCACATATCAAGCGATCTGGAAGGATGGAGTTGCCATAGTGGATAGAAATTGTAAAGACAACCACATTTAAGGAATTTGCAAGCAAGAGTGATAAATGATGGATAGTTGTGGAGAGACCTGTGGGTATGTGCACAAAGATGATGGTTAGAAAAGTGGACACCACCCAAAAAAACATGAAAAAACAAGCAACGCGTACGCGGTTCTAAAATTTGAAATCACCCCGTATATGCTTAGGTCCATTGTTCTCGAGTCTAAAAAAGATAGGGCGTATGCGCTATCTTTAGGAAAGTGAGTGCATATGCATTGCTTTTAGGAAAGTGAGCACATATGCGCTCATAAGCCCTAAAGAACCGCATATTCGGTACCTATCAAAAAAAGTTAAAAAAAAAAACTGGGTCTTATTTTCCCGTGACCATGACGTTTTTTCCTCCATTTCCTCCATGAAATCATGAACAGGCTACCTCATTTCTTCTCCAGACAGTATGGATCAAGGTTAGTTTTTCTTATTTTTTGTCTTTCTTTCCCGTTTATTCAATTTGTTTTACATTTTGAATTTAATTTAATTTATTTTGATTAGTTTTTTTATTTTTTGTTTCAAAAACCAGATTTTGATAATCCACAACAAGAACAACAAAATGCACCTCCTGAAAACCCACAAGATACACCTCCAGTTCCTCATTTTGATCGTACACCTGAAACACATGAGCAATTATTTAATCAGTTAGGGTAAAACACGTCTAAAATAAATAGACTGATTAATAAATTGAAAAAATATGACCTTGAGCATCATAAATCCCTTGCCACTAGCCTAGAAACATTAGCTAGTGGTGCCACAACCGTTTTCACACACATTAGAAAATGGGGAAACTTTAGGAATAGGTGTCGTCAATACTATGTTGATGGCTTATCATATGAGGGAGTGAAAAACAAAAATATTAGTATTCAACAAATATGTGCCCTTTTTGTTGATCCTAAAACTAGTGAGTCGTTACCTCTTAATGCAAAGAGGTTTCCCATACATTGGTGTGCCAGTGTGAAGATGAAGAATCTTTTTTGGCAGAGGTGGTGGATGGTCTTTAATGATCCACCTTGTAATAATTATGAGGTGCCATTGTATTTTTTGAGAAAAGTATACTATGAGTTCGTCCTCAATGTGCGGCCAAACTATTTTGACATGAGAGATTTCCATGGTAGAGGTGGCGGCTCTACCCAAGATAGACCTGGAGCTCATAGGCGAGTAGCCCCGGAGAGTCGTCACCCCCTAGCACCCAAACCCAAGGTGCATCAGGTTGTCCTAGTAGAGTTGAAAGAGCCGTTGGAGCTGCAAACTCTTTAGGTGGCTACAACATTGACTAGTGCCATCATCCAACATGGGACGTCATTAGCACACCCTCTTGTATTGGATGATGAGCCATTAGTTGCTCCAGGTGGCGACAAAGAGCCCATTCAGCATATGTGTGTCAGTTCCTTGGGGATATGCTCATGGATGGATGACGAGGCTGTTCCAGATGGATCCACATCTCATTTGTGCATGATTTGCACGAGTAGATGTTAGGCTTGCATGACTAAAGATTTGGCACTAACATAGGAGTTGATGGACATGGTGTTTGCCCATTAGTGATAAACATAGGTGTATTGATTTGAATTCATAGCATTTTATTTATTAGTCACTTTAAATTTGTAATTACATAAATGAATTTTCATTTATACATCGATTTAAATTGAGACAAATAATATGCATTTTAGGATGCAGTAGCAGTATCCCATACTCCTCCCATAGTTACTACAACTACAACTTCGATGCCTAAAGTATAAATTTTGTAACATGTTAAAATAGAATAGTACACTTTGAATTAAATAAAAATTACAAGATATACTAACTATCTTTAATTCTTGGTCCAATTTTTGGTTTGTAGGTGTTGACAGGGGATGAAATGTCCCAGATTCATGACATCACACTCTTAGCAATCAATTTTGGCCTAAAAGGCTATATGGTATCATATTTTGTACAACCCTTTTTATGTATTGTTTTGATGGAATATGCAAGTCATTTCATTTTAGATTTTTAAAATTATGTTTAATATATTATTTGTACTAATATCTCATGTTAATTTTGTTTTTTTAAGGTACCCCCTCTACGTCTAGGCCTCATCCTAAGCAAAAGAATTCCTCGAAGATGCCAAAACATGGGAAGAAGGTAATTGAACACATTTTTAGTTGTACAATTGTTTGAAAATGTTGAAATCAAGTCTTAGTTGGGGTTTGTAGATTGATTAGTGTTTTTTGGCTATTTTACATGTATAACGACTATTGAGCTATGTGGATTTGTTGAATGCACCTGTTTCGCCCGTGGATCGAAAGAGTGTGGAGGTATGTATCTCTACTTTATTTTCTTGATTTCATGATTATATGCACGTGTACATGTGAACTTGTGATAAATTATAATCATATAATTTTTTCATACAAGAAATATCTATAACTGCTTCTTCAATGGTGAGCCCTCTTTCGTGCACTAGAAAAGCATCTCAGGATCTGGTACATTTTTTTTTGATATATTAAATTAGTTGTTTTTAACCTACAATACTTATCATTATATTAATTATATTTAATCTTTGATCATTTTTTGTATAAGTAATAGCGACAATTTCTCCATCGATGGTGAGCCATCCTCAATCCATTGGAGAAGCATCTCAGGCACCGATACCTCATTGTTCTCTATATTATAGATTTTAAGTGTTTTTGATGTATTTATGTTAGTACATTGTATTAATTGTATATTTAATCTACAATAGCCCCCTTCGCGGTTTGGCCATAACGTGGATCCTTTTAAGATTGTCTTCAAGAAAACTCCTAAGAGTGACAAGGAGAGGAGAGAAAAGACATTAGCTTCGAGATCAGCTGATGAGGTAATCTCCATTTCAATTGCAAATAAATTATAGTTAAATGCATAGTTATGTTTTTAATTGTGAACTATTTTCTACAAAAGAATTCTAACTTGACTTTTGAATTGTGGTTTTGCAGCCATCTACAGAGCCATGTACTACATCAAAGAGGCTCAATTTTGATGATCCACCACAATTTTAGGATCATATAGTCTTAGTTGTGGTCATAGAATGACCAATACATGTAGATATATTCTACATTTTTATTGTATATCGATTTGGACATGGCATATGTGGTGGTGTCCTAAGGGGTCGTAGGATACAATATGACCCCTTAAGACACCATAGGACCCATAACGATCCAATATGGTGTCATAAGGGGTTGTATGTTGTCCTTAGGGGTCATATGGTGTCCCATGACCCCTTAAGACACAATATGACCCATAACGAAAAAATTTGGTGTCTTAAGGGATCATATGGTGTCGTAGGACACAATATGACCCCTTAGGACACCATAGGACCCATACTCTCTCTCTCACTCTCCCCTAATCTCTCTATCTCTCTCCCTTACCCCTCCCCATCTCTCTCCCTTCCCACTCCCCATCTCCCTATCTCTCTATCTCTCTATAACCCCCCTCTCTCTCTCTCTCTCTCTCTCTCTCTCTCTTGCCCACTCCCCCTCTCCCTCTCCCTAATATAATATAATAATCTATTTATAAATTAATATATTAATATATTAATAAATAATAGAATAATTATGTGCAAATTTAGTTAGTCAATTTACTTATTACAATCGGATATCCGATTTTTGTTGTACAAATTTCAAATTTGAAATTTTGGCTCAAGAATGCTTTGGGATTTGGCTTGGAAGTGACAAGCCTAGAAAGTCAACTGAGAAAATGTGTTTTTCAGTATTCCTTGATTTACCAGACTTTACACTTGTGGTTGGCGACTTTTTTTTAGCCAAAATTGATAAAATGAAAAGAGTTTTTTAAGGACGTTCTCAGATTTCCAACAATATAAGGCTTGTCTTATTTCGACTTTAATATATAATTATTATTTATTTTATAATTGAATTCTAACAATAGTCCTGATTGATAGACTGATTGAAAAACACTCATAACTTTCAAATGGTATAACATTTTTTGAATCCAAAACATGCATCACATCCTATGCTTCGTCTACTAGAGGGAAAAAATTTTAAAAATTAAATTTCATAAGGTTTTGACCAAGTTAAGGTGGTCAGACGTAGGAGTTTCTGAATTTCTGAAAATTTGTACTAAAAAATTCATAAATAACTATTTACTAAGTTATAAAAAATTATAAAAATATATGTGTCACATTCGGAAATGAGTCTAATACTTATATTATAAATATTATGATTTGATTGTGATTAGGGTGGTGTGACATACATCTACTTCTTATCTTTTTCCTGAAATTTTAGTACCACTACATTGAAATTTGAAATTTTCATCAAATAGGATTTTTTTTTTCAAAAAACAACTAGTATCTTAGAAACTACATCCAATTTTCTATAGATTCTCTTCTTACATATTTTAAAAATAATGTTCACAACTTATTCAAATTTTCATGTAAAGTTGCATAACTCTGATTTTCTAAAATTTCATTGCCACTTAAGGGCCTATTTCAGCACACCACGATCCTGCACATACCCTCAATAAAGGTTAATGTTTTTTGAGTGTCAACTTAATTTTTACAATAAATATACATTTCCCTATTGACAAAGATGGGAAGTTCATTCAAAATTATTTTTCACCATGCAATTCTTCATTATGTTCTTATTTTCATCTATATCCTTGTTTTTCATGTTTAGAACTACTTATTTTAGTTTTGTACTATTTTGGGCTAAAGTTTTGAATGTATTATTTTATTAAATGATAATCTTATTTCTTGTTGCTACTATATTTTCTATTATGAGTGTCTTTGCTATATGATTAGACACATTATCACTTGAGACCTCCCATTATAGTTGTACAAACTTTGGTCTCATAGCCTAAGGTTTGGTTTGTGGAGAGATGAAAACATCACATGACATTGACTAAAGTTTACAACTTAAAGATCTCTACCCTCTATAAAATTTGAGGATTGGTAGAAGCTAGTGTAGATATCTTTCAATGTGTTGGTAATTGTGTAGAAAATGCTTTTACTATATGAAGGGTGTTGAGGAATGAGAGAATAAAATATAGAGGAATTATTGTAAATAGACGAGGAAGGAACTAAGCAAACTAAGCACCTAAAAGAAAAAATACATCAAGAAATAAGCTCATGAAAAGTATCTTCAAATTTAGACACAAATTATTCTTTCTTCCCTAAACTTTTAATTTACAAATTAATTATTGATGTCTTATCTTAGTCCTAAATTAAAAACAAATATGGACCTAAGTCAAATCTTTGACTATGTGACATTACACAACACACACATGAACATAATGACATTACATTAGAGCCTTAGGACACTAATGATAAGTATTCCCTTCAATATATAACTACCATAATAAAAACCTAATAAGATAATTTGAAAAGTTTTAAATCTCTCCAAGGGATGGTACAACTCTAGTGAAATTTTAATTTTTGTACATGGAGTGTGATACTTAATAAATCCATTCATAAATTAATATTAAAAATACTTGGAATTTCATTGAAGGTAAAATACAACTTAATTACATGTAGGGACTAAGGATCCAAAATCAACTCGAGGTCCATACTATCTA